>NC_134236.1:128941933-129244963 GCF_965152275.1 Natator depressus
CAGAAAAGCCCCTAGTGAAATAAAGCCAAAAAAGGAACGAAAGAAGCAAACAGTTGAGAGCACAATAGGAGAGCAGCTAGTGAAGTACAGCAAGCAGAACTTCCATATTTTTGAAAAACAAAGTTAAATATTTCAGGGAGAGAGGCCGATCAGTAAAGAAGCGGAGTCAGGGGCTTTTTTCTTCTACCTTGTACCCAGGAACTGATTTGGACAGTACAGAACGTTTGGAACCATCTTTTCTTGGAGTAGCACTTTTGTCTCTTGGTTTTTGTCTTCCCTGAAAAGAATCCTCCTGGTTGTCATTGGCGCATTCACCTTCAGATACATTGCCAGACGAGTTGTCCTATAAAAAAAAGTTATGGTGTTTTTGTTGATAGAGAAACTAGTCTTTTCTAAGCTCCAATGCCAACAAGGCTTAGTAGCTTCCTTTCTACAGGAGCAAAGGTGACATTTAAATATGGTATGGCCTTTTTTATTGTAACCTTTTATGCCTATACGTCTCACACAAAGAGGCTGGCATCACAGCAGAAGGGTTCCAGTATTTTCCAGAGGATCCTGATGCAAAACCAAGGGTGGAGCAGCATTTATCCTTTGTTCTAAATTATTTTAATTTAAGACTTGTCAGAACGAAATTATCTATTTACCAATATACTGGGTGTTCAACATCTATTAAGTCTTTCACAGATACAGGCCAGAAAAGCAGATAAACTGCTCACCACATGTTTAAAATATGCTACCAAACTGCCTGAAATGTAGTAAGTGAAAGTTTTTCTGCGACCCTCATTTAATATTTTCACCAGGAACAACCAGATTATCACCTTTGGATCACAGCACAGGAATGTCAAAAACGAAAGACATCCACAGCTACAAAACAGAAGTTATGCAGCAGGTGTTCAAGGAGATTTATGGGGGCAGGAACCCTGAGGGTCAGAGTCAATGAGTATTGGGTGTCATTTAAAAAAAGAAAAAAAACAGCACAGGTTTTTGTTTGTGTTTGTTTGTTTGTGGGGGCGGAGGGGGAGAAGAATGGAGAGGGGCATTAATGGCCTTCAAGAGGTCCCCACAAAAACAGCAATAAGTACCCACCTCATTAACACTGAAAAGGAAATACCTTAGAATTCCTTCAGCATGCAGGAGGGTAGGTAACATGAGGCAGCTGTAGCTGTTGGGAAATGGAAACCATTCTGCTGTTTTGGAAGTGGGAAAATGGAGAAGAGGCAAGACAAGAACCAGCAAATCTTTCCCTCAGAGGTATTCAGCACAACTAGCTGTTCCCAAAGATAGAAGTTTCACCCCACCCGCCAATACTCTGCCTCTCTCTGTGGGGGAAACGGGGGGGGGGGGGGGGGGAAGAGAGAGAGACTTCTGCTGGTCACAGTCTATCTCCCATTAATAATTTAGCCACATGGGAGCTGAAGAGCTGGTAGAACCACCGTAAAACCAGATGCCTGGTCTCTGATTTTGTCTGCTCCTTCCAAAAGCAGGCATGACCTCCCTGGCTTCTGCACTCCCATCTGCTGGATGGCCTTCTGAAGTACTGTGCATAGGGAGAGGAAGTGTCTGCTCAGCCCCAGTTCCTTCTCATATTCCCCTACTGGTGGAGAGGCACCAAGCCCAGAAAAAGGAACTGAGTAGACATAGCCTGCAGTATTAAGGAAAGACTGATGCTTTTTTTTTTTTTTTTTTTAAACAGAATAAGGAGCAGCAATACAGATACATTTTGCGATGAATTTTAATATTTGTAAAATTCTTAAGAACCGACTCCACAGGTTCAAAGGGGAAAAACACATTAACAGCTACCTCTCCTTGTTCAGGCTACCAAGGCAGCTGTTTCATCCTGTTTTTTCTTTAGTTATAAAAGCTTTAATTGCAAATACTTAAAACAAAATTAACATTTACATGGCTAAGTTCAATATTTTAGCTACTCAATATTTAAAAATTTTCTAGTTGTTAGGCCATTATTTTATACTAGGCTCTCCTTATTGTGGTGTTACAAATATCGTGCTTCTGGAAGCTGGTTGCCACCAACAACTTAAAGATATCTCTATTGCACTTCACAAGCTGAAACTGCTTTGAACATTAAGAACGCTGTGATATTCAAAATGGATGTAGCTTTCCTTTAACTTCCAATAAATGATGGTATAATGTCTGGATTAAATGAATGAGTATGATGTGGTTAATTTAGATAAAAGAAAGGAGGGAAAATTATTGTTAAAGCTGCACTGCAAAGAAAAAAAAGCCTCTTCCTTTTACTATTTTTACGATGTAGAATGAGAGCCTCAAGCTGTTTTTCTGTTTTAAAGGTACTTTCCTGCTTCTAGTTTACATTAGAAATAGCAGGCTCGCACTTCTCTTTAATAAAGGACTTTTAGAGGATTGGAGTAGTGATATCCCACAAATCTATGATCTGAACTGCAACTCTCCCTCCCCACAACTGTTAGCATTCTCTCCCTTTAACTCAGATGAAAGAATGGGGTGGAAAACTACAGTTTGGGTCACAGATCTATATAATCGGATTATTCCGCTTCTCCTAAGATTCTGCAGCAAAGGAGAAAGGGGGGGCCTGGACCTGGTATTTTCAGCATAGAACAGAAACAGGAAAACAGTTTTAAAAGAAGTCAAAAAGAAGCTTTAAAATGGTAAAAAATCAAAACTTTTTTTTTGCTTTTGCCTCACAATTCTCCTTTAACCTAAACTCTACTGGACATAGATATTAAAAATCCCAGAGAAGCAACTACTGAAACTGACCAAAGGGAAGGGGAAGAAAGATCATCTCTTTTTTTGTTAAAGATCACTTTTCAATTTATCTCACCGAACTGCCTTTGATTTTCCGTTTGTCATCACCTCGACCCTCTTCTGCATCATCCGAATCTCCATCACTGTCCAGTGCAGGCAGTTCTGGATCCAAAGGTGGTTCATAAAGGGCTGTGTTTAATGGCAAATAACGAAGTTCATCTGGGGAGTATCTAAAGTCAAGAAATAATTGTTTACTACCATATACTTACTTACTTACACACACACACAAACACACACACACCCACCCACCCATAAACAAAATATAAAAACACTTAATTGCCAGTGAAAAATAAAAAAAAGGCTGGATAAGCTCAAAGCCCATTTTTAATTGCATATAAAATTACCACAATTGTGTGCACAATAATTATGAACACAATTCTGAAAATCTGGGTCACAAATGCATCTCCTCTCCTTCGTCATAAATGTTACTCCATGTTAAACAATATTTAGTTACATTTTAAAAAACACTTCAGCTACTCAGTCCAGTAAAAGGTGCATGTTCCCTCACACCTTATGGACGAAAGCCTGATCCAAAGCCCACTGAAAACAATGAAGTCTTTCCATTGATTTTAATGAGCTTTTGATCAAGCTCAAAATCCTAGTGTCTGAGCAATCAACTAAATAGGTCTCCCAACTGTTTGAGACATTCACATAGAGACAGAGTACAGGAAATTATTCAACATCACATGGAGCTGCATAAAAAAGAGCTAAGACTTCAATCCTACACTGGAACCTGTGATTCAAGACCCCTTTTGCCATTGTAGAGTTCCATTGAAGTCAACAGGTATCCGCACAGCTAAAGAGATTATAGCTAGCAGATTCTAACGCAGCATCAGGGCCTAGATGAGTACAGTAAAAGAAGTAGAACCAACAATCTGCTAAATACCCAGAAATAGATTTAACATATTTGTTGGTTCAAGGTGCCTTGTTCTAGCTGGCAAACTCAGGATAGGTTTAATCATTTTTAACTAGGGCTGTCAATTAATCACAGTTAACTCAAGCAATTAATACAAAACAAATTAGCTAGATTTAAAAAATTAGGCACGATTAATCACAGTTTTTTTAACAAGTGTCATCAGCATGGAAGCATGTACTCTGGAATGGCGGTCGAAGCATGTACAAATGTTTAGCATACCTGGCTAAAACAGTGCCATGAGAACATTTGTTCTCACTTTCAGGTGACATTGTAAATAAAAAGTGGGCAGCATTATCTCCCGTAAATGTAAACAAAGTTGTTTGTCTTAGCAATTGACTGAACAAGTACAACTAAGTGACTTGTAGGCTCTAAAGTTTTACATTGTTTTGAGTGCAGTTATTTAATTAAAAAATAGTAAGTCTATGTTTGTAGGTTACACCTTCACGATAAAGAGATTGCATTACTGTTCTTGTATGAGGTGAACTGAAAAATATTTCTTTTGTTTATCTTTTTGCAGCGCAAATATTTGTAATAAAAAATAATATAAAGCGAGCACTGCACACTTTGTATTCGGTGTTGTAATTAAAATCAATATATTTGAAAATGCAGAAAACATCCAAAATATTTAAATAAATGGTATTCTATTATTGTTTAACAGTGTGATTAAAACTGCCATTAATCACAACTAATTTTTTTAAATCTCATGATTAATCTTTTTAATCATTTGACAGTCCTATTTTTAACCAAAATTAATACAGAACAGCATCTTAACGGGGACTAATACATTAACTATATTTATATTTGTGTTGGAAGATGATGATTATGACAGTTAATCTAAGAGATTGTTCCATGGATTATGCCCAACATTTCACACCCACATATTCACCGAAGATCAAACAATGCATACAGTGAACCCTCCAGTAAATCATGTTTACCATCTCCAAGAGGCTATTTATTTTATATTACACACAAGACCATATGGACAAATGTATAAATATAAAACAAGTTTCATGATTATTAATTAGGTTCCAAAAGAAAGCAGAAGGGGCCACAGAATTGTGTGGATTGTGTCAATTCTCAGATTTGAAATTTCAAAAATATGCCAATTATATTTAGTGCTCATTTCATATGTTAATTATGAAATGTACTTCCTTTAGAAATGAGTGTGCTTGTTTCAGCAAAATGGGCATTTTTTTTTAAACACACATGAAATCTGTGAACAAAGGATTAATACATCACAGAATATCAAACATTTTAATGAAGTTATAATCCTTCAGATATCGCCTCAATTTCTAATATTTTACATGTTTTTTCATTGGGAACATACAACGTATGTGCTGGTACACAACCTCCACACGTCGAGCAACTAAATACCTGAGAAGGCTACTGTGCATTAGTTATTCCACTTAAACTATCTTTATTTTCAGTCAGCATTAGGAAAGATTAATAGAAAGTACAGTTGCATTAGGTGTGGACAACCTTTTTTAGTAAAATCACACCCTTTTGGAAATAATTTTGCACTTATATAGCAACTTTGATCAGAGGATCTCAAAGCACTTTACCAAGGTGACCACTATTCCTGTTTTACCAATGGTGAAATGGAGGTCTACTGCGAATAAGTGACTTGCCTATGGTCACACTGCAATCCAGTGGCAGTCAGGAATAAAATCTTGGCTCCCAGTTATCTGTTCTAATAACCAAATCAAGCTGCATCTTCATTTGCTACACTCTGGAAGTGATGCACATTGAGTTAACACTTACATATAACATGGAATTTTCTGGAGAAAACATTTCCATGCTAATCTTGGGCAATACATCATATTAAGGTTATGTGCCACAGGGCAGAGGTTTTAAAAGCCATACACACAGTGAAGCATATGCATTTTGGGAGAGAGAGGGGTCCGTTTACCAAAACTTTCCCTCCTCTCTCTCACATCCAATTTCACCTAAATTCTTAGGCCATGCAAAAATCAATCAAAAACAACTGTTAGCAGTGATCAGTCTTAGAAAAACCATGCGCTAAAACTGTTTCTCTGCATTCATGCAAAATTGCTGAATAGAAAGCATTTGACCATGAGCCTGCAATAAAAAATTTACGTACCGCAAATACTCTTGAAAGTCTCTGTAGAGCCCAAGTACTAGATGGACACAGAGAGTGAACTACTCCCTGTTGCATGTCAAATTCGTCCCTCTAGAACTGCGGTGGGCAACCTGCAGCCTGTCAGGGTAATCCGCTGGCAGGCTGAGAGACAGTTTGTTTACATTGACCGTCTGCAGGCACGGCTGCCCGCAGATCCCAGTGGCCGCGGTTGGCCACTCCTGGCCACTGGGAGCTGCGGGAAGTGGCAGACAGCACGTCCCTGCTTTCCACAGCTCCCATTGGCCATTGGGAGCTGCAGGCGGCCGTGCCTGCAGATGGTCAATGTAAACAAACTGTCTCACGGCCTGCCAGCGGATTATCCTGCCCACCACTGCTCTGGAACAAGGCTGAGGCATGCTGACAGAGCAGCGTGGAGAAGCTTGCACTGCAGCTGCCAGTGCCAAACTTGTTCAGTGGAGGATGCACTTCAGCCTTTTGATCGGTCAGACTCACATATCTCACGGACCCAAAATTCACTCAAAATTATTTTGTAACTATCATCACTACTACTCTTCCCAGCTAGTTTCTTGGGATACACAGCAAGTAGATGTAATATAAACAGCAGCTAGGATATCTTTTTAAGTACCTTTTGTAGTACTCCTGGAACTGGCCTGGTATGAGAGCCACCGGATAAGGACTAACCTTTGTTCTCTCTGTAGGTAAGATTTTGTATTTTCCTTGAGGCACCTGGATAATCTGTATTGTTTAATACAAAACAAATGTATCTAATTTTCCACACAAGCAACCTTTCTTTCCTTTTCTTTTTTTAATTCATTTGTCTTTTCCACATTTTTGAACTCAACGTTTATTATGCTGGAACAGTCACCCGATTTTCCCCAGATGCATTCCAGCACTTAAGGGTGTATATTTTATACAGCATATTTAATAGTTTTACTGTCAAAATAATCTTCTCTAAAAATCTAAATAAATGTCTATTTAACTAGGGTTGTCAACTGCAGTTAACTCATACTATTAACTCAAAAAAATTAATCGCGATTCAAAAAATTAATCATGATTAATAGCACTGTTAAATAATAGAATAACTATTTAAATCTATTACATATTTTTGGATGTTTTTCTACATTTTAAAATATATTGATTTCTATTACAACACAGAATACAAAGTGTACAGTGCTCACTTTATATTATTTTATTAAATATTTGCACAGTAAAAATGATAAACAAAAGAAATAGTATTTTTCAATTAACTTCATACAAGCACTGTAGTGCAATCTCTTTATCCTGAAAGTATAATTTACAAATGCAGATTTTTTTTTTGTTACATAACTGCTCTCAAAACCAAAGCAATGTAAAAATTTAGAGCCTACAAGTCCACTCAGTCCTACTTGCTCAGCCAATCGCTAAGACGAACAAGTTTGTTTACATTTACAGGAGATGCTGCTGCCTGCTTCTTATTTACAATGTCACCTGAAAGTGAGAACAGGTGTTCACATGGCACTTTTGTAGCCACTGTTGCAAGGTATTTACGTGCCAGATATGCTAACCATTCATATGCCCCTTCATACTTTCGGCCACCATTCCAGAGGATATGCTTCCATGCTGATGATGATAGTTAAAAAATAATGTGTTCGTTAAATTTATGACTGAACTCCTTGGGGGAGAACTGTATGTCTTTGGCTCTGTTTTACACACATTCTGCCATATATTTCATGTTATAGCAGTCTTGGATGATGACCCAGCACATGTTCATTTTAAGAATGCTTTCACTGCAGATTTGACAAAACGCAAAGAAGATACTAATGTGAGATTTCTAAAAATAGCTACAGCACTTGACCCAAGGTTTAAGAATCAGTAGTGCCTTCCAAAATCTGAGAGGGACGAGGTGTGGAGCATGCTTTGAGAAGTCTTAAAAGAGCAACACTCAGATGCGGAAACTATAGAAAAAACCACCAAAAAAGAAAATCAGCCTTCTGCTGGTAGCATCTGACTCAGATGATGAAAATGAACACGCATTGGTCCGCTCTGTTTTGGATCATTTATTGAGCAGAACCCATCATCAGCATGGATGCATGTCCTATGGAATGGTGGTTGAAGCATGAAGGGACATATGAATCTTTAGCGCATCTGGCATGTAAAATATATTGCAACACTGGCTACAACAGTGCCATGCGAATGCCGGTTCTCACTTTCAGGTGACACTGTAAACAAGAAGCGGACAGCATTAGCTCCTGTAAATTGTAACCAAATTTAGTTGTCTGAGAGATTGGCTGAAGTAGGACTGAGTGGATTTGTAGGCTCTAAAGTTTTAGATGGTTTTATGTTTGAATGCAGTTATTTTTTGTACACAATTCTACATTTGTAAGTTCAATTTTCATAATAAAGAGATTGCACTACAGTACTTGTATGAGGTGAACTGAAAAATACTATTTCTTTTGTTTTTTACAGTGCAAATATTTCTAATAAAAATAAATATAAAATGAGCACTATACACTTTGTATTCTGTATTGTAATTGAAATCACTATATTTGAACATGTAGAAAACATCCAAAAATATTTAAATAAATGGTATTCTACTGTTTAACAATGCAATTAATTTTTTTAATCACTTGACAGCCCTATATTTAACACAATGGACACCTAATCTCCTTTATGGCACTATGACTCTATAATAAGATAGAAAAATAAAAAATATACCCTTTTATTACATTTAAATTACCATACAAGCTGCTAAATAAAGTAAGTAAAACGTAAGTTAGTTTTCATATTGAGCATCTTTAAAATGAAATTTTACCATAGTGGCATAATAGTAGAGAGTAGTGAGAACAAGGAACTCTAACTTTGAAATCAGGCTTTTGTGTACAAAAGCATCAGGTATGATGGGCATATACAAAATAGAAGCTCATAGGAACAGCCATAAAAGATCAGATCAATGGTCCACTATCCTGTCACTGACAGGGGCCAATATCAGAAAAGTCTAAAACCTTCAAATGGACTATTATGCAATAATTTATCTATGGGGAAAGCTTCTGCTTAACTGCTCTCTGGCAAGTAGTGGTTGGCTTACATTATGAAGCAAGACTGATACATATTTTTATCCTTTCAGCTGAACTATGGAAAATATTTTTATTCATAAATGTCTAAACCTTTCTAGAATACTACTAAAATTTTTGCCTCAAGAATAATTCATAGAATTTACTATCAGTAATTATCAGTTTTAAGTTTGTTGCCTTTTAATTTCATTAGGTGTCCCCTTATTCTTGTATTATGAGAAATGGTAATAAAAGCATCCAAATGACCTGACTTCCTTCATGCTATTTTATATAATTCCACCACAAAACTTGTGTCTCATTTCTAAACTAGGTAGTGCTAATAGTGCTTCCTCACGTGAAAGTCTTTCCATCTTGAGAAATCAATTAGTTAACGTAAAGTATATTAAAAAAACGAAAGTGGAAAGCTCTATTCTATTTGGTAAAATAACTTTTTAAAATGTCTATATTCAAATCTATTTATTTCTAACCCAAATTAATTCTAATCCAATATTATGATAAAAATTGTTACAATAGTATGTTTTCAGAAAAAGCTCCAAAAAAGACTGACATCTTTACTATAATAAACAAGGAGCTTACCTATCACCATCAAGCAATAAATTTAAGTCAACTTACATGTGTCTGTAAATCAAAATAGGCTCTTCTTTCTTCCATTCGTTCGCGGTTTAAATTGCTGTTAAACTCTGCAGCTTTCTTGGCAGCTTTCTTAATATATTCTGGAACTTTACTAGCTTCTACTTTTTGTGTGTTCTGCTGTTGCATTTGCTGAAATAAAAATAACTGCATTAATTTACAAAACAAATTTGAAAAATCAGATATTGCAAAAGGCAATTTAATCCCCATGCCCAATATGTTATAGATCTGGTTTATTAAAGTCAGAGGGATGACTTACAGAGTACTCTTTATAATGATCTGTTATTCGCTGGCGTTCTTTTTCTTGCAGTATTACAGAATACTCAGCATGTTTGGCAGGATATTCTTTAATCATCAAATCAATTACTTCATCACTGCGCAAGGCTGTTAGACCTAGATTAGATTTAAAAACCACTAATAATGCTACATTGCAAAACAAATTGTAAGTCATTTACCATTTTGACCCATAGTCTACTGTAAAATTTGCTATTGAAGCAGACAATCTAACATACACAATAGCTTTCACTGAACACAGAAATTATGCTGCAATAACACTCTTAAAAAAATTCTAAAACAAACCACCTCTCCACCCCTTAATTTTCAAAACATTTTGGGGAGGTTAGCTATGTGATTCTCATTTAATTTAATGGAAGCTGTATGTCTAAAGCCTCATGTTTTGCTTTTTAAAAAAAAAAAAAAGATTAGGAAAAGTCAGCAGCCCAAAATATTGTGCAGCTGATATTCTGTTCAAGTTTCTGTCATATAAACCAGTGACAAATCAAGATACAGAATACAGGGAAGCAATGAAAGTCATTATATAAAATAGTCAACTTCCTGTACCAAATGAGAGCGCAGAATTACATAGATTTGCGATATCAAAGAGAATAGAATTGTGATTGACATACTGGTTGATTAATGTCTATCCAAGTTAATGTTTCTTATAAGTGAAAGAAGAAAATATTAAGGTTTTCATTCAGATATGAATTTACTCAAATACTTTAATTCACATGACCTCAAACTGCAAGCTGATTAACATAGGCAGATCTTTACAGCTGCACAAAGCCCCATCTAAGCCAATGGGTCTTCATGCGGACACAAAGGTCCTCTTGATCAGCTTGGAAAAGCAGGGCCTACGTTAATAAAATATTCTCTTTAGCAAATGAAGTAATTAGAACTGACAAAAATAATGTAAAGAGTCTAGTAGTCTGTTGAAGACCTTAAGCTCAAAATGTTACACATTCTTAACTTTATATTACATTTTAAAGGTAAAATAAATAACCTTATTGTAATCAAAACCAATGAAAATGTCTAGTCAAGAATTACTTGATTCTATCATTTTAAGGCAGGAATCAAATATTCTAGCCTAATCCAACTACATCAGAAAGCTGAAAATTCATTTTGTTTTCTTACCTAGAGTACACTGAGTCTCTGTGATGACATTTAGTTCTCTGAGGTAGAGTTTTTCCTTGTGAGACAGATCTCGTCTCTCTAAATCTCCAAGAAAAGACAAAACAGCAGTAAAACCGTGTAGTGTTATACATTTCCAAATCCATCATAAAAGAAGTTCCAACTAGGCCAAAAACTAGTTTGCAACTTCTTTTCCACGCGATGAAAAAGGAAGTCTGTATAATAAAATGTCTATTTTAGTTAATATTTAGTTTAGCAGTAGTACAATCCAAGGATAATAGTAAAAAGCTGAAAATAATTACGTTAATAAAATGTAATTTAAGGGGATATTAGTTTAACACACACAAAATTATTCCATACAGAAGTATTACACTACTATAGAAAAAGATGTTACTGTTTCTTTTATAAATAGTTTAAAAAATTAGATTTTCCCCAATAAATTGCATTAAAATGACACTGACAAGTAGTAAAGGCAGAAAGTATGTTTTTGAAAAGTTTTTCCAAATTCTAATGTAAGGATTATAGTAGTTAATGATGGAGAAGACAGACTGTCATAAATTCTCACAAAAAAGTGAAGCACAGATCCCCCTGAGTATTCTGATATTTTCCCTCCGCATGGAAATAATGTAGTGCATTATTGTGCAAGAACTGGAAACTGAAACTGACCAATCTAGTTCACTATCCAAGTTGAGCAAAATTCAGAAAGTTCCCAATAATAATAAATGCTCAAAAATAAATTAGGGCCAAGATTAACAAAAGTCACTTAAGCACCCCATCCTCTGAAAAGCAGGCCCCTTTACATAATTTCAAGATAGGCACCCAAAAATCACTAGTCACTTTTGAAATCTCGGCCCAGATTTTCAGCTAATGTAAATTATTAGTAACAGAGATAGAAAATGGGTACGCTTGATTTTTATCTTGACTGTGTCCTCTTAAATGAAAGATCTATGTTATATTCCAAAAGATGAGAGTTGCCAGTTTGTACACATTTGAATCAACATATTTTTTACATAAGCTTTTTCAACCTGGATACCTGGATATTTTCGTTTAAATGAGGTCACACCCAAGTATTCACTGACTTGCTCCTGAAGCATATAGTATTCTCCCGTTTCATCAGGTGGCCATTTGTATTCTATCAAATTTTCAGCAGGAAAGTAGCTAAAGCTAAATACAAAAACAATCGGCTTGAAATAATAATAGTACATTTTACTAAAAAAAAAAACACATTGTGTAAAAAAAGTTAAAATACTCAAAGTAATCGTTAACAATGCCATGCTTCTAGAACTTGATCTAATTCCCATTTAAGTCAACACAACACTCCTATAGAAAGTTGGTTCAGCCCCTTAGACTATATCCTCCTCCTATCCCATCTCAAAATTACACACATCCAGTGTGTTTCATTTCACTAGTGTTTCACAAAACTAGTATTTATCAATGAATCACTGGACATGAAATCAAGGACTGTGTAACCCTTGACAAGGTAAGAATAAGAAAACAGGCATTCATACTGAAAGATACAGCTTTTTAAATATTACCTAAAATTATAAAATGCAAAAAAAAAGTCAAATGTACAAGTAAGGTCAGTCCTTAGGATAACCAAAGCGCACTTTTGCATAATTTGCATTAACTAAACATGCCATTACACTATATTAAAAGTAATGTTGAAGCAAGGAAGTTGCTCACATGCCACTTTAATTCACCGTGCCTCAGCACTGCAGAGGTCAGAGGAATGCATGAGCAACATATAAAACAGAGAAAAAAGAGCTAATGTTAAAACTTATGGAAAAACACAACAAAATAGTGTTTAAAAACTATAAACCCTCAGTAAAGTGATATTACCCAAGATCTTGACTAGAAGTTTCACAACTTCGAGAACTGTCCCCTGAGCCCATACGTCGTCTTTTTGATGGCTGGCTGCCATCATTTGAATTTTCTTCTGTGTCATCCTGAAATAAACACGGAGAGCAAGCATTAAAAATGTAGCCAAGAAGTACTGCATGTACTTAATGTATTAGGATATGACAATTTAAAGACTCACAAAGATGTAATAAACTATTCTGGGATCGTGAAAGGTGGCTATGACTAGAATGAACTTGTTCCCTAGAAGTACTGTGCTATTTCAAAAGGGTTCTATGAGCCAAATCATGGGCTGGCCTGCACAGTTCCTTACTCCCTTGTGCTGGCTACTCATCATGCTTAGCAGCACAGAAGGACAACCAGGTTCCGCAGAGCCACTGTGTTTCCCCCATTGTCATACAGGTGGGTAGGAAGGGGTGGCAAGTGAGCAGATCTTTGACTGTGCCCACCAGCACCAACATGCCTTCCGGTGTAACTGTCTGCACATCATCTGCTAAAGATCTGGCACAGTTTACTCAATCCCTGGAGCAGTGAATAAACTTGGAGCATGACTGTGACTCTCAAAGTTATTGTCTCCCTCCAGGGCTACTCCAAGAGCAGTGCAACAACACATTACCCTTTGTTATGACTGATAGTTACAAATCATGGAATGTATCATCAATGGCAAAGAGAATTTACATAAACAGATTTAAAGTAATAGAAAAATATATTCTCTCAGATGTGAGTATAAAAGGAGCTGTGTCTAGTTTACATAAAGCTTTGAACATAGAACTACAAAAGAGCTGCTTTTCATGAAGAAATAAGTAAGATGTAGAGAGAAAAACTTATGCAGTGGAGTTGAAATGTATGTGGAGGGCAGAAGTCCCATCTTCAAAATGAGCTGTTACAAAAGTGAAGTTACTCTATCAGTGATGCCTTTCCCCAGTCAGATTTAAAGAGACCTATGGTAAGAGAAAGGATGATATTTAGAATATGTGATTGTGATGAGATTTGCTCATATCCAAGGGTCATGCCCTAAAATGGGGGGGAGAGGGAATGAAAATATATACAATTTTAAGATGTTACCAAAGCGAGGGACCAATGAAACCACTGGTCTTATTGTTGGGATATACACTGAATAAGTAAACTATATCTAAAAGATGAAGAATATTATATTAATTGATTGAAATCCTGTATAGTTTGTTATTCAGCTTGTAAACAGATGTAGAAACCACTGAATATCAGCCATATGCCATCTTAGTAGCTCCAACTCTACGTCACATTACAAATCATTGGAAGAAAACAAAAGCCTTCAATGGCTTTACCTTGTTTAATAACATTTGTGAAATATTGCTGATGGAAGAACTAACCTGTCAAAAACAGTCAAGCCCACACAGTTACACTTAGTATTTGTTTATTAATTAATGACAGGTACATTAGGCTTGTTTAGTGAATGTCTTTCCACTTATATTGATATGTTAATCTCAAATATAACACTTTAAACATGGATTTAAGAGACAACAGCGATTTATAAAGTAGTTTTCCCTACTTTAGCTACATAACACTTGTAAGATCAATACAATCAAAAGATTAGAAAAAACATGTCTCTCCCCCTCTCTGCTTTTCTTTTACTTTGTATATTTGACAGCTCTTTATGTCTAGTCTTTTTCCCTGTTTGTGTGGGTCTTCACATAGCAAAAAAGAAGAGAAAAAACTTTTAAATTAGGAAAAAAAATTGGTAAGAAGACTTTGAAGCAGGAGTAATTACTAGATCTATTTTAAATTGACCATCTCAAGCTGATGGAGTCCTTTTAAAAGCGGTGGTTTTCATGCAAAGAAACATAGGGAAGTAGAAAAAGAAACTGGTGGAGAATCTCACATCCTATGGTTTTATTACAAAAACTATTTCTATGGAAAAAATAATATTCATTGATCGAAATCCTGTTTTGTTATTCAGCCTGTAAATGTCAGTAGGAACCACTGAGTATCAGCCATGTAGCCTCAGCACTAAAATTAAGTGCACGAAATCAGCCATCACCAGAAACTTGTATATCAAATGTTGCCCCTTTTCAACCTAAGTAGCTAGTCAAAGTTTGGGGGCCTGGAGGTGTTCCAGATGGAAGTAGAAATTAGTGATAGGTATTTATTTATAAAGAACGTACAAAAATCTTGTCTCTCTGAATGAAGAAGAAATCAAAAAGCAGGAAACAGCTTCTTTTGCTCACTGCACCAAGCGTACTCTTTTCATCCTCACTTCTACCCAAAAACCTGTCTTCAGTTTCTTCAGGTCAGCCACCATGCTTTCAGCTGCTCTTTCAGGCTCTCTCCTTCTTTTCCAGTTTTTTTCCTATCTGTTCTGCTGCTCCCTGCCTGCACACCCACACTCCTCCCCATAAGCAATACTCAGCAAAAGCTCCAGGGTGCATTCACACACCCCTTCTCTTATTTGGAGTATATGCTTACAGTTAGGTTAACTGAAGGGTGAATTTACACTTATCAATCTCAATGGGGTTTTAACTTAATCCAAAACAAATTTTCATCCAGCTCATAACACAAGATTTTTTTCAAAGGAGATGGCCTAGTTCAACCACAGCTATTAAACTTGAAAAGGGAATTCATTCACAGAAATCCTATGACCTAGGTTACACAGGAAATCAAATGATACCAGATAATCAAAATGGTCCTTTCTGGACTTAAAATTTATGAATCTATTCTCAGCTCTGCCATGCACCTTCTGTGTGACCATAAGAAGGTACTTATCTTCTGTGTACCTTTGTTTCCCCATCTATATAAATGAGATAATGGTACTTAGCCTCCTGTGTATTGATTAAAGGTGCTATGTATTAAGATTATCAATCCTTTAAGACCATCTGCAAACTTGAGTTTTCCAAGATACTTTCAGACAGCATTTGCTAAAGTCACCCCTGAATTTGAGGGAAGGGGAGAATCAGGAAACAAATGTTGGAAACACTGGAAATCCCATATCCTTTGCAAAGATATTAGCCATCACTGATCCCTGACTCTCGGGTGCCGTTTTCGGCCTGCGGCAGGACTCTACAAGGACAGTGCCAAACCCTGGACCTGGGCAACTTTCGGGCCTGGAACCCAACCCTGGATGAGACCCAGGAGCTCTAGCCCCCCACCCGTGCATGGCCCCTTCGGCGAGGAGGCTGAGGAGCTGTCGCACGTTCACTTGAAGAGGCGCCCAGGGCCCCGTATCCCAGCACCTGCTCAGCTCCGCGTCCGGGGTAGGGGGCTCCCTCCGGTGCAGGGGACTCTGGGGCCCGGCCTGTGGGACGGGTCGGGTCTGGGGGCGTGGAGAGGGACCAAGGGCACAGGTTGGGCGCGGAGGTGGCAGAGCTGCAGCCTCTTCTCCCTCAAGGGCTGTCTGCCCGCCCCGCCGGGTCACCTCCCCCCGTAACCCCCGGGGGGGGGGGCGGTGAGCAGGGCTGACTCCCCCCCAACACCGCCCACACACGCTGCGGGTCTCCCTCTCCCCTGGGTCGCCCCCCTCTGCCCCCGCGGCCGCCGCTCCCCCTGGGGCTCCCTGCGAAAGTCCCGCCGAGCCGCGGCTGGGGGGCGGGCGGGGAGGTTCCCAGCCCGGCCTCTCTCACCTTCAGGGACTGGGTCCCGGGCGTGGCCGGGTCGCTGTCACAGACCCGCGGAGACAGAACCGCCGCCATGGCCGCCGCCGCCCGCTCCCTCCGCTGGGCGGGGCGAGGAGCCGCAGCGTCCCCCGCGTCATGCCCGTCTCGCCCAATCCCATAGCGCCACCTGCCGGCCAGACCCGGAGCACGCGCCCCTCGCCCGCAGCCAGGGCCTCCCGGGGCGCCTGTGGGCCTGTTCCTGAGCCTCCTTCTCACGGCGTCTCCGCCCCCACTGTTCTCCAGCCTGCTTCGCCTCTGCCCCGCGCCCCCGAGGTTTCCCACCACCACCTGCCTTCCCCCTCCTCACTTTTCTAGTTATCCCACCACAGATTCAGCTGCCCGGGGAGCGCCCCGGCTTAGGCAGAGCCCTGCTGGTTTTTCCAGTCTCAGCCATGAGACAAGTCAACTCTCGTGAACGTACTGCCAGAGACACGATTTCCAAGTAAAATTAAGCCTCACTCGGGCTCTCCTGCTAGAACTCACAAATGTCCCGATTTTTTTTCAGGCCCGTGTTTTCCCTCTTCTGATATGTGAGAGTTCTACGACAGGGTCACCAGTGAAGCCTAATTGTACTTAGAAATTGCTGTCAGCCCCAGGCAAGGGGGCTCCCGCTGTCAGCTCCGACCAAGGCAGAGCTCCTGCTTTCAGCCCCAAAGGCTTGGGACTCCCACTGTCAGCCCCATTAAGAGGGGCTCCTGCTGTCAGCCCAAGAAGTGGCAGAAGGGACTCCACTTAGGGCTGGCCCTAACCCAAATGATGCCCCCCCCAATTTGTTAAACATTTGAATACCGTATTTTTATTGCATTTGTAGCCCATTTCACAACTTTGATACACAATTTGCATGCATGATTTAGCCCTGTCCTATACGACGATACATTTGCATGCTAGGATCTGTAAATCTAGATTTATTCATGCCATATAGAAAAAAATCATGTCCTCAAAGCTCATAGAAACTTTTTAATTTTAAGAATAACTGAAATGTACTATCAAGAAATTGAATTGTGCACCAACATTGGGTGGACCAGTATTACATAGTGTTACAGTAGGTGACAGCCTTAGAATATTAAAGCGTCAGCCAGTGACATTGTACATATTTACATACTGCACAATTTCTTCTCCATAAAAAACACTTCTATGAAAAAAGAAATCTTTGAAGTTATTTTGTTCTACAGCGTTTAGTATAGAGAAAATATTGAACACATTACCCCACCATACACTGTACAAAGTTTGGCTTCTAGCTTCACGTCAGTCCAGTCATTAAAGGGTGGATTACCTCCTCCGTGTTAACCTCTGACTTACATTACCATTCAAGTCCTTTAAATGCAGAACAAAATATGGATAAACCCTTGTAGAGAGTGTTGACATTTTTTTATCGGTAAATGTTGATTTCACTATACACACACAAACTGATAAAAAATAATTCCATCAATAATGGAAATTTACACAGGCAAAGTAATAAAAATGGTGCTTAAGAACTTAAGTTTGATTTAATGATATTTACTTTATATATTTTGACGTTATGTTGACAATTCGTGTTTTTACAGTTATAAAGTTTGAACTTTTTGAATCTTAACATTTGTCATTAATTATTTTCTGACACCTCATAATTTCCTGCAACTGTGAAAATTTAAATCAATAAAAATAAAAAATGTTTAATATTCATAATTTGGTGCAACTGTGAAAATGCAAACAGAAAAAAAGCTTAAAAATAAACCGGTATTATCCATCAAAACTATACAAAACTAAAAATTGAATTATGCAAAGCCTACTTATAGAAAAGGCCCTGATTCTGCAAGGTCTTAAGCATGTGTGCATATTTCTTTACTCATGGAAGTAATCCCATTGACAGGTTTCAGAGTAGCAGCCGTGTTAGTCTGTATTCGCAAAAAGAAAAGGAGTACTTGTGGCACCTTAGAGACTAACCAATTTATTTGAGCATAAGCTTTCGTGAGCTAACAGCTCACTTCATCGGATCCAATGAAGTGAACTGTAGCTCACGAAAGCATATGCTCAAATAAATTGGTTAGTCTCTAAGGTGCCACAAGTACTCCTTTTCTTTTAGTCCCACTGAGTTCTCTGGGACCACTCACATGTGCAAAGTTATTGTGTGTGTTAGCATTTACAGAATAAGAAGCTTATATATATATTTACATTTACACTAACACAGCTACCCCCTCATACTTGACCCATTGCTTAAGTGTTTACTGGATTGGAGCCCAAGTTTATTAAGCTTGAAGAAGCCAGTTGTTACCATGTCCAGGTGAAATTTCTATTCTGATGCCTTGTCTATGTAAGAAGTATTTGCTTTGTGGCAGGGGTGAACGTAGCCTCCTGATTCAATGCATGCACTATACTAAACTGAAGAGGGGATACTGACCACCCACATCAGCACCCTCTGCCCAACACCACAACGCTAATGGGGAGGGGAAGTCCTGGGTGAGAGGAGGCAGGGGGCTTGAAGAGCGAGACAGCACTACATTTGTCCAGTAGCAGCAGCTCCTGTCCCACAGGGCTGGGCATTGTGACCTGGTACATGGTCACAGCCTCATGGGACAAGAGCCAGCACTAAGGGCGATTTCTACAGGTACAATTGAACCCATGAACCCTGATACTAAAGCTACCCTTGCTTTGTAGTCAAAGGCATTAACTACAACCTTGAAATGCCTGATGGCTTGGTAATGTAACAGAAAATTAAACATCATCTATATTATTTTGAAAACAAATACTATTTATTTTCTTTTGAATCATTATGTTTGAACAATATCAATGAAATAATAGCAGATTTGAGTCACTGTTAGGTTAATAATGTTAGCAGTTCTAACATTCTGTATAAGTACTTTGCAAATTTTGTCTTAGCCATTCTTTTCAATATATATATATATATGTATTGTTGTCATTAACTGTCAATTACATATCCATCTCCGAAGATTTTAGGTTGTCACTGAATGGATTTTACAGCTCTTCTGGCTTTGTCGTCATTACAAACCAGTCCGATGAAATGAAAAAAAGTCATTGAATCCAGTAAATACAATATATCAGCCTCCAGACTAAGGATTATAAAACAGCTGATGATTTGTAATTTGGGGTCCATCCTGGTATCAGTGAAGTCAATGACAACACTCCTACTGACTTCAACAGGAGCAGGATTGGGACCTTAAATGGAACGTTCCAAACTTCAAAGTACAAAAATGAGAGTTTAACAGGCATAAGAAAAAACAGCTGGCTACAGTGGGGAAAATGTATTTAATCTAAGAAAAGATGTTAAAAATAAGCCACATTACAGTGGCTTTCCTCACTACTAGATCTCTGAAGAGATTCTTGCTGTGGAATTTGATGAATATGACAACTGAGAGTAAATACAATGTTACTTTTCTGTTTCAGAGTCACCTCAAAGAGCAGAATATTTCCCTTTTATGAATGGAATTGTCACGTGTAATTTGTTGGAACCCATTCTTTAGAATGTGCGAGGCCCCATTCAGCACCTTGCAAAATGTGTTCTTTGTACCTGTCATAAATTCATAAACACAGCAGATGTATACAGTATGCACTCACCCATATACATTTTAAAAAAAATTATAGAAAAGAATTGGTAAAATTTGTTTAAATGTATGTGAATTTCAATGTATCAACTGTTTTTAACTTAACAAAGGAAGTGTTCTAAAATAACTGTAACTTTATGAAGATTTTTGAACAATTATACAGAGTATTGTGATGACCGTTAACAGAGGTTGCTTTTAGAGAACTACTCATAATAACAAGCCATTATCAAAGCCAATGAAACAAAGGATTCTGTTTCACATTTAGCTGAAACCCAGTTGTCCCTTGCAACATCCCAGACCCATCTGCTGGACATCTATGGGGGAGAAAAGAACAAAGTACTAATAATTGTTTTAAGGAATTTTTTCAGATTAGAACTTTACAATGAACATGTAGCATTATATAGGTGCAGCTAGTTTATATTAATTTATTAAAAATAATAAGAATGTATATAAAACTGCAAATTAAAGGGAGTTTGAATGTTTTATTATCATTTATTAAATGCATTTTATTTTCTTTTAGAGAAAATATACTTTAAGAGCTCTGAAAATCTGGTAGCCAAAAAATGTTGTTCAGTGATTTTCCTTATCACTTTTAAAATATCTACTGAAACATACACTCGGGCTAAATCTGTAATACTTACTCAGGCAAACCTCTTGTGTCCTCTTCACACTGACCAGCAGTGTTAGTCAGCCATGGTGAGGTATACATGCTGCCATCCTTTAAGTAAGACAGAGCAGCCGAGCTTCCTCTGCACCTCAGAGCTCCAAGGGGTAGCTCACCCTAAAGCAATGCAGATCTGGACCACCCTGAATGTGGTAGTATGCCCAAGAGGCACAATAGGGCCCCACACATGTAACTCAGTTTGTGAAAATATTATGAGTAAATTAATCTGTCTACTCACTTTTATTGCCTGACCAGTCTTTTGCACGATTAGGACTGTTACTACATATTTATAGCGATCAAAGCCCATGTCCTTGACAGCTCTTAATATTTCTTCTGAGATTGAATTACACAAGAAGACACTAGTCGCACCATTATACTTGGTTTTTTGAAGTCTCTGCTATCAAAAGAGTTTTAAAAATTGTAATCTCCATCCTAACAAGCTTTTGTATAAACAAATCTTACTTTTAGCTACAAAGAAAAAGGAAGTAAACTACTGGAATGTTTGTACACAATAGATGACGTCCCCAAATAAAAAGTTAATCATTTTTACTGTGAAACACTTTATCTGTCAAAATATTGAAATATTTCTCTTTAAAACATTTTTAACAAATCTTAGCTTTCTTTGAAATGAACAGAAGTGTACTTTTTTCCTTTTGACTCAGTTTCATGGAAAATAGCCTAGGGAGCATCTAGTCTGCATATCCACGACGTCTCCTGCACTGCAGAGCCAATGGGATTAGTTCTTAGTTTTCATGGTAAATAATACAATTTCCCTGCTCTTTGGCAACTATAGACTGTATCAGTAGATTCTCCAGAACAGAGTCCCTCATTCCATTTAACTTGATTTCATATACGGCAATCAGACTGTTGTTAATAACACCAGAGGGACTCCACCAGGAATACTTTGCTCTCATGTCATGAACTGTCACCCGAACCAATTAAGGGAATAAAATTCAAAAAATCCACAATTTCCTATTTATTTTATTTTGGATAGTTCTCTGACCCATTTTAATCTATCAACAGAAAAGAGATCCAATCCCATAAAGAGCTGAAAACCCTCAACTTCCACCTTCACCGCTGGTGCTCAGCAAGCACTCTGCAAAAGACATTCAGTATCTTACAATTTAGAGCCTGTGATGAGCATGTGGACAGACTTATGGATATGCTTAACTTTATACTAACTTTGTAGTAACCCCATGGCTGACTTTGAGGGACTGGGGCCTAACATTTACACTAAAATTAAGTATCGTACATACAGACAATTTAAACAAAAAGTATTACTCTACCGTTAGTATAAGTTGAGCTTTGTTTCTTACTAAATGAGCCTGGAATTTCCTATATGGCTCCATTTTGTACGTATTGGCATATTTTATTTTTGCCATGCTAGTCTTCAATGTAAATATTTCACTTTTCCCAAACTCTGCAAACGATTCCCCATCCATTGGTTCCATACCGTGAACTTCATGGCTTGAATTTCTCATTCTGTCTTTTAAGATCTGTGCATGCTTTTTAAAACAAAAGAAAAAATAAAGCTTAGTATCATTCTTTGGTATTTGATTGTTGAAAGTTTTCTGACACTTCAAAATGGTATCGCTAGAGGGAAAGACTTGAATTTTATTTGGGATCATCTTAGCAGATATCTGAAAAAAAACTAGACTGTGAATTGTTCACCTCCGTTATGGATAATTGAGGAGTGTGCTAGTTATCTGATGTTCTTTCAGGGAAAAAGGCCAAAGTTTATATCCTCTCACCTAAGCTCTGATTCTGCTTCCCCTGAAGTCTATGCAAATTTTGAAGCTGACTTCAGTGCAGGCAGAATTGGGCACTCAGAGCACTCAGGGGAGAAGAAACCCTCAATCAATCTGCCAATAAATCCTTTTCACTATCTTTCAAAAGTGTTGGAAAGCATAATCCCAGCCATTTATCCAAACACCTGTGTTACCAGTAGAAAATTTTCAGTACTGGTACTGATGTTGTATACAATACCAGTATAATAAACGCTATTACTGATTTGTTTATTGATCGATCTTCTGTGTGGTTATATTCTGAAAAACTACTATACAAACTGCACTGCAGAGATGCATATTTGTTGTGTCTCAATGACTTCCAGATAAAATTAGCTCAATTTTAAGCAGAAATGTTTTTTTTTCCTATTTGCAAGAACTAAAAAGTCAGTTTTGGATCTGTGGCGTTCTGTGCCTGAAGCAGCACCCTGGAACCCCCATATTCACCACTGTCATATAATTATGTTTTGTACAAAGTATACCTTGTGAGGTATCATTGTAAAAGTGATCTGTTGAACATGAATATCCTGTTAGTTTGTAAGTGGTACCATTGTATGGGAAGTTACGAAGTTTTGTTATATCTGTTACTGAAATATGTTGCAAGGTTGGGCACACCCATAACCAGCCTTTCAAGTACAACAAAGCAGCCAGACATTGATGATGGCCCATTAAGGGGAATCCACAATCACAAGGACTACCCTAGGAACTGTATAGAATGGAGACCTCTCAGAGAGAGCACATAGGCAATGGAGACTGTTTGACTTGTCATAACAAAGAATCTTTCCAGTAAGCTGGAAGAAATTATAAAAGAGGGGAAGTGACATCATCACTTGGCTTCACTCCCTCCAACAACTCAACACCTGGAAACATATCTGGAGGACAAAGACTGAACTAGGGAGGTGGTCCCAGGGTGGAAAGGAGAATCCCAGCTTGTGTATTAAGGAACTATACCAATAGGGTGAGACACTGCTTGATTCAAATCCTGTCTAGTTTACAGAACTCAGATTGCGATTTTACTTTTATTTCTTAGGTAACCAACTTTGATCTGTACGCTTATAGCTTATAATCACTGAGATTTATTAACTACAGAAAGATAGATTTTGTTTTATATTTTACCTTAAACAGTGTGTTTTGGTTGAAATGCTTGAAAAATCTGCACAGTGTACAATGTGGAAAGCATGTTCTCTCCACATTGAGGGAGGGGCGGACGGGTAATAAACTTACACTGGTCAGGCTTCTGACCAGTGCAGGACAAGACAGCCCTGAGGTCCTAGGCTAGGGAGCTGGGGGAATTGGCCAGAGACTCTCTATTGTTAGTTCATGAGTGGCTACGAGAAGCATTCATGTTACTTAGCTGGGTGCATCCCTGCCTGTGGATGGCTGTGTAAGTGCAGCACCTAGTGAGGTTTGCAGCTTGTCACAACATCACAGTGTGACAGGGAGCCCAGGTTGGTGCCAGAGGGCTCAGAGATACCCAAGTTCCAGGTTGCACCCCAGGGAACCCATTACAGGATCTGAAAGTGAAGTAGTGATCATTTTTGTTTGTTCATCTTTATGATTCATAAAGATTCTGCACAGCCAAATTCTGCCCTCAGTCACACTAGTATAATGTCATTATCTTCAATAGTAACTGAGGGCAGAATTTGGCATTGCAGTTGAAACTTAAGTAATCGTACTAATGATGCAGAGACAAAACGGAATCAAAATCAGTCTCCCAGAGGTGTGTTGACTCTGCAGTTCTACCAGGAGTCAAAAGTAGCATAAACATACTTTTGTCACTATAATGAATGCATATGATCCTATATACCCAGTGATAAAGCAGATTTGTTGGGTAGGAAAGTGACATTTCCCCAGCCATGATTAGAGTGGATCCTCCTTGTGCAGGTCTCACCTCTCCTACCCAGAAGGTGGGTCTGCTGCCACTATGGTACCAACCCCCAATCCTATGGAGATACAGACATAAAGACATGGGTTTGGGATCTGTTCTGAGGAGGTGGTAGGGAACAGGGAGTGGGCTGCCCCATGATGGATGGGGTCCAGAGGGACACACATCATCCCCAGACTAACCCCTTGTAAATTCCTTAGGAAATGTAATTATGAGTAGTATTTGTATTGCAGTAGCACCTAGGAGCCTTCTGTCACAGACCAGGGCCCCTATTGAGCTAGGAGCTGTACAAACAGAGAACAAAAAGACAGTCCCCATCCTAAAGAACTTACAATCAAAATATAAAAAAAGACAAGAGTATACACACAAACAGGGAGCACAAGGAATCAATAACACAGTAACAGCGGGCAGGATAGGCAGTGGTCTCAACACCCCAGCTAACCATTTTTGTAGGCATCATGACAAAGGAGAGTTTTAAGGAGGGATTTTATGGAGGACAATGAGGTAGCTTTACAGATGTTTAAGGGGAGTTCCCCCAAAAATTTGTATAGCCTGGAACTACATTACCTTTCCCACAAAGCCCTATCCAAAGTGTGGAGCTTGTTTTAAGAGGAACATGAGGCAGCCACAGCCAAGGAGAAGAAGGTGGAGTGCCCAGGGAGACAAAGTTCACACTGAGGCACAAGGTCTTCATGCTGATGACCCTGACCTCCCACTGATTTTTCAACATCGGTGTGGATCCACAAGACTCAAAAAGTTTAGTAGCAGACCCTGCATCTTATTCAGTGAGTGAGAAGTTGCTGATTAAACAAAATGGAAAATTTTCCACAAGGGGAAACTCAAGTTTTCTTCTCCCTTTATTCCCTTCAGGGATTTTATTGTGGAAGGGAGCAATCCATCCTTAAACATTAATTCATACAGCAGGGAGACAAGCTTTTGAGCTTCCACCCACAGAAGGTCCAATAAAAGATGACAGCTCACCCACCTTGTCTCTCTAATATCCTGGGAGTGACACGGCTACAACACTGCATACAATTTATAGGGCAATAATTTTAGACTTCCTAATCTCTGTGTTGTCATATTCTATTAGTTTTGTAAAAAAAAAAAAAACATGAACCGAAATAGTATTAGTTATAGTAGTTATCTGTGTAACTGACAGGAGATTCCGTTGCCTAAAAAAGAGAACTGGACATTAAGTTCATCCAGTGGGTGCCATGAAACCAAAGTTCAATGGGCTCAGCTGTAAACAATGTCCTTCCATTTACTAATCTGAACTTTTTTCCAGCAGCACTTTAAGCCACCAAAACCCAATACACATGTATCTCCAAAAATGTAAATATGGATATATGCATTTATTTGAGTATATCTTAAATTATAACTAGTGGTCTTGGAATGGTAAAGTCAAGGAGTTATATTCAAGGGGTGTGGGATTGGAGAATAGCTGTTGAAATGAAGCCCAGTTGCTCGGCTGTGGAGCAGAATGCCTGATCGACCCACTTGGCACGAGCACAGATTCACCACTGCTGGTGAGGGGGGCACCCTGGCCCTGAGACCCAAGGAACCTTATAAGGACCCATTAGAACAGCTAGCACAATGTGGAGATCTCAAGGCAACTACATATTCTTCACTGGGGGAAAAGCCGAACAATCCTCTTTGAAAATCTGGAAACTATTGGGTTAGAAAAATCTGATCTGTCCTGGGCTGATGGATGAATTGCTGAGATCGCTCCTAATGGACCCTCTGGGAAACCAGAGAAGACTTGAGGATTTCAGATGTAACAGGTATTATAAAATATCCTGTATCCTAGCTTCTGTTGCAGGTACAGCATGGGGAATAGACCAGATTGAAAACGGCTTCCACTTGGCTAAATAAACAGATACAGCAGAAACCAATCTGCTGTTATGCAATACTTCCTGAACTGCCAATGAACAATCTTTATCTGCCTAATATAGCCCCTCAATATCCATGCTGTGAGATGCAGGCTATCCAGTTCTGGGTATAATAACTGACTGTTGTTGGGAAAGTAGATCTGGAAATGAAGGCAGGGTCCATGGAGGTCAAATAGAGGCCGTGAAGATCTGAGAACCCAGCACTGTCACAACCGTGCTGGAGCTATAAGAATTATTTTGGTATGGTCTTGTTTTAATTTGAAAAAATCACCTGTGTGATGAGAGGAATGGGGAGAAATATGTACAGGAGGCTTGGCCCCCACTGAAGGAGAAAAGCAGGGGTCAAAAAGCCTGGACTGTGACCCACTTGACACTAAAACTCATGGCATTTCCTGTTGTCTTTTGTTGCAAATAGTCTGACTGATTGGATACGCCAGGCATGAAAGATGTTTCTGAGCGCACTGTTCTTCAGAGACCACTCATGGTTTTGGGAAAATCTCCTCCTGAGATGATCAGCCAAGAGGTCCTGGGAGCCTAGTAAGTGGGAGGCAATAAGAGTAATATCATCCTTGATGCATAAGTCCCATTATTTCACAGCTTCTTGACAAAGTTGACTGGATCTTGCTCCTGCCTGTCTGTTCAGGCAGTACATCATAGCTGTACTGTCAGTCAGAATCTGAACTGACAGTCCCTTAATGTGAGGGAGAAAAGTGCGACAGGCCTTGTGAATTGCCTGAAGTTCGAGCACATTGATGTGAAGGGTCACCTCTTGTTCCGTTCATAAAGATTGGGTTAGTAAACCCTCCAGGAGAGCACCCCACCCTATCAGTGATGCATTGGTGATATATGTTTTGGATGCAAAGGGACACGAGAATGGAATGCCCCTGCACACATTGTTCTGATCCATCCATCATTCCAAAGATGCCAGGCCCAAAACAGATACACAGAAACATGTCTAAGGGATAGCTGATCAGCCAATAGACTGACTTCGGCAGCCCCTGGTGGCTGCACAGGCACCGCCTGGCATATTAGGTCAGGTGTATAGACTCCAGCACTACCCTCACACATTTGGTGAATACTTATGGGCCGATGACAAGCAAAAAGGAAGTCTTTTATCAGAAATCTTAGAAACTTCCTGTGACTTGGAAAAACCGACACATGGAAGTAGGTACCTGTAACAGGGTGGCTTAGCCTGGGGCTAAGCCAACCTGATTACAGAATGGGCCCCACTTGAGAGGAATCAGGTGATTCTTACAGTAAAAGGAGCCAGGCTTAAGTAGCGATAAAGTCCAGATGGGGAACAGAGCTGCAGGAAGATTCCTATAGAGGCAGGATGCTCAGAGCTGTAAGTTGCAATGTAAGGGGGAAAGCTCAGAAAATTGCTACTATATCAGTAGAGACTGCAGTGATCAAGAAAGGCTCCAGCAGGGCCCTGAATCAACAGGGTAAAAGGTCTTCAGGCAGGGAGAGAGACTGGAAAAGCTCTCCATGCAGGGAGGCCTGGGGGAGACTCTGCTCAAACAGGACAGAGGCTGAGAAATAGCCCCAGAGAAGGCAGAAGGTTCTATTTTTGTGTTAAGACATTTTAGTTTGGGACAACTGTGACCCAAACTAAAGTCTGTGAACTAGTCAGAGGGCTGAGTCACTGGACAAGCTACGAGGCAGAAAACGACCACGGTGCCAGAGAGACCATCGATAGGGGTATTAGTCTAGTGAAGAGCTGCTACTCCACACCTAGTCACGACGGGGTGCCTACCACTGAATAAACTCTCTTACATTGTCCTATAAATCGAGGGCAGCAAACCAGCCATTATGACCTAAGGAAGGAATAATCAATGCTAGAGAGACCATGTGAAATCTTATGTATTTTTATGGACTTATTGAGATTCTGACGATCTAGAACGGGTCTCAGATCGCCCTTCGACTTGGGAATGGGCAAGAATCGTGAAGAAAAATCCTATCCCCAACACTGAAGGGGAACTTCTTCTATAGCTTCCAAACAGACCAAAGTATGAACTTTCTGAAGAAGCATTGATTAGCGAGAAAAGTCCCTGAAAAAAGACGCGGTGTGTGCAGAGGAGTGAGGATGGAGAAAAGAAAGAAACTGGATGGAATATCCCAGGTCCCTCAATGCTTAGGACCCACTTGTCCATAGTTATGGATTCTCAAGCACTGAGGAAATGGAATAATGTGTCCCCAAATAGGGGACTAAGGGGATGGGGGGAGATCAACAACAACTGCATTGCTATTCTCAAAGAGGAAGTCAAATGGACTGTTTCCCCATACTTATTGAGGATGATTGTCTATGCAATGCTTGAGTTAGATAATCTCCTTAGTTGAGAATTGTGCTTTGTCTTTGAAAAGTCTGTGTCTTATGGTAAAAATGCTGTCTATAATAGTTTCTGTTCCTGCTGTTGAGCCCTGTACTGATGTCTCCTAGGGGCTAGAATATATATTGCTAATGAGCTAAGGGCAGCTTATGAGTCCTCAAATGAATGTAAGGTCTCATCTGTTTTGTCCAAAAAAAGGGACAACCATCAAAAGGAAAGTCTTCGATATGGATATTCAACAAACTAGCTATTCCCAGAACGCTCTCCTCATTGTTATTGCAGAGGCCATCACTCTAGAAAAAGCTGCACCAAGCACAGCCTGGAGAGGCCTGGTCACAATGTAACCTTCTGGCAGGAAAGCCTTAAATTCCTCCCTAAAATTTTCGATAATTTTTCAATAAACTTAGACATTGCATCTCAGCTTACAAAGTCATATTTAGCTAAAGCCACCCGCTGATTTGCTATGAACATTTGAAGAGAGGAGGAGGTAGAGTAAATTTTTCTCCAAAGTAAATCAAGTCTCCTGGGTTCTTTCTCTTTGGCAGTTGACTTAAATCTCCCTGGTCATGATTTCTCATTGGCAGCCATCATTACTACAGAGTGAGGTGCAGAATGAGAATAAAAACACTCAAGTCTTTGTATTTATCCATGCACATAGCTATAGAGGCTAAGAAGGCTGGTGTATGTCATAAAGGGGCGGGGGGGCGCGGCATTGTGTAAACACTTCAGAAGATGGGCAGTGCTTAAAGCCCAGAGAGCACAACGGTAGCAACAATGCCTAGCACTGAAACTGAAAGAATAAACCAACAACTAATTGGTACTAATGGCCAACTATTAAAGGTAAAGGGAAAGCTAAACTAGCTAACTATGCAGATGAAAAAAACAGCAAGGTAAACCATGTGGGAAGCTCCAAATCAGGCCATAGGCGGTGAGAAGAACCTGAGGGGGGCAGGGTGCTGCTGCCCTTATATAGCCTCAGGAGGGACCACGAAGATTTGCAGGGGCATATGCATTCCAGACAGTACTACTGCAGAAAACTCTCCAGCTGTGGTGTGCTGGGCATGCATACACCTGAGTGAAATACATGTGTGCAACATATTTTGAAGAAGAGTTTTATCAAATTGGGTTGCTATTCTGAAAACACATTTTTATAGTAAAACTCAATTTTTAACATGTTCGAAAAAGACTATTTTGAGATCAATTTTGCAGTTTCCTCAGTCGCTAGCTTCAATTTCAGGTTGCAGGGATAGTTTAGGGCAGGTAGAGTCATGAGCTGCTTAATCAGGCAGCAGAATGGAACAAGCACCTGAGCAGAAGGTGTCCCAGCTGCTAGGCTGTGATGCTAAAAGGTGAATGAAAATTTCTAAGAATATGGAGGACATACAGATATGCTGAAGAGATTAAGTACTTTCAAAAGATCTATAAAGATGTCCAGTCAGGGGCTCACAAAAACTTTTATTTCAGTCATTGGAGAGAGGAAAGGATAGGAGACATCTAGGATGATAAGCTCAAAAACAAAGAAAGCCATGCAGATTCTTCTCTGAGAAGTCACTTACACAAATCAGCGCTGTCTACAGTGAGGACATTTTCTAAAAATCTCCCACTATTGCTCACACCAGTTCAGTTCCAAAATTAGCAATATTGAAAGTCCTAGTGTAGATGGGTCAGAGAGGTCTTCAATGACATGTTAATTAGATATCCTCTGAGTAGGTTACATGAGGCAATGTTAAAAATATCAGTGGCAGCCAGCAGCCTGTCCAAGGCTCCCAACAATGCTAATACCAATTGAACTGAAATTGTTATAAATTCTCCTTATGCTGAAAGGGCCATTGAATGAGGAGGCAAACCTAGGTCTTTTAAAGATCTCTGACCATGGGCCAGTTTTACTAAGTATTATCTTTATCATTCTCTGAACCAAAAACCTTTCAATGGTCATAAATAAGTCTACTAGTAGTTTTTAGTAATGCAGTTACTAATACCATTTTACTTCATATTTTTTGTACTTTTGGCATTGTAAATAGTGTTAGTAAACGTTATAGCAATCATTTTCTCTGATTGCATTATATTTTAAGTGTGGTCCTTTTCAGAGCATCTCGCAAAAGTACATGGCCCAATCTAGAATCAGTCCAGTGTTGTGTATGGAGCTATTCTGACGACATTGGCTGGGAAAATAGAATCACCTCAAGAATCAGATCCCCGAGCACAGAGAACTTTTGTTCCAAGACAAGCCAGTGACATCGTACCATTGTGAAGTAAACGTGAAGATCTATGGAAGATTCATGCTTCAAGGGTAAGTACTGAATGAAGTTGGTACTGAGGTGCTTAAGAGAGAAGCTTGCAGCATTGTTAACTTTTATGATTTTTTTTTCTTGAGTAACAGGATTTCATAGGGTTCTGGAGCCTGTCTTGTAATGATACTAGATCATCCAGCTCCCTCATGAAGTTCAGTTCTGCCGGAAGCCTAGAGAGTTTCTTCCCTATGGCTTGCTATTCTCACAGGAAGGAGAAAAGAACCCAGCAGTTCATCACAATTCTGCTCTCTTCACCTGTGAGAAATAGACAGAATGGTGCCTCTACACCTCTTCCCACTCTCCACTATAGCACCTGGCCTAGGAAGGGGCAGGAGGGTAAGGACCATCCCGGAGCTGGCCCCATCCCAGCATGAGAAGTGGAATCCTGTTGCACTCCCGAAGCCTGGGAGAGGGTGTGAATTACCCTAGGAAGAGCAGAGATGAGGCCGGGGGGTGGTACAGAACTGATGGGAGGACTGAGTGACAGTATTAATTTCTGGGCAGGAGACAGACGGACATGGGAGTGAGAGTTCCTGCAGCATGGGCCAAAATCACCCCATATATTTGGGACAGTGCGCAACACTAACAGTTACGCACACACTCTGGGGATGCGTAGAGAGAGTTTAAAAAAATCAAAAGACAGACCACAAAACCAGACAATATTTTTATGTCATCATTTCTGAAAGCCAATCTTGTGATTTTGTGGGGGGGCAGCCACCCTAGATGCCAACTTCAAGTGGTACCAAGCTGCTGTGCTGCTTCCCTCCCCTTTTTGCTCTGCTGCTGTGGGGGGAAGGACAAAGGCAGTGTTTTCTTCCCTGGTCTGGAAAATGACTAGAGCCTCTCCTAAGTGAGGTACAACCTGATGCAAGAGTATGTGTCAAGTCCCAGATAGCCGCGATATAGCAGGAGAGGGATTAGTGTGAAGGGTCTTATAAAAGACTAGGTTTTGATGAACACGGATCAAGCAGAGCAGACATCTTATGGAGCTGAACCATTGCGACCAGGAGCCAAGCACAAACCATTAGTAATGAGTCTCGGAGGAGCATCTAAATTAAGAACAGAAGGTGCAGTGGACCAGCCTGCACACCAGCCAGCAGGAAACAGGGGGTCTGGAGGTCAGGGTGCAGTGACCCCTGCCCCAGCCCAGGCTTGCTCCCTGCCGCATGGAGGCACTGATGACATTTTGCAGAGCCGGAAGCAAGCTGGGCAGACAGGCTGGTGCGCTCTAAATGGAGAAGCCACCCCAATGGGCTCGTGCTGGAACCTCAGCCTCCCGCCCCCTCTGCACTCAGAGGCAGGAGACGCCCATTGACTCCCTCGTCTCTCGCCCCTCCCCCCCAGAGGCTATGCGCAACTGATATTCACTCAGCGCGCGGGGACCTGCTCCACAGGTGCCCAACCCGCCACTCCTGTCCAATCGCGTGCACGAGTCCCCTCCCGGCCCAACATGGCCCAGCTCCCCACTCCGCGCCTGCGCACTGCTCACGCTGTCTTTCTCGAACATGCTTAAACGCCGCTCCCCCTTCCCACCCGAGAGAAGTCTCGACGCCCTCGCGTGTTTGTCCATGGCTTCAGCCCTGACGTGTCGCGTCCCGCCCCTGCGAAGAAGGAGACCGGGCTCGGTGCCTTCCCCCAACCGCCACCCAACGGCAGCTACAACTACGGCGTCCCAGCTTCGCGCTGCGCAGCCCTCCCTCACTCGGCAGCGCCACGGCGAGGCTTTCCCGCACGTGCCGTGATGTCGTCATTGGCTGCGAACGGCAAAGCGTCACCAGTTGTGTGCGACGGCAGGGGAGGAAGGCGGAAGTAAGCGAGGTAACTGCGCGCGGTGCCTGCTTGGAGCGTTGGTCCCGCGCGAGCTGGGGCGGGCGATGCCTCCGCCCTGGATGTCCCGAGCGGGGGAGGGAAACTGAAACACAGCGACGAGCCCTTTCCCGGGGGGGCGGGTAACGTGCTTCACGCCCCTGCGCCCGATCTCCTGGGTGGCCCCGGCCGGAGTCAGCCACTGTCAGCCTCGCTGCCCCCCGAGGGGGCTGGGCCTGGAGCTCTGCCTGGGATTGGATGCAGGCGGGAGCCCCGGCCGGGGTAACGGCTCCTGCTTCCACGAAACCGCCGCTGCGCTCAGCCCCGCTGCCCGGTTAACCGGATCTATGGGGAGGGAGCTCTGTGTGGCACGGCTCACAAGGGTGCTGCGCCGCGCCGCCACCTCGCTCTCTGGGACGAGGATCCCCTCGGGGGTGCGTTTCTTAGCTGGTGGTTAACGCGTTTTTTCAGCGCTCTGTGGGTGTCAGTGAAACAGACATTAGACTCCTTGAGACACTGACAGTCTAACCCCTAGGATCTGTCGCACTGGGGTATCTCCGTGATTCTTAAACTGGGCTAGTTTGAGACATAGCAGCTCCTGACTGAGTGAGGCGCATATGTCACTTCAAGGAAAGTGGACTTTGATTTATATTATTAAATACTACATTAAAGTGAGCACAGGGAGCAGCTTTCATTTTTAAAAAAACTTGAATAAAAGGTGCTTAGAAAAAATGCACAATGTAAAATGCTGTCTGTTAAATACACTTTTTAACCATGTGTCATCTAGTAGTACAGAAAGTTAATGTTTCAGGAAAAAAACATACTGCCACTGGGTAGGTTGCTTCTGAATTTACTATATGTTTAGAGAGTGCTTCTAGGAATTTTGGTGCGGTCAGTTAGATCCTTATAGTGAAGGATTCTGTCCTTCTCCAAGGAAATGGTCCTTTTATTTCTTCCTCACTTACTTTAAGGAATGAGCCACTCTTAGAACAACACATCTTTGGAGGGTCTGTTGTCTGTTTGGCTGTCCTTCCTTAGATTCAGCTGGACATTCAGTGGCACTGGTGGAAGGCCCAGTAAAGTTGGCATGACTGGGATAAAGCGACCACTCCCTACTGCTTTACTGGGTATATCTTCACTGCAGAGTGATTTGCGCCCAGGGCATGGCTATACTTGCAGATGTAGAGCACTTTGAGTTAAACCTGCCTTCGGAGAGCACAGTAAGGAAAGCGCTGCAGTCTGTCCACACTGACAGGCACAAGTACACTGGCATGGCCACATTTGCGGCACTTGCAGTGGCATTGGGAGTGGTGCATTATGGGCAGCTATCCCACAGAGCACCTCTTCCCATTCTGGTGCTGTGGCTTGTGGGAAGGGGGCGAGAGGTGCAGGGCATTCTGGGTCCTGTCCGAACGCCCCATGATGCATCGGTTCACATCCCAGCAATCCCTGTGTTTCCGTCCACATTTGGAGGCATCTTTCAACATTTTTTGTACTGCGCGCTCTGTCTTCCCTTTTGGTCTGCGGGAATGGAGCCTGAACTGCTGAGGGGTATGCTGACGAGTCTCGCCAGCACATCACGTTTGGCAGTCGAGTTATTCCTTATGATCCAAAGTGACAGTGAGGGTTCCGACAATGATATCGACTTGAGTAACGCATATGACACGAGTTTGCTTGTGGCATTCACGGACATGCTCAGCACCATGGAATGCCGCTTTTAGGCTCGGGAAACAAGCACTGAATGGTGGGTATCACATTGTCATACAAGTCTGGGATGACGAGCAGTCGCTGCAGAACTTTCGGATGAGAAAAGCCACTTTCATGGGACTGTGAGGAGCTTACCCCCACCCTGCAGCGCAAGGACACGAGATTGAGAGCTGCCCTGACGGTGGAGAAGCGGGTGGCTATTGCAATCTGGAAGCTGGCAACTACAGACAGCTACTGATTGGTCGCTAACCAGTTTGGAGTGGGGAAGTCGACCGTTGGAATCGTGTTGATGCAAGTTTGCAGGGCCATTAATCGCATCCTGCTCAGAAGAACCGTGACTCCAGGTAACGTGCATGACATTGTGGATGGCTATGCACAAATGGGTTTCCCTAACTGCGGAGGGTGATAGATGGCGAACACATTCCAATTCTGGCACCAGCCCACTTAGCCTCCAAGTACGTTAATCGGAAGGGGTATTGCTCTATGGTTCTCCAGGCTCTTGTGGATCACCGTGGGTGTTTCATTGACATTAATGCAGGCTGGCCCGGAAAGGTGCATGATGCACGCATCTTTCGGAACACTGGCCTGTTCAGGAAGCTGCAAGGCGGGACTTTTTCCCCAGACCAGAAGATCACCATAGGGGAAGTTGAAATGCCCATTGTGATCCTCGGAGACCTTGCTTACCCTTTAATGCCGTGGCTCCTGAAACCCTATACAGGGAGCCTTGACAGCAGCAAGGAGTGGTTCAACAACAGGCTGAGCCAGTGAAGAATGACTGTGGAGTGTGCTTTGGGCCATTTAAAGGGTCGCTGGCTCTCTCTATATGGTCCTGGTCGATGACAGCATCCCTGCAGTTATGCATGCTGTACCCTCCATAACATTTGTGAGGGGAAGGGTGAACGACTCACTCAGGCATGGAACTCGGAGGTTCAACACCTTGAGGCTGAATTTGAACAGCCAGAGAGAGCAGGGCTATTAGAGGGGCCCAGTGCGGGGCTGCAAGGATTAGGGATGTCTTGAGGGAGCAATTTGAGGCTGAAAGCCACCAGTAATGTGTGGTGCCCTGCACGCGAGTGAAGTGCAGTGGTTCCAATGTTAGTAGGAATCTGTGTTTGCTACGCTGACTTGCAGTGCCTGTTTCTTTCCTGGGCTAAGGTATCTTTTACTTTATGCAATAATAAAGAATGTTTTCAAAGCCAAAAAATCCATTTGTTGAAAAGAAAATTCATTTATTGAAAAGAAACACAACTGCTTGGGAAACAGAAAGGGGAAGGGGGTGGGGAACGGTACAATCACAGATTTGTTTGTGTCCTGTTATCATACTCAGCCTTCCTGTCTGGAGTGCTGTGCAATGAGTGCTGCACTTCAGGATGGCTATATTGCATGGTGGTTGAGTGCAGAGGGTAAGGGTCTTTGGGCATGGCTACACTGGAAACTTCAAAGTGCTGTTGCGGGAGCACTCCTGCGGCAGCGCTTTGAGGTGCGAGTGTGGTCGCGCGTGAGCACTGGGAGAGAGCTCTCCCAGCACTCCTGGTAATCCACCTCCACGAGGGGATTAGCTCCGCGCATTGGGAGCTGTGGTGCTCGGAGCCTGTTTACACTAGCGCTTTAAAGCGCTCAGATTTGCTGCGCCCAGGGGGGTGATTTTTCACACCCCTGAACCAGCAAGTTAGAGCACTATAAAATGTAAGTGTAGCCAAGCCCGTAGTTTTCAGGGCTGGTAGATGAAGCTACAGGTGTTGGAGGCAGCCAGTGGTGGTAAGAACCCGGATGTTGGGGAAAGTGGGTTGGAGGTGACATGGGGGCACAAGGGAAAGAGTTTTGGGACAAGGGCTGCAGGGGGGGTCGGGCACGGTAGCGTTCCACCTTCATGGCTGTGAGCGCCTGGATCAAGTCCGCTTGGCGCTCCATTATGCTTATCAGCCGATCCGTGCTTTGTTGCTGGAGCACCGCGCTTTTGTGCCAGCGCTCCTCATTCTGCTGGCGGATCCTCCTTTCACTGTCCCACCACTCCTGCACTTTTCGATTTTCATTACTTGAATGCTGCATTACTTCATGCAACATGTCTTCCTCGCTTCTATGTGGCCTTTTTCTGATTCTTTGGAGTCTTTCGGCCGGTGATAACACGGACGGCTGAGATCTCAAGGTTGCATCTGTAAAGGCAAAATGCAACACTTAACAGAGGCAGCATGGTTCACACCAGACAGAGCAATGATTCCCCCGTACTTAAGGCAAGCACAGTATACACAATAGCCCATCCCAAAGCGAACGCACATCACCCACAGGAGCCCCAAAATGGTGAGTAAGCACAGGGTCAGGCGTGACTGATCGTTTCACGGCTGTACTGTCCTCTGGGTTTCTGTGCCTTGGGGAGAGCCAACAGCGGCAGGGGGCCCCTATACTGAACACTGTCCCCACATTTTCCACAGGAGTTCATCCTGGAAGATATCTCGCTGCTGAAGGTGACCTGGGAAGCAAGGGAAGGTCTTCTACTGCAATGAGGATTCTGCCCTGGCCCATATGCAGCTTGCCTGTGTGCAGCAATGGTCCCCCTGTCTGCGGCACTGTGCCGTGAGGGGCAAGTTAGCCTTACTGAGACACAGACCACAGTGGCTCTCCCGAGAAACATGTGCAAATGCATTGCCCAAGTTCTGGATGAGACCTTTGAAGAGATCACTGAGGTCGATTACCACGATCTGAGAGAGCACATCAATGCCCTATTCTGCATCTAGGCATGCATGCCGCCCTAACCCTCCTCACCCCAAGAGCCCACACCGAATAACTTTCTTCCCAAAATAAAAGCCGCTTACCGGGAACCTCCTCTGGTGTTTGTCCTTCCCCAAGCACCAGCTGCCACGACTGGCTACCTCCTCCTGGCTGCATGCGTCGAGGGATTCCGGGGTGTCTTCCTCCGCCTCAGCACCCTCACTCCCGCTTTGCTGCTGCTGCTCCTCCTCCTCCCACCTTGTTGAACTGGGCTCTGAAGTGTCCATTGTGATACTCAGAGTGGAGGTGGGGTCGGCCCCAAGTATCACGTCCAGCCCTTTGTAGAAACGGCAGGTCGTGGGGGTAGCACTGGAGCGGCTGTTTGCCTCACAGGCTTTGCAGTAGGCATTCTGCAGCTCCTTCACTTTAATCCTGCACTGCAGTGTGTCCGGTCATGGCCCCTTTCCATCATGTCCCTTGATATCTGCCCGAAGGTATCATAATTCCTATGGCTGGAGCGCAGCTGGGACTGGACAGCTTCCTCCCCCCAAACACTGATGAGGTCCAGCACCTCGCCATTGCTCCGTACTGGGGATCGCCTGGCTCGTGGAGGCATGGTAACCTGGAAAGATTCGCTGAGAGAACTCCACGCCTGGCTGAGCAAACAGGAAGGGCATTTTCAAAATTCCCAGAGAATTTAAAGGGTGGGTCTGATGGTCACCTGAGGGCGGGGCAGTAGAGTTCAAAGTGATGACCAGAGTGGCTAGAACAGGCCGATCAGAGCACATTAACAGGCCAGGACATCCATACTGGTGCCGCGGCGCTCCAGCGTGGGCGCACAAAACGTTATTCCACTCGCCAAGGGGGAGTACCAGGAGCGGACCAGCCGCGGCGTCAGTGCGCTCTATGTGCCTTGCCAGCGTGGCCGGGTAGTGAGCAAGTGGGCCCAGGGCTCCTTTAATGCTCTGTAACTTGCAAGTGTAGCCAAGCCTCCAATTTACCCTAACCTGTGTGTGAACATCACCATTGCACAGCTATGCCCAAATTACTGTGTCCTCGCTGTTTCTGGACTTGCCTGTGTGTGTGTCAGCAGCATATGCTATCGTTCTTTGTAACAAGGTGCTCTAGAATTCTTTCCCAGTCAGTTGTGGGACAACTTGTCTACCCTTCGGGGGAACTTCGGGGGAATTGGAGAATTAGCAGCACTAGTGTGATTTTGCTTGTCTTCACTGTAAAAGTGTGTGGGTTTCAGACAGTGTTAAAGTAGAACTTGAACTCTAACCCAGCTGTGCTAGCTAGCTGGGGAAGAAAGCACCTCCAAACTCAGGTAAAAAGTTCTTGTGTATGAACCATAATGGCATTGGGTTAAAACTTGGGTAAGAGCAAGGGTTAACTCTGGGATGAATATATTAGGTATATGCTGGGACAGAGGGCTGAAGAAAGAAGAAAAGAGCAGAAGTTTTTCTTGGCAAGCGCACACATGAGAGTGAACAAAAGTACTTTCAACAAGGTGGGAGGTGTTTACAGGCTACTTGCTGCCTTTGCCCTAAACTTTGTCTACAGAGGAGCGGGGAGAAAATAACTTCCTAAACATCTAGAGCAAAGCCTGGAGCCACAAATAAACTTGCGTCAATTCCTTACTCTTTGCTTATGAGGTAGGCATTGTTATTCGATACTTCCCTTCTGGCCATAATACGTGAAATTCCCATACTAGTTTCAAGTACTAAAAGTCTGGACTTTGAGGAGCCATCTATCCAAAACTATTCTCCAGACATGAAAGAACCCTCTATACAAGACTAAAGTGGACTCTTTACTGTTGAAAATACGTGCAGAAAATGGTTCAGCCTGGTAACTTTTATTGCCTGGCTCTCTAGGAGAAAAATATAATGAAGTTAGTATACAGCATAGAAACTTCTATCACCTGTGTGTGTGTTTCCTATTGATTTACTAATTGTAATTAAATTCTCAAACAATATATGTAAAACAGCATGTGGTAATATTTTTGTATGTTTAATTTTTATAATTAATAAATATTTTAAAGTCTGTCACCCCTATTCCCAAACAAAATCAAATGTTTGCCACATTTCCCTCTGATTTAGTTAGAATTATAGGAATTGCCATGTTGGATTAGACTAATGGTCCATCTAGTCCAGTATCCTGTCTCTGAGAGTGGCCAGCAGCAGATGCCGAAGAGGGGAAAAAAAAAAAAAAAAAAAAAGCCAGTACCCCCAATAAGCAGATGTGGAATAATCGGTGTAATGTTGCACCCCATAATGCTTTATGGAAATATGCTTATGAGTGTAAATATGACATAACTGGAATATGTTTTGTGCTAGATAAGTCATGTAACATATCTTTTCAAAAATTATGTTCTTCTGCATGTATTCATCCTATTCATATGCATGTATCATTTTTATATCTGAAGTTATGAGCTTTGGCTCTGTGCTTGTATTTAAAGTGTTTGCAGTAGAGAGCACCTAAGGCAGATTTGGTCAACATAGTGTGAAGGGGTTATTCAAGTAAATGCAAGTACTTGGTTAACAATAGACCTTGATAGACGCCAGTCCGCATCTGAGCTTTCGGTTTGGCCTGTAGACAACTAAGTCATGCATGGACATGTGACTTGCCCATCTGATTCCAAAACTCCATGTTGAGCTGTGATTCTACACAGGGGGAGAGGCGGGGTTTCATGCACAAGAGAGAAACTATATAAACCCCTGGATACCCCTTCATTTTGTCTTCAGCTGGCTCAAGAGTTAGCCTCTCCACCCCCGAAGGATACCTGAAAGAAACTGGAACAAAGGACAGTAACTACAGGGGTGTGAGTGATTGCTGGACCTAGACTAGAAGGAGGCTAGTCTGTAAAAGAACATCTCTGAGGGTGAGATTTCATCTATAATCACTTTCTTACTGTATTAGGCTTAGACTTGCGTGTTTTATTTTATTTTGCTTGGTAATTCACTTTGTTCTGTCTATTGCTTGGAACCACTTAAAGCCTACTTTTTGTATTTAATAAAATCACTTTTTACTTATTAATTAACCCAGAGTATGTATTAATACCTGGGGAGGCAAACAGCTCTGCATATCTCTCTATCAGTGTTATAGAGGGTGAACAATTTATGAGTTTACCCTGTATAAGCTTTATACAGGGTAAAATGGATTTACTTAGAGTTTGGACCCCATTGAGATTTGGGTATCTGAGTGCTGGAGAGAGGAACACTTCTTAAGATGTTTTCAGTTAAGCCTGCAGTTTGTGGGGGACGTGGCTCAGCCCTGGGTCTGTGTTTGTAGCAGGGTAGCGTGTCTGGCACAACAAGGCAGGGTACTGAAGTCCCAAGCTGGCAGGGAGAATGAGTTTAGAGGTAGTCTCAGCATATTGGCTTAGAGGTAGTCTCAGTACATCAGGTGGCAGTTCCTAAGCGGGTTTCTGTGACCCAACCCATCACAATCGGTCCCCAGGAAAGTCTCATCCTAATAACAAGAGAGCAGTTTAAAACATGAACTATGAGATTTTAATCCCTTCTAGAACTGTTTGCAATAACTGTTATAACTCGGTATTCTTATTATCAATCTTTCTTAAGGCCAAACATTTAGTAAGAGTCAATATCCCGTGACAATGAGTTCCACAATCTAATTATCAGTTTTGAATTTGCCACCTTTCACTTTCAGGAATGTTTCCTTTTGGTAGTGGGGTCTTTCTCACGTAGCTCCTAGTTAGTAGTTTCTCACCACTACTAATTATATATTTTTATCAGACCCACTTTTGTTCATTTCCTTGCTAAAGGAAATGATCTTAATCTTTTCAGTGTCTTCACAGGAGAGTTTTTCTATGCCTCTGATTATAGAGTCATTATAGAGTCTGAGTTTAAGCCCAGAATGGACCACCAGATTGTATTAATAATCTAGTCTGACCTGCACATCACAGGGCACTAAACCCAATCCACTTATCCTTGCATTGAGCCCACCAGGATTAGACTAACATATTACAGAATGCTGTAAGGTCTGTTAGTTCAAATATTTCCTTCCAATGTACATTGAAATTCATCTATCATCACATTGCCCGTTTACCCAGTATGGTGAAGTCCCTCTGAAGTTCCTCAGTCGTCTCTGGACTTTAACTCTGTGTTATCTGCACACTTTGCTTTCTCACTCCTTATTCCCCCTTTCCCACATAATTTAATGCATATATTAACCAACGCTAGACCTAATATGGAAACTTGGTAAACTACTGGCGTGATGAAAATTGGCCATTTGTCTGCTTGGTTTTTTGTCTTGGTCATTTTTCATCCATGACAAAACTATTTTTCTGAGTCCATGACTCATTTCTTTAGTAGCATCTTGTGAGAGACCTTGTCAAAGGCCTTCTGAAAGCCTAATTAAAATACTCCTATTTTTCTAGCAAGTAGGGAAACTGTCGGTTGATATGTGGGGGATGGTAAGAAGGTATTTAGTAATGGCAGTCTTGGGGTTTTGGTTTTTTTTTTCTTTCTTTCTTGTGATGAGCCTACTAAGAGAGAGATTGTGTGCTTGGATTTGAACTTGGATTAAAAACATCCGTTGTGTTTTTTTTTTTTAAGCTTGTGGTGTTTAGAACTTAAGATAGGCACAAGATGTATCTAAATAAATGTCACAAGTGAATCCATCTGTCTTCAGGTAAAACCTGAATGCATGTGGGTTACTGGTGGGTAGACATTTGGATATTTACTACTTCATTTCCCATCATACTGCTCATTTTTCATAGTTCAGTGCACTCTTCAAAAAAAAGTTTCAGCACTTTCATTGTTAATTTTAAACTTACCGGTAACTGGATTTATACTTCTGCTTTGGAATAATTTCACTTTTCTGTTTATAGTGGTTTGGAAGCTGTTTATGCATAGAATTTGTTATTCCCTTTGCTCACTGTGGAGCATGTAAATTCTGCAAGACACTTTTTTATTTTCTCAAAGGAACTTCAGGGCCTATGGTTTCACCCTTTGTAAACAATGCTTCAAGCAGTATTAATTCCCACAGAAATCCAGGAGGTAAGCAGGAGATGTTGAAATGGATGGTTGTTCTTTTCTTTATTCTCCTTTCTTCACACCTTACAGAAGAGAGATCCCATTCAGGAGTTCTATTTTGAAGTGTGAGAAGATGATGCAAATACACTATTTCTTCTTTCTCCTTCTACACCCTCACCATCCTGTGTTGTTCTGCTCATTTAGGTTGCTCTCACATATGTGGTGGGAACTTGTATTATAGCATCCTTTGCTATTGAGAGAGGGGGGGCAGTTGTTGTCCCAGAACTTAGGGTTTGCTCTCCCCCAGATTTTTCATACATCTGTATGCGCCACTTGTTGGCCCCTCCCAGGGCATAATGTAATCACATATAACTTTCCTATGCTGACACAACCTTGCTGTCTCTCCTTCCCCCATTTTTTTCTGAAATGATGCCCCTGATTATAGTATTGAATGGACTTTAGTTGGATCATCATGTTGAACACAATTGTAAACACATACTTTAGATTACAGTATCACTAAGTATCAGAGTAGCAGCCGTGTTAGTCTGTATCCGGAAAAAGAAAAGGAGTACTTGTGGCACCTTAGAGACTAACAAATTTATTTGAGCATAAGCTTTCATGAGCTACAGCTCACTTCATCAGATGCAATCACTAAGTAGTGACTTGTTTTATACTCTTTTTCCTGATAATCGGAAGTACCCTTTGTTTTGTGTTCCAGATGTCACTAGCTGACCCAGTCACCAGCTGTCTTTCCCCTGCAGTGCATTATATGGTTTGCAAACTTGGATTTGAGATAGACAGCCATTCTGTTAATAGTATTGTGTCTGAAAATGGTGAAGTATGTTGGAGAACAATCACAGAGCTTGTGCATTACCTTGAATCAGGTCAGTGTTTGCTTTAGATCTATTGTGTGTTGTGTCTGAAAGCAAAAACAAAATGCAGTTTTGAGGTAGACCTAGCATGGTCAGGACATTGTATTACAGTACAGCAACAGCTGCATCACAGGTTGTGTTACAGAATTCACTTTTAAAAAGAGCTTTAAATCTTTATTGCGGGAGGGGGGTAAACAAAAAACCCCATTGAAATGGTAAAAACCAAAACATAGAATATATACTTTAAATACTATCTGATTTTTTTAAAATCCTGGTCGCTGGATGAAAAATTAATTGGTACAGAGAGAATAGGTTTAAAAATCACCTCTCTTGTGGATTTCCCCTCCCAGCCAGATGTTGTTTTTCTTTGTACCCCTCTTGCAAGAAATCTGAAAGACTTTGATACCTGCCCTTGGATTGTTGCTCCCCCCCCCCACCCCGTGCTGATTCCTAGCACACCAGTTATATAGAGGTAGTATTTCTTTCTAAAGCATTTTATAATACTTTAGCCACAATGGAAAATGAGCAACAAGGTGAACCTGCTGAATTTTCATTTGATAAATCTGCTGTAGCACAAATGCTGTCACTTGCTTCCAGGGATGTGGAAATGAGAGAAGTTACGTTGTCTGCCTCAGTCATATGTAATAGTTACACATGTGAGTACAGCTTACAGGGGATGTTATTTTTTCCCCCATGGCATGCTAACTTCATCCTAAAGAGAAGAGGTGATATAACACTAAACAAAAAAGTACATGTACTGGGCCATATCCTCAGACACTTTTCAATTGAAGTCAATGGAGTTTCACCTACTTACATGAGCTAGGAATCTGGTCCATTATGTCAGCAGGACCTGTAGCAAGCAGCCTTTACAGCTTTGTCATTTCTATCCTGATCCCAGCACAGCTATCATTCCCACCTTTGTTTGAGAGACTGTCAATTATACCAACTCATATGGTGGTTTTATGATTCATTTTCTCATGTCATTTATGCAAGATATTATTACTTGTCTCTGTACTGGAGTTGGTAGAGATAATAGGCAAGTGCATTATAAAACATTATTCTACTTGGCCCTCTGCAATACATCTTTAACTTGTGCACCATTTATTTTTGTAACAAATACTTTGTTGAGCAACTTGATATATTGCTTATCTCTTCTCTCTTCCGGGCCACTTTATACTTATGGGTGAATGTACTGGCCTTCCAAAAATGATGGTCCTGGCATGGGGCTGGGAGTTCTGGGTTCTATTCCCATCTCTGTGACCTTTATGAAATCACTTAAAACTAGGTTCTGCAAGCTCAGCCTCCCTTTCTACTCCTGCATTTTGTAAGCACACGATGTTTAGATACCTAAGAAATTGTCTAAGCCCATGTTTGGAAACACACAGTTTAAAGTTGTTTTTATCTGTAAAACATAGAGGCAAAATATTAGAATATGACATTCATGATAACTGTCAAACAGGAAATCTCTTTAGAGTATGTAGGAAAGAGAAGCAACTACCTGTATTTCAAGTTATTAGGTAAGACAAGTATCTGGAAGTATTTTTTTCTCATATGAATGAGTTTTTCCATTTTCCATTGGAACAGGGCTTTAAAAAAATCCCTTTAGCTTGCATACCTTAAATTTAAAAAAAGTTTTTACCTTTCCTTATTTAGGATAGGTAGTTATTCTTGTCTTGTTTTCCGTTGTAACCTTTCCTTCATTTTCCATCTACTACAAGTGTCCTATTGACCTGGCAGAATAATCTGTGTAGGGTGAGAGGGACTTTTGATTTTTAAAACATATAGCCTGACGAGAACAAGTTTAGTTCTCCATAGGATTTGAGACAGTGGACCTTTTGAACTTCGCTGCTGTGACCACCCTTTTATTTTTAATTTTAAGATCAAAATGTGGATTACATAAAAAGTGTGCAGCTGTTAGGACCTTTATGTGAATCTGTTCATTTGCATCTACAATCCCTGACCATGGAACAGTTTGAAGTTCAATACTCATTGTGGTTCCAGTGGACAAACTGTACAGAGGTATGAAAACTAATATTGGCAGTAAATATTTTAAATTATGCAGCTGTCTGAAGAGTTTGGGACCAGATTACACAAAAGTAAACAGCAAAGCAAAATACCCTCTGAAGCTTTCAAAATTTGAAACTAATTGGCATCCTATGAAGTAATAGGGTAAGAACTATGCTGAAATGTGCTACAATTTATCCATGTTATCACAATCAGAAAATCTACTAAATATTTTTGGCCCGTGCCAACAGATGAGTAGGACTGTCTTTGCTTTTCTGTGAAGCCTAATATGTTTGCTTCTCTGTAAGGGTCCTTCTTTTGTTGAATTGTTTTTCTGTGTCAGAAATCAAAGTCTGGGTACTGCATGAACAGAGAGTTAAAATGATTCTCTAGATGGTGATCTTGCCAACTTTTTCTGCAATCTGGTCTCATGGACAGAGAAGTCTTTATATATTTGAGAAAAACTTGGGAGACTTCATTTCAGCTACCCCTATTTGTTTGTATGTGTTTGACAGCTTTCTTCAGTTTTTATGTAAGTTCACTGATAGTGTGAAACATAACTTTTCCCCTCTCTTCTGACCTCACAGCTGCTTCTTGAAGTGTTTGCTGCACTGGAGAGCATGGAAGCTACAGCAATTGCACTTAGCTTAATGAAACTAACATCCTGTCTGGAGCGAGCCTTGGGTGATGTAAGTGCAAACAGTTAAGGCTGTGCTGAAGTTTTGGTTTAAGAAGCTAAGAAATGTGCTTGCAGATCTTACTATAGTTGAAACTAGGATTCTGTTGTATCTGTTAATAGATAGGGCAGCCTGTAAGATATAAGCCTCATATACTGCCTCGAAATCTGGGTGCCAGCTGGTAATTTCCGTTCTTGACCTATTTACAAGGTTAAAGGAGACTGACTGACTAATTAGTTAAGGATATTAGAACAGTAAAATATTTTGTTGTGACTTAAAAGCCCCCCAACCTGTTTCTCTGTATGACCCTTGGAAGCCTGAAAATAAAATCTCTTCACTAACTGGAAGCTTGTCTCCAGATTTCTTATTTTATAGCATACTGTAGAGTGTTGGGCTGCTTGCAGCGTCAATATCTACATGAAATAGAAGTAATTTTACTGCTTTGGCTTTGCTTTTCATGCAAATTCCTTTATGGTGCCCACTAGTTTAAAACAATTTTGTTCTATATTTTGGCCAAAGTGGTCTTTAAGAACAAGGAATGGTTTGCCTTTATGTTGCACGGCTTTTGCCCTTGTATCCTAAAATTTAATTTCTCAGTAGTAAAAGTTCACAACTCCCAGCCTGTGTTCCTGGAATAATGTCTAGAGAAAAGATGGTCTCTGAAGAATTCTTCAATTTCTTTACTACATCAAAAATCCAGCTTTGGCTTCCAGTATTGGAGAAATGAAAAATTAGGCATATGATCTGATCTGTAGATGGTTGGTGGCTCTTCACGGAACTCCGTAACTACATTTGACTCTCATAGCAGGTCCTCAAGAATGTCCTAATTCATGAGCCTTACTTAGCCTTTTCCAGTAAATGCTATTGGATTGTGTGCTTAAACCCACTGTTGAGGTGCCTCCGCACCCACCCCTTTTTTGTACTCTACATTCTCTCCACTAAGCTTCTTGCCATGCCTCTTCCTCACCAAATTCTTGCCTCTTTGTAGAAATAATTTACCAATTAATTTCTAGTTAGTGTTTGTCTGTCTTCTTTCTAGTACTGGAATTAAAGTGGCACTGGAATCAGAGAAACGACTTATGTAAGATTCTATGATTTAGATGATTTGATTCATGATAGAGTTTCTTATTGCAATTTGTCCTTTTTATTATCTCATGAAACTTCAAAGTAGAGGTTTTTTTTAAATGTTTTATTAGTTGAACTGAGTGTGGATGTAGAAATGAAATAGTTGTATACTTGAAATATTTAAATATATATTGGGATATATCCATCTTTATTTCACAATATCCTGCTTTGATTTTTTAGGTTTTCTTACTAATTGGTAAGGACTGTCCATTCCTTTTAAGAGATTTGCTTGCATCTCAGGAGCTTGCTACAGTCTTTGGACAATCTGTGGTGAGTATATGGTTTTTGAAGTCAGTTCGTACTGCATGTGAGGTGCATTGTCCTTTTTATAAGATGACTAGGTTCTAAGCAAACTACAACTTAAGTTGAACAAGCGTTTGTAAATATTGTAGTATGTACATAGTTGATATCCCGTTCCAAATGTTACTTAATTACAACAAGTAGTCGACTGGGGGAGGGAATAGTGCAAAAATGTTAGCTAAAATTTTAATCTTAAGTGGAAATACGTTTTTATGGTGATGTACATATATTAATGCTCTTATATTCTGTATAGTCTCCAACCAAAAATCTACATATGTGAAAATTAACATCAGACATTACAGAAATTTAAACATTTTAGGTCTATGGCTTCTAGAATGCAATGTTACAAACTATAATAGTCCAATACAAGCCGGAAGATGTCACATCAGAACAGCTTAGTTTTAAAAGAATTTGCCACTATGTTGTTGTGAAATGCCTTCTAAAGTTCCCAGAAGTCGTAATTTTCATAGTGATGCAGAGCAGCTGGCCAAAAAAAGGGTATGGTATTTTTCTGGTAGTGCTTACATCATGCTAGGCTTTTTATGTGAACAAGAGAAAAGTTACAGTTTCTGCTCAAAGAATTTACGCTTCTAAAAAGAGATAGTGGGAATACAGACATGAGTTATTTGATATTGCTTCAGAGGTTTAGTGTGTTTGTGTATTTATACAGTAGTTTAAACCAATATATAACATATATTTCATAAGGATGACCTTTGGGTTTTGATAGTACATGCAATCCAAGTTTCACAAATAAACAATCAGCAGAGTTTGAGACTTTTTTTTTTTTTTTTGTGGACGTGAATCTGGAAGATCCAACCTGACTAAAGAAGTTCCAACTCTTGGGTCAAGTTCTGCTCTGATACATTAGTATAAATGTATTGATTTATATTAAATTATTGGGGATTTATACACTAGAATATCGAGCAAAATTTGGTCCCATTTGTTTGTTCTTCCTGATCCAGCATAGTTTGTAACTAGTGATAGACGGGCTGCACCTATTTTTTTTTTTTTTTAAACATAAAAAACTGAGTAATGTACAAACAAAATAGGGAAAAAACCCTTCTTTTAGAGTGTGCCATGCATTGCGAGTGAATTATTTTTATGTCTTTTGTTGTAAACCATGATCGATCATCTTGATGGGGCTAAGCTTAAGGACGCTCCTTGAAGATATTAATATCGGCTAAAATAGTCTCTCACATTTTCTAGGAGGAGAAAGGCATACAAAAGTTGAAATATATATTTCCTTACATAGTAATTATCCTCTGTCCCAATTAGATGAATGTGCTAAGAGTATTCATTGGGTCTCCATATGGTCTAAATCTCCGTAACATTTTGTGGCATGGATTTGCTTCCCCTCAAGAAATTCCTGCAAAGTAAGTTACCGGTGAAGTGTTTCCAAATGTCTCTCTTTTTTTTTTTTTTTTTTTTTTTTTTGGTCTGTCAGGCTGCAAGCTGTAGAGGAGCATTCAGCATAACCAATAGCTCTCTCTCTTGAAATGAAAAACTGGTACACTTCCTTTTTTTTACCAATCCGCTTCCAACTGACTATTTCAACCCTAAATGAAACGAGTGAACAGAATCTGTATTTGTGGTTGAACGGAGGCAGGGCAGAGCACAGGGGAAGCTCATGGCAGCACTTCACAATTTTATTTTTTAAAACTGCTGCTTTGTACTAGCACTGCCATGGCCAATGATTTTCCCAGCTCTGCTCCAGATATGTCTCAGTTGGTTAGTCAAGTTTCATTTTGTGTTTGGGTGAGTGGGGAATTCATTCAAGGGCTGTTTTTGCTTTGGTGTTAAACTTTGAGTTTAATGTATTTAATTGTGCTGATAGGGAAGTGAGTGAGTCAGTGCTGTTTTTCAGAAACCTGATGCCTTGTGTGTTAGAGAAGGTGATTTGAGCAGCAGTGGGAATAAGCAAGTGCAAAAGGTACAGGAATGGGGTAGATAGAAAAGCTAACAGACACAGCTCGAAAGTGGGTTTTTATAATTCCTTATGTTTTCCTTCACCGAATCAGATGTTAGGTGTTTGCACTCAGGTGACGGGGAGAGAGGGAGGATTGGATTTGTTGTTTTAAAAAGGCAATAATCTCAAGATTTTGTGCATGGAGATTTCTTTAGAATGTCCCCGTGCCACAAACATCAGTTTTTCTGGAATATATGTACAATTTCCCTTCTAACATATTGTGATGTTGTGGTATTTCCCCTAGATATTGCTCTATGCTGCTTATTTTAACTGCAGGATTGGGCCAGTTGCTAAAGATATACCTATTGCAAACTGAAACCATTTTAGTACATCGACCTTATATAGCCTTCACTAACTTAACGGAGTTGGACATTTTTCCAGGCAAGTATCTAATTGTTAACAAGCTGTGACATTTTAAGATTGGCTCCTGAATTCTTTGTAAACGCAAAATTACCATTGGAAACAATGGCTGTTCCACAGTTCTAGGACTGAGCCCTTAATTAAGACATTTGTGTGTACTGCTGTTAAATGAAGAAAGTAAATTGCATAAATATTTTTAATACACTTAATAGAGTGTAAATAAATACATGTAAATAGCTAGAATGTAAACAAATGGAAAAAGAATGTCTAAAATCTAAATTGGGCATTTAAGCCCATGAAGTCTAAGCTTTTTTATAAGCGTTCTAACTCTTTGCAGAGTCAGTGTTTCATTCAGCCACGTGGGCTTGTGAAGGGCTTCATTCTGAACCCAACTGGAGATTCAATCCTGAGGGAGGGTAAGGTGTAGTGCTCTTCTCTGGCAGAAGCCCCAGGATATGGCAGCAGTAGCATCTTTTATTTTTTTTTTGGCCAGGATTCTCTAGAAACCCCGCTAGTAGAGGCTGACTGAGGGGAATTTCTTAGATTCCCTAGCTATGTCCCTCCTTGGGCAACGCCTCCCACTCTGTGGGTGGCACCAGTATGCTCCAAGACCTTCAGCTTAATGGGGGTTATGGACACTTTTGTGCTACATTGACCCACTTCCAGATGGACTCTCATTCTGCTGGTGGAACCAAGACCAGGCCTCTGAAGGCAAAATCCAGCCCAACATTCAGCTCTCCAGTATTACGAAATTATACAGCTGCTTCTGAATTTTTCCTTTGCCATATCATTGTGCTTCAGAATCTAAGCTTTCTTTTAGAAAAGAAGTTATTTCTAGTCCTTATGGTTACAGAGAAAAGCTTCATAATGTGAACCTAATGCAAGGCAATGCAGTAATGTCTGAGAGTCCAGGTTGCCTGACAGAATGGCTTTGAGAGGCATTTATTGTGTTGAGTTGTCAACTATGAAACCTAAAAATGACAATCTGAGGGACACAGAAAAATGAAAATGTAGGGACAGCACAAAATTGAATTAATATTAAACTATCACAGGAGTTACTATACTGACTCTTAATTAAATTAAATGAATAATAAAACCTACACTTTCTAAATTTATCTGAAGGTGATGCAGAACTTCCACCATAGTGCCACAGAACTCAGGTCAATCTTGCTGTGGAATGCTAGCCTTGCCAGTAGGCAGCAACCAGTTTTTAAAATTCATGCGTTATTTTAGTCTGTCATGTACAACAGCTCACTGGTAATGCATCTTATTATCACTCTTCTCAATTTTTGAGCTTAAAAGTGTTTTTAACTGTACAGCTTTATTTAGTTAACATTAAAAGGCTTAACCAAGTAATTGAATAGCTGTTAGATCTCTCTACAGATTAAGCAGAAATAATTTGTATTTTCGAATGAAGTGCTTTGAATAATTCCTCTTCAATAAGTCTAACTCTCTACATTTCAGTATATATTGTTAATTTAAACAAATGTTTTTGCTGATTTGTAGATATTAATCATGAAGCACTTTCCTTAACTGAGGAAATAGCAAAGATATCCAGTTTTGTATTAAAAACAATGTTACCATTTTGGATTGCTGCACTAACAGCTTTCAGGCAACACAGGTAACAGAACTGCGCTATTACATTTTCCTTCATTTTTTTTCCTTACTAATTTCAAAATGATTTTTTTACCACAGGCATCCATTATTTATGGAATAATCTGTTAGCTTGCAAGGCTTTATGAACCAGAAGCATTAATGGCATCTAAATGTGTTAGATTAGCCTCATGCAAGTGTACAATTCATGGAGCTGGCATTCAGGTTTGCTTGTACACCCGACCCTCACTGGAACGCGCGTCTATATAGCGCGAATTCGCATATAACGCGGTTGCGGCCATGGATCCCAAATTTAATTACTTTAATTGCAATTCATTTTAACGCGGTACCACACATGGATCCCAAATCCCGCATTCTAGCGAGGGTCCGGTGTATTTGCATTAAACTCTGTTTTCATTAGAATGCAGCATGGAGTCAAAATTAAATATTACACTTTTTTATGTGAAACCCTTGTATGAGAGAATAGCAGACCTCTTCAATAGACAAGTGACAGCTAGAATTCTAAACTAGACTTTGAAGTCAGCGTAAGAGTTTACATGACAATCACAGAAAAATTGAGACCAAGAAACAGAGCATTATAATAAATTAATTGAAAAAAAAAATTGAAATATGCAAACTTTGCACGTTTGCGGATCTGTGTAATCATATGCAGTGTTAGTTCTGTCTTCCCTTCCCATTATATGCTACACCAACCTGTCACATCATGTCTTTATTTAGATTATAAGCTATTTTCTGGGCAGGGTTTGTCATTTATTGCACCCAGCACAATTGACCCTGATCTTGATTGGGTGCCCAGTGTACCACTGTAATACAAATTTTAATAAGTGCTTATGGACAGCCATAGCTTCCATAAAGATCAGTGTGTGTTTTAAAGAAAAAACTAAAATCTTACATGCATTCCTCTAATTTTGCAGGTATGCTGACTGTGTTATACTGTTACTCCCTCAGCTGGAAACTGGACTTAGATTACTCTTCACTACAGTTAATAAGTGTCCAAATAGACTGTTAACTGCTGAGGTAGGGTTTTTTATGACCGTGGTACCTTTTATTAATATATTATTAATAACAAGCTTCAAACATGTACTAAAATAGTTTAATATTATACTTAAACAAGTAGCTTTTAAGTGGACAATATAGTTTGATCTTTTTACAGACCTCTGGTACGCCTTTTAGAGTGTCACATGATAGCTCTCTTCCTTTGTTTACAGAGGTTTGAAAAGTACAACAGTATAGCATTGCCACTTGAATGTAATAACTTAAAGTGGAAAACTGCTTATGCTGTTTTTTACCTCTTTTCTTACCTTAAAGGGATGATTCCAATTTAGAGCAACTCTGGTTTGTCATGGTAATTAAATAAAAATTCAATATGTAAGTGCAGTTAGTGTCACCGCTTTTTCTGAAAATGGAATTATTACTATGGTATTTTTTTCTATTGTAGTCGTCTTCTCTTTATACCACCTTTGATGAGGTAAGTTATCTGTAAAATCTTTTGGAATATTTGAACACGTGTTATTTCTTTACAGTAAAGTGTTCATTATAGAGTTCAAGCCCAGAGAAAGATGGAAATAAATAAATTTAAAGATACTAATGCCTATCATCATAAAAATGGGCCATGCTGAAGTCTTTTGAAAATAAAGATAATTCCATGAACTTTTTGAAGTTGAGAAGATTTCACAGACCTGAGGTGGCAGAGACAGAAAAATAAGACTCACTACGACATCTATAAACTGCTGGCAGCTCCTCAGTCTACACTTCTATGTATTTTCGTCCTCGTCCTTTATCTTCTTGGTATCCCAACTCTGAATTTTCCCCATCTTATCAATATTTATTTTCCATTAAAGTGCTCCAAAATGTACCCAGTATTCTAAGTGTGACTGAAGCAGTGATGTACAAAGAAGGGATATTATGTCACCAGTCCTTGGGGCTTGATACAAACAATAAATTATAATCCTTAATGAGAGATCATGACTAACATGAAATGTTTGGTATTGATCTACACTGTGACTCCATTATTGTTTTTATCTAAAATAAACTAGAATTCTTTCAGTCCTCTTATTAACTAATTGATCTGTTTCCAAAGCACAGTGTTTTTTCAATACATAAAATCAGGAAAGTAGTTTGGTCCCAAAAGCTGCAACAGAATGGAATACAGAATCCAAAGCTGGAGAGTGCAGTATTTTGTATGTCCCTGTTACTTATTTGATGAGTAGGTGATAACTTAATTTCTTGTAAACAGCTTTATTTTATGTCACTAATAAAAACAAAATATGCTCTTTTATCTGCATAGGATCACCTGTTCAAAATAAATGCAAATGTACACCCATTTCTTTCCTATTTGACTCTCCAAAAGCCAATGTATTTTGTTATCCCATATTGTCCATCACTGCTAAACAAAACAGTTAACTTAGGTGATGGAGATTTGGTGGTAGTTTAATGTTATGGATGCTTACTATTATAGTCAGTATTTTTCATTTAGCTTTATAACTTTGGGTTTGTTCAACATTACGTTGTCTTCAATTTCAAATGATTTTTTTTCTAGATGCTAACAAAACAGCTGAATGACAAAGAAATCAATCAGCTTCCTCTAATTCTTGGAGAGTCTTCAATGGTAAGTGTATTAAGTGCTTTTTATTTAGCAATACATTTATAGTTGATAGTGCTAAAAGTGTAATAGATTCCTTAGACATAAGAAGATCACGTCCCCAGGAGCTTACAGTCCAATGCCCCTGATCCTGCTTCAGTATGAAAGAGGCACAATAATACTTGGCATGTAAATATAAAATTAACTAAAACAGCACAGAATGTTGAAGAGGAAACCTAACTTGAGAGCATCTGTTTTTGTAGGGAGTTGGCTTTATTACCTGGCATCAAGAAACTCACTGCCAGCAGGAATTAATTTTTTTTTTTTTTTTTATGGAAAGGTGGCTATTTATTATGAACATCTTGACTTTATTCCTTTTAACCATTGTTTATCATATTGCCATCCAGACTACTTCATTGTTTCTGACCCTCAATTCCACTCTATCTGCCAGAGCTATAAAGTATAGACTCAGGAGCCTTTGCTTAAATTTAATTGTGGGCTGGTGTTGTGTTGGTTTTTTTTGTTTTGTTTTTTCACCTCTCGTCAGACCTTTCCCAAGATGGGAGTTGCCTTTTTTTAAAGAAGTGGGGTTTAAGAGGTGTTCCTCTCGTCCCTCTAAGTGCTCCATTTCATATGGGCCTAAGTGCCTTTTGTGCCCCAAGAATTGTATGCTTATTAGGGTTTCTGTAGAATTGTGCTATTTACTTAGTTTTGTCCACACATGATTCCACAGGAATTCCTTTGGGATTTCTTGAACCATCAAGAGGGTCCACGTGTAAGAGATCATTTAAGCCATGGAGAGATCAACTTAAATGAGTTTCCAAGAGAAATAGCCAATCAGATACTTGCATTTTCAGTTACACTTTTATGCAGATTTTCAGAAGAGGAGGAGCTTGCAGCTCTTAAGGTAAGAGCTGGTATGGTGCAATCAGAACAATGTATAATCATTTGGATGCCAAATATGATTTTAAAACCATTTATGGACTACAACTTTCATAATTGTTTTTAATCCTCAGCACCTTTTTGTGGGTGCCACACTAAGCTTTCCTAGCATTGCTCTGTAATACTGAAATGAAGCATAGAAAAACTGTCCCCAATATTGCCCTTCCTGAATTTAACCTGGTTTGTTCTTTTCACCCCTCCTTGTTAATATGTTGTTTCTTCCAACTGTACTTCAACTGCTTAATTTTTAACCTAAACTGTATATATTTAATTTAAGATTATCATTTTGTCCTCTCCACCTTGCTGTTTATCTCCCTGGTAGCTCAACTCTGAATTACCTCCAGTTTATCAATATCTTCCTTTGAAGTACCTAAAAGTGCCCACACTGAAGTGTGGCTGAATAAGTTATGGAGATAAAATCTGACAGAATATGAATGTGAACTTGGTACAATAATGGAAATGTGGTTTTCGCCATGTACGGTATTGAGTCATGTCCAGTTGCATATCTACAAACACATGTATTTCAGTGTTAATGGTCAATAAGCATGTTCCTCCCAATTTCCTATTGATAGTTAAAATTACTTTCCCTAACTGCAATATATTAATGCAAGCTCTACGGAGCCAAACCTCCATTTATTAGCTATAGCTCATTTTACTAGATCTTCAAGGTACGACATGTCCTGTTTCAGTGGAGATGGGAGCTTTTTTACACAATTTTATTGATGAAGAAAACCAAGCAAAAAAAATAAACACCTAATATACTAATTAATGTCTTGATCCTTCACTTTGATACATTTAATTGAACATATATAACTAGTCCCTTTTTGAAGTCAGTGAGACTGTCTCATGTCTAAAGTTAAGTGTGTGCATAAGTCTTTACAGGATCAGGATCTGGATTTTTAAAATTAGTACATGTTTTATCATTTATTTTTGTAAACTAGGAGCACACAGCAATTAAAGCAGTGATCAGCTGTGCGAGTTGCTACCGTTCTCGGTTTCATCCAGTTGCCCGACTTAAGAAACAGGTAGGTGGATATGACAGGGAGGGTAAACATTCCATACATCTTTAAAATTTTGTTTAACTGTTGTCTTTTTGCTTTGATAGTCCTGAATAACTGTTAGGCTTTTGAGAGAAGTTAAACTTTATGTACCCATGCAGTTTATTTTCTTTTCTTAATTGAGACTCGAGTTAGATATTAGGGAAAAGCTTTCCAACTATAAGGATAGTTAAGTACTGGAATAGGCTTCCCAAGAGAGGTTGTAGAATCCCTGTCACTGAAAGCTTTAAAGAACAGGTTAGACAAATACCTGTCAGGGATGGTCTAGGTGTCCTTGGCCCTGCCTCAGTGCTGGGGGCTGGACTATGTGACCTTTTGAGGTCCCTTCCAGTTCTACATTTCCATGATTTCTAAAGCTCCCCATTTATTGAGATTGCTTGTTAGGGCACTTCTCTTGTTGGTGTATTGGGGGATCTACTCAGCCTCTTCAGGTAACTTTTCAGTTTGGTTCCATCATTGTGTGTTTGCTGCCCCACTAATTTGAGGGTTATCTGCAGATTTGTTAATAATTGAATGTACATTAAAGAGGCATCTGACAAAAGTATGAAGGCCTAGAGAGACTTTTTTTTTAGTTGGTCAAAAAAGCTTTTGGAAACCACAGAGGTCTTGGATTAGACTAAAACTAGTAGGAGATGTCGCTATATATTAGGGGTGTCAAATGGTTAAAAAAATCGTAATTAATCACAAGATTAAAAAAAAAGTCATGATTAATCGCAATTTTAATTGGTCTGGAGCAGCTTGGCCAGAGGCAGCTACATGGGGGGAAGGAGGCGCGAGCAGCAGTGGAGCAGGTCAGTGGGAGGAGGGGCACCCCAGGCCCAGAGGCATGCAGTGGTGCCCCCCTGAGTACAGTGCCCTGAGAGTAATCTGCAGATCGCAGCTGTGGTTCTGCATTGCTTGATAGTCTCTCGCTCTTTATTGAGTTGGGTCTGTATTCGACAGTACCTTCGTACAAACTTTTTAAGTTAGTGAGGATATGAAGTACATTACAGTGATAGTACTGATTAATTCTTTCATATTAAATGATGGGGAAAGTAAAAAATGGCTGCAATTTAAGCTTATATTGTGGCATGAACTTTTCATTTATTTTAGGACTTTCCACCCCCTATGTCTTGAACATACGTGCCTTAATTGTAACTGCTGAACGAATGACTTACAAGATACAGTAATAGAGAATTAAAAAAATTTAAAATAGTAAAATGTGTTGCTGTTGCAAGGTATCTCATATGGGCTATATCTTGTATTGAAGTTTGGCTTTATTAAGGTGTATTTGACTTCCTAGATGCTGGAGTGTATGAAGAGCATTAGTTCATGGCCTGAGCTTCCTATAGTGCCTGAAGAGCAAATTCAAGAAATTCCAGGGTATGCGTGATCTGTTTAAAAAAAAATGTACCTTGAAACCATACTTATAAGGAAATAATAAAGTTAGTGAAGTTGTTGATAGAGAGGAAGGTGGTGGAACAAGATGAGGAATGGAGAGCAGTTCTGTTTTGAAAGAACAGAGTTTGAGATGATTGTGGAATGCTTGAGGAGGTGTCTCTCAAACAGTTGCAAGGTCGTGTAGGAGTGGAGAACAAGACTTTGATGTCATTGGCATAGTGAGAGCTGAAATGATGCAAATGATCATATTGCTAGGATTATAGTGCAAGTAGAGAAGGCAACAGAAGCCTGAAGGATGCCAACAGATTGGTGGCTCCTCCTCCCCTAAGAGATATTGATGGAGCTGCTAGCAAAGTAGAGAGGGAGCCCAGAGGACTGAAGAGGAGTAGAGATGAATAAGGAGAGGCAATCAGCTGTGAAGACAAAAAAAAAAATCACTTCTCGTGGTAGAGGCTTGGATACCACAGTGATGGAAGACCTTATAAAAACAGAGAGAGAGGTTAATAAGAATGAGAAATTCTTCTGAACTTGACAAGGAGGTGGCCATTATTGATTTTTATGAGGCAGTTTTGGAGATATGGAGGGGACAGAAGTCAGGGAACCTGAGGAGATGAAAGATCGGAAGTCTGTACATAATGGAAGTATTTAGTATGCTGCAGGATTCTGGAAAAGAAAGTAAGGAGATGGGATGATGATGCATAGGGAGGCTGAAGAGACTGAGAGGACATTGCTTTCGAGATGGAGAACACAAGAATTTGCTTGTAAAATGGAAGGAAAGGAGCCAAAGGATTACAGGGTAGTAGTGAGCATGTGGATAAATTGCTGTGACAAAATAGTTTTTGCTTCAATTAATTGTGTTAAGATGTAAACTGATGTAAACTTTCTTTATTTTTGTGAAAGATTCCAAAAGTAATTTTTGTCTTTGTTTTTAAGGTTGGAAAGAAGTGCAGAAATTAGTCCTTGTATTTCTATGACTACAGAAATCCTCTCTCAGTTGCAACACCATTTGCCCCAGAATTGCTTCATTTTAGATGATCTAATGAATAATCTTCTAACTGAGAAGTAAGTTTAATGTTCTCCCACCCTTGAATCCACGCCTTAATACAATTTACTTCTGGAAATAAAAGGAATGTGGGACAGTAATGAGAGTTCGCTGCACAAGTTGTTCCTTCCCTTATCTTGTAGAGCAGCATCGTTGAAGGAACCATCGCATGTATTTGTACAGTATTGTAGTCAGTCTAAAAGTCTTTAGGATTCAGCAGAGAACTGTTCCCAGAATGAAGGGGAGAGAATGCTGTTGTAATCTTTTTGCTTTGCAGTGCAACTTGAAGAAACAACCATGCTTGTATTTCAGAAGTGGGGAAGCAAAATAGTTACAGATGCACAAGAACTTTGACAATAACTTGACTAAATTACCTTCCATCTGCTTTATGGTGCTATATAACACTTTGCAGTGTTATAAGACAGGCCAGTCCTTGCTTACAGACAGCCCCCCAACCTGAAGCAAATACTCACCAGCAACCACACACCACACAACAAAAACACTAACCCAGGAACCTATCCTTGCAACAAAGCCCGTTGCCAACTGTGTCCACATATCTATTCAGGGGACACCATCATAGGCCCTAATCACATCAGCCACACTATCAGAGGCTCGTTCACCTGCACATCTACCAATGTGATATATGCCATCATGTACCAGCAATGCCCCCCTGCCATGTACATTGGCCAAACCGGGCAGTCTCTACGTAAAAGAATAAATGGACACAAATCAGATGTCAAGAACTATAACGTTTAAAAACCAGTTGGAGAATACTTCAGTCTCTCTAGTCACTCGATTACAGACCTAAAAGTTGCAATTCTTCAACAAAAAAACTTCAAAAACAGCTCCAAGGAGAGACTGCTGAATTGGAATTAATTTGCAAACTGGACACCATTACATTAGGCTTGAATAAAGACTGGGAGTGGATGTGTCATTACACAAAGTAAAACTATTTCCCCATGTTTATTTTCCACCTCCTACTGTTCCTCACACGTTCTTGTCAACTGCTGGAAATGGCCCATCTTGATTATCACTACAAAAGGTGGGGTTTTTTTTGTTTGGGTTCTCTCCTGCTGGTAATAGCTCTCCTTACCTGATCACTCTCATCACAGTGTGTATGGTAACACCCATTGTTTCATGTTCTCTGTGTATATAAAATCTCCCCAATGTATTTTCCACTGCATGCATCCAATGAAGTGAGCTGTAGCTCAAGAAAGCTTATGCTCAAATAAATTTGTTAGTCTCTAAGGTGCCCCAAGTACTCCTTCACTCTGCACTAGAGATTTTAGTCTTAGCATTGTGGTTGGTGTTACAGGTGTGCATGACACTTAAAAGTGTTCATCTACCTCTACAAACTTCTCTGCCAGCCAAACTTACATTTCTTGAGTCTTTTGAAGTAGAAGCTGAGATTTGCTGTATATTTTTGTTTCTGAGATTTCTGGAGGTCTAAATATAGCTCACATTACTTCAGTTTCAATTGTGAAACTTATTTCAATTCACATTTTTAAAAGCCCCACGTAAGTGTTTGTAGAGGACAAGTGTCTAATTCAGTACAATCGTCAATACCACTGATGTGAAATGCATCCTTGCTGGAAGTCTCAAAGAGCCCACTGATTGAATGAATATATTTAAAAACAAAACTGCTTTCCCTTCTCATTTGCATCAGGCTCATTGCATGTGGGCAGATAGCATGTTGAAGATGGCTCTTCTATTGCCTTTAGTTTACATAATTTATAGTTAGAAGACTTGTTTTCCAGTGCTGTTAATGTCACTTTTCACAAGCACAAAAATCCCTTTTAAAGCATTAAAGTAGGAGGCTTCTTAATACTGTTTAAGGTTTTTTACACTTACAACCATTCTGTCTGGCATGGCAAAATATCTTGCTGCTTGCTTGTTTGTTTTTGTTTTGTTTTTTAAATACATTCTCCCCTAAAAACAAACCATTTGAAGTGATGTGGTCATCAAGAATTGTGACATACTTAGTCACTGACTGGCATACATAAAGATGACACAAGTTGGCATTTTAATATCTCTTAATGAAGCCTAATCTAGTGTGGTGTTGATTAAAACTACAACTTGTATTTTGTGAAATGTTAAGACTAGTTCTTGGTGTACTGCTACTATTTAGCTCATGGTGGTTTGTTTTGGTAGATTTTCTGTTTTGGACACCAGTCTATTGTGAACTGAACTATAATTAGTGAGAGGTTTAAAACAGACACCTCCTATTTCATTAGTGTATATTGTATATTTTTCGCCAGTTTTGTGTATTGTGGTATTATTTCTTTACTGCTCTGGCCTGGAATGAGAAACATTTCAAACTTCTAGTGATGTGATATTACTTACAGTAACATGAGAGAGACTACAAATCACTCATGCTAAATAGATTCTTGTTTTGGTGAGTCATGAGGAGACTGAGTAAATCTGTTTCCAAAACATCTGGATTAGAATTTTTTTAGCTCAGGCTACACTGGAATGGATGTGAAATCTTTCAGTTTTTAAACCGTGCGAACAAAAACTGAAAGAGAAATGTTTCCTCGTTTACAGGCTACTGCTTGAACTCTGTAGTACGCACATTTGTACTCTGTACTGCCCACGTTCTGTACTGGAAATATTGGTAGTGTTCCGTAAGATATGCACACAGTGCCATCAAGTGTCAGATCAAGTTATTACCAGCACTGAAATGAGATACAAGCAGTGGATAAACAAGATACTGCATTCACGACAGAGGCATAACTATTTACGCATGTTAAACAGGTTGGTTGGTTGTTTTTTTTCCTTTTTTTTGGAGGTGAAGGGCTAATTTTAAGAGTGGATTTAGCAGAGCAACTGAACACTTCTTTCCTTTTACTCTGCATGTGTACTCTTCCATATTCTGTTTATAAAATGTTAAAGGTAACTAGGTTTGTGTGTCATTGGTCTACTTAGAGTTAAGAATTTTCCGTAATTTCCATTATACACTAGTATGTTAATGGAAGTAAAACTCAAATCGGAGAATAATTTATTTGGATATCTTTAACATTTTTTCTCTTGTCTGGCCTGGAATAATTATTATTATTATTATTATTATTATTACCTAAATAAAAAGGTAATTTAAATATTTGGGGTTTTTTTAGCTTGTTCTCTTGGATGAAACTAAACACTAAAAAAAGAAAGGAGGGGGAAAAAGTGAAACTTCCAGTCTGTTAAAACTGAATTACAGAGGTTGTCCCCATCTTATCACTGCTTTTCTCGTCATTTTATCGAGTAAGATAAGGAGTAATGGCTAGGATTCCATTAATGTAACTCCTAACCAGCAGTGTTGCTTGAGGTCTATGATTAAGCTTTAAAAATATGAGTGGGGTCAAAGAAATGAAAATTCTAATAAGTTTAAAATAATTTTTAATTTTATCTGGGATTACAAATGTTAAAATGCTTGAGTTGTATATATGCTTATTTAATGGTGTCACTAAAATGTGTATTAATGTAAATTATTATGTACTCTCAACCATAACCAGTACTTAATGTGTGCCAGGGCTGAGCCCCCAGCACCTCTAGGCTTGGCAGTTCATAGCCCTGGCACCTTGAGCCCCAGCATCTAATTGCTTGAGCCCTGGCACCTCTTTCATTATAAATTCAGCATTGACCATAACCCTATCCTGCCACTCCCCCACCCCACCCCACCCCCGGAAACTTAAATATATGGCTCTTCCTTTTTTCTTGCTTGTAAATTGTTCATAGCTATGATCTTTGCCCCATTTTTCACTAATGAATCTTTCAGACTTTTTTTTTCTTTCATTCTCCATACCCATTTTAGGGTGGAACAGGAAATCTGAAGAACAGTTTTGTATTTTAAAAAAAACTATTACAATTTTCTGCTTATTTCTAGCATTAAATTTCTGTCTCCTGTGTTACGTCTGATTTTAATGTTGATTATTCTGGAACTAATCAACATCCATACCGTTTGTGAGAAGAATCCTTGTGATTATCAGCAATATATAAAGTGAGTATATAGTACTTGCTTAATTAAAATAAGTGAATAATTCATAATCCTTTCACCCTCCTTTGAACACCTTTGGTCTACATTATGTATCCTTATTGAAATTGTGGTTTAACAGTATGTGGTATATCAGGTAGTCAGTCTGTTTCCTCTATCATTGCACTAAGAATTTGGGGGACTAGTGAGGGGCTTGCTAACTGAAATGTCTTTGTTTACAACACGTGGTTCTGCTATTCACAGTTTACAACACGTGGTTCTGCTATTCACAGTTTCAGTTTTTCTTAGATTTCCCATTGGCACAAATAGGAGCATGGTCTCACATTCAAGCCCAAAATTAATAATAAACTTTTGATTCAGCATGTAATCAACGTCATTATTTCCACTCTACACTTTATTGGTGATCACAGGCATTGTAAAGTGTTTGGCTGCCAAAGAAGGGAAATTGTAGGAGAGAACTCCTCTATATACGGTTATATTTCTATAGTCCCATAATATTGCATTTTTTGGGCACCAATATCAACTGCAATTCTGCAAATATTGCTTGTCCCTGTCTTTCTCTATGCACCCATCCTTGCCATAGGTAAAGGAAAAGTGATGTAGCAATGATCATGTGAGAACTGGGAGACTTGGAAATCAGGAAAAAGTAGCAGTCCCAAGTTGGGCATCATCAAGGTCTGGTCTGTCCTGTCGTCCTTTTAGAAAGTCTTTTGAAGAATGACTTTTTCATATTTTTTATTTCTTGTAGGTTTCTAAAGTCAGTCTTGCAGTATACCGAGAACTTGGTGACATACACGAGCCCAGAGAAAAACAAATGGGATGAATCCATGGAGCTTACGCACAAAGCTTTGATAAAAATTAGGACTTTCAGCGAGAGAAAGTTAACATTAATGCAGCTAGCGACACAAGTGAAGCTGTCTTGAAAACACTTGGTTTCTGTTACATCTCAAAATTATTATTTTTTTTAATGCCTCAAAACTTAATGTGACCAAAAGTCCTAGAATATGTCTACTCCTTCCTTTGAGTGCAGCTTCCATCAAAATGCCTTTGAAACCAGAATGTGGCATTTACGTAGCAACAGTGTTGCTGTTTGGAGTTGGATAATTGTACTTCCTGAAAAGGGAACATTTTGTAAAGTGCACAATGAGACTCTGAGCTCTTACCTCAAAATGATTTGAAATATATCTATTATTTAAGTTTACTATGTGCTTTGAAGATTGATTTTTTTTTTTATAGTGTCAAAGTTTGACTCAGACTCACAATTTATCAGACCACTCTGTTTTATTAGCAAAGCTGCTCTGCTAATACATTTAGAAGTGAGCCCCCCGAGTGGGGCTTGTGTCTTTTAATTTATACAGTTTTTTGGAGAACAAGTTACAGACAAAAGAAGAAAAAGATTTTAGTCACCACCCTTCGAGATCCCTGAGACCAGTCACGTATCTTCAATTACCTGCCACCTTTAACAATCTCCTTTAACAGCTTCCAGTTAACTTAACTAATTGCCCTTCACACCTTCCATTCTGATGCCTGCTTCTTAGACGTGCTGGCTCTATCTTAATTGCTTCTCCATTCAAAAGCTAACTGTCCCTACGTGTGCTCCCTCAGATACTTTGTAACATGTTTTGGCATGCCCTCTCATATACAATGTATCCAGCATGTCCCCTTATACAATGTTATACTTCCACAATAGCGTACCTGAAAATGACCAGGAAAACAATTGAAATAATGTATTGGAAAAAATATTGAACTGAAAAAAAGCTTTCAGTGTGGTGAAGCTAATATTTGGCCATTTCTATGGCCACATACAACCCATTATCTCTCATATGCCCTTAAACAAATCCCCCAACAACAACAACAAAAAACCAACAAAACCAGGTTGCAACATTTTGAGTTAACAGCATTTCCTGAAATCCTTGTTTGCTGGTATTAGCACAGAAATGGGCAAACCTTGGGGTGTGATTTTTTTTAAAAAAACTTTTGTTGTCTAGAATTTGAAACTGTTTACATGTGAAAACACTAACATATTTTTGTGTTCTCAGCAATTAGTATTGAGCACAGTATTTTTTACACTTGTCACGGTACCATTTTTGGTTAGTTTAATTTTTCACTTTATCTGCTAGTGCCAATCTTTAATGATTCATAGTTTGGGTAGAAATTTGGTTTTGTACATTGAAAATCAGAAAACATAAATGTTCATCTTGATCCTAAAAGTGATATTACATCCTTATGTTGCATACCTCATTTTTATCTTTGTTTTTCAAAAATTATGAAAATAAATCTCCCTTCTCCCCCTCTCCCCCAAAGAAAGGGGCCTGCATCAATTCAATAAACAAGCCATCTACCAATGAACATTAATCCATGTGTCTTTCCTAAAGGATGTAAAACAGATAAATGCCTCTTGGTCAGGTCTCCATTTCTTAGTATTTATATATTCGTACTGTAAGAGGCTTATTACAATAAAAGATTGACTTGTTTAGTCTGAAGATCACTCCAGAGATGTCCTTTTCTTTTGTATTCTAAAACCATAAGATAGTTTGTATAGAAGTATGAAGACTTCCTTCGCTGGCTGGCTGGCAACTCTCTATCACTAGTTTCAGAGTAACAGCCGTGTTAGTCTGTATTCGCAAAAAGAAAAGGAGTACTTGTGGCACCTTAGAGACTAACCAATTTTATTTGAGCATGAGCTTTCGTGAGTATGCATCCGATGAAGTGAGCTGTAGCTCACGAAAGCTCATGCTCAAATAAAATTGGTTAGTCTCTAAGGTGCCACAAGTACTCCTTTTCTATCACTAGTGTGTGTCATTACTTTCTGGATGCACAGAATAATGTTTCTTTCACAATTCAATCAAAGGGCATCTGGCTAACACCATTAAAGATCTGAATGGCATTTTTTAGGAGTTATTCTTCATTGAAAATCCCAGTTGGAGAACTCATAGATCAATTATCATTTTAGTTCCTGTGATTTTATATATTCTGTTTGTCCAGGGAAGAAACACAAGTTTTAGAAGTCCTGCTACATACAAATAGACCTCTTCCTCAACAGTACCCATAGCAGTATGTTTCTCAGGTGGTATTTATAATTTTGCATTTAAACATTCACTTTTCATTACCACATAGTCAAAAGGATATAGAAATTAGGAATGTTCCAAAGAAGGAAATGAAAACTAGTGGCATGGGTGTAAAAAGACAGGTCTGGAACTGGAGAGAATGATGTAGGTTAGAATTGTGATCACTGATCTAACTGGCCACTGTGGTCAGGCAGTGGGAAACTTCTCCCTATTACACTGGTTCAAGCCACTACGCCTAGTCCCTTTGTTTCATTTTAAATGTAAAACAGTAGTTATTACTCTCATAACAAGGATTTTAGTCATACTTGGAAGCTGTTCTTAACACTTGCATGGCAAATCCCCAAAATACTTGTGTAACTGTAATGCCTGTAGTTTACCACACTTAATTAATGTATTAAACTGATTTAAATCTCAGACTCTGTGTGTGTTTGCGGGATGGGGGGAATCTTTTACATTGTAATGAGGATTCATTTAAGAATGTGCAGTAGCTTCTGGTACTTGCTCCTTGGTGATCACTGAGCACATTTCCTCTGGTTTTCTAGTTTACATTTATGGTCAGGCAGATACAGCTGCAGCAAAATGAATTCATCAACTGACTTTAAAATGTCGCAAATAGATCTTCATTGGCATACTACCTACAATGATGCACACAGGTTGTACCTCCACATTGTACATCTTGGCTGAGAGAACTTTGGCCATTGGGATGCATGCATACCACTTTGCAGTACTGAATGTGGCAAACTACAGCCCTCCCCTCTGGAGCATCTAGTAGGAACTCTGCTCCTATCTTCGCCAGTCAGACATTATTGGACCTCCCTTGGAAAATGCAATCAGTTTTGAATCAGCCATTCACTTATTCCTTACTCTGTTGGGTCTCATGGCTGCATGTGTGGCTCATAGTTTCTCATGGATTTTAGAAGGCTTAGAATGAGAACTGTAGGGCAAATAGAAAGTGTTTTCTTTTTCTTAATCTAGTTTCCTGAAAGTACACTTAATCTAGTTTCCTGTCCTTCAGGCGATTTGGGCTTTGAAGAACAACATGCTCACAAGCTCTTTGCCATGACTACCCATGCTGCCCATCCTCTAGCCACACTTCTTTGGACTTTGTGTGCTGGGCTTTGAGGTAATAGAAGGAACTTCAGCTCTGACCATTTAGTACGGTGAAGAAACAGCAGCAGCCCAAAGCCCTTCAGAAGGTGTATGCATATCTTAATATACTGGATTTTTTTTTTTTTGGCTGGCTCTCAGTTGTCTGACTTTGTAACTAAATGACTTCTGGGGCTAGACTTTCAAAACAGCACAGCTTCCCTGACACCACTAAAGTTGCCATATTTTCAAAGTTGCTCAGAACACAGTAGCTCACAAAATATGTCCTCAAGCTTAAATGTGGAAAGATTTATTTTGTTTTAGTCAGAACTAAAAAGCTGTGTTGTGCGTTTGAAAATTCGGTAGAATTAGGTATGCATGATATCTACTATCCTCTTTATACAGCTCTGTATTTTGCTACAAAGTTGGGTTATTTTTCAAATTCCTGGGATTGCACAAAATGTATCAGAGTGATTATTTGTAAACCAGTGTTCTAATGCCCTGGTCTTTACAGCTATGGAATTCCCTTGACCTTGCATTCATACTGGCATTGAACAAATGTGAGAGGCAGAGCTTGACCTAAGGAAGAGTGCTTTTTACCAAGCATCTTTTCAGAAAATTTCATAGTCTTAACATAAATGATATTCCTCATGCAGTCTTTCCATAACTCCTATTTAATAAGTACCACTGGACAAAAATGAATAGCCATCAATGTGCCATGAGTTCCTTATGTTTTCCACATGACATCAAGGATCCAGATACAAAATATTAGTAATCTTGTTTATTATGGTAGTGCTGAAGGACCAAGCAAGAGTGGGACCCTGTTGGGCTAGGTACTGTACAAACATGGAATTACAGACAGTCCCTGCCCTGAAGAGCTTGCACTCCAAATACCAAAGAAAGACAGAAATGTTTAACAAATGGGTATAAGATTGAGATTTTCAAAAGCACCATAATCCCATCCTAAAAATGGAAGAGAAACCTATGAGATCATCACAGACCACTGCCTTCAAGACAGGGCAAGATACTCTCTCCCCACAGTAGGGGAGGTTTCAGATAATAAAATACTGCATATTAAAACCAAATAAGTCTCAATATAAATGTGACTGCCAGTCACAAAACTGTTTAGTTTTTGCCTAGGAATAGAAGTTTAACACTTTGAGGGTCAAATACTGAAAAAAGTGATAGAAAGCATTCAGGTGGGTCAAGTGTTCATACCCTTTGTTCATATAAATGTTAAATATATGCTCATGCAACTATTATAGTACAGTAACACCAAAGGTTCCCAAGCATAGATCAGGATCACATTGTGCTAGGCACTGTACAAACATATAACAAAAAGCCAGTCCCTGCAATACTTGCTGTTCATTATTCACTATTTGTTATTCATTTATTATCCTCCAATCTTGGGAGAGGGGATGAGGGACAGAAACGATAGCGTATGACTGAATACCCGGAATAAGGATAAGTGAGTGACAAAGCTTAAAAACTTAGATTGTAAATCCTTTTGGACTGGGGCTGCTATTTTGTTATGCAAAGATATATTTCTCCAGTAATTTATTAGCAACATGTAATTCCACCAGCTCTACCTTCAATATTTATCCTCTGATCGGATTTTAAGGGAATCTGCTGTTCACTACAGCAAACAATTGGAGGCAGCATTTGTTAACTGAAATAATATGGCATCCCAAGCTCTCTTTCTCAGCTGCTCCCCGTGACTGGTAGTAAAGAAACTCTATTATCTTTAAACCTCATTAGCAGTAATAGCCACTAGATAGCAATGTCATGTGTTGTGATCATCACTTGTGCTTAAAATTTGTTTTTCTTTGCTTCAAAACATTTCTAAATAACCCTTAAGACTTGTCTAAAAAGGTGCATCACAAACAGTGTTTTAGTAATTTGATAGTTGCATCAGGCTCACAACCACACATTCAGGGTTTATGAAATTTGCCAAAAGTTAAGATCTTCAGAGAAAAGCAAATACATTTCCAAGAGTAGGCGCTATTAGCTCAATTATTAGCTTTGTAGTTCAAGCTAATTTGGGGTATGATCAAAAAACTGCACGGTATGTTGGTGACATTGCAAAAAGAAAGGACTCCAGTTTATTCTTCATTAGTCAGAATTATATCAGGAGCAAAACTAATCCTTTATTCTGAAAAGCTAAATAAATCTGTGTTCAAGAAAATGCTAATTTTTTTTTTTTAATCACCAAAGAATCTGTCTGGTATGAAAACTGTGTTCTTGAATCGCAACTTTGTTGCTATGAGTAATGATTTTTCAACCTGTTAGTAAGAACTGAAGTGTGTTATCCTATATGCCACCCTGTTAAGAAGTGTTCATTGGGTGGCCTTTGAAGCCCATGACTGGGGTAGCACCGAGGTTGCAGTTAAAAAGTAGGTAGCATAGATTGCAGCTGCACAAAGCAATTTCTTTACACTGTGATACAGACCCTTTTCAGAAGTATTGGGACCTCCTCTCCCTACCAGGAAATATTCTTGTCTGAACTTGGTTTAGTGCACCTATTCTGTATATGGTATTTGCCCATTTTTTATAAACCATAGAACAGATGCTGGCACAGATCCTTGGTTGGGGTAAGATGTCATAGCTCCCATTGGCTGCAATGGAGCAATTACAATTTACACTAGCTGAGCATCTGCCTCCTTCTATTTAGATTTCTTTAGAGCGGACTGGTTCCCATGTGTGCTGCCTTTTCAAGTTTACATAATTCACTCTCTCAGAGCTTTAGAAAGACGTATTTTAGATAACTCAAGCAAATAGAACATCATAACTAAGAGTGGTTTACTTAGCATGTTTGTTGCTATGCAATGCTTTTACAGTTACATACAAAACATCAAATTCTTCCATTTAAAATGATTTTTTCCACTCTAAACAAAGCTCCACCTTTGCAGTGTCCATGCTTGGGAGGGGCACCACAGCGAGTTGGGACATCTCTTTTTGAAACCCCAAGGGTAAATGAAGAAATTCAGTTATCAAATAGAATTAGTTTTGGCATACAGGCTTCCAAACACAGCTGGATTAGAATGAAAATACCTCCAATCTGCCAGGCCTGAAGGCTACTGAAAAGCTCCCCCATCTCCATGACTTCAATCAATGGAACTATACCTGGTAGTAAGTGTGGGCAGGATGACTATGCCTGGTAGTAACAGTTGGCACGATGAGACCTCATGCGTTTATTCTGGAGGCAAGAAGCTAAGGGAGTGTACACAACTGCAACAAATGTGTTGCCTATCACGGGGCGTCCATGGCTTCTGGCATTCTTCACTGAGTACCTCTTCTGTTGCACTCCCATGTATATGCATCTCACAGTTTTACTACAACAAAGCATGGGAGAACCAGCCAACACCAGTTTGTTTCCCATGTTTTCTTTTCTATGTAAGGGATTAGTCTTCAGTCACACATTTTCAAGTGCCAGAGAGAGGCTGAACATTAACTCTTTTCCCATGCACTGATCCTGCCCACAGCCCTGCAAAATTGAAGTGCAGGAATGGTTATTCATTAACTTTTCTTTGTAGCTACAGGAAGTAAATGTACTGTGTAAACATGTTTTATACAGAACAGACAACTGTTATGATCCGGCACTAAGGGAAGAAGCACAAGTCTTTGGAGCTGCAATGCCGCTCCAGAAACCCAAAGATGCAATCAGGCTAGTTATGTAAAATTAAACACACTAAGAACTGGCTTAGAAAAATTAGTGGTGGTATTTTTTTAAAATGCAGTTTGCTTTTATGTAATCAACGATCACTGAAAATAAACATTTTCTAAGCCTGTTTGTATCTGTAACAAATGCCAGAAAAATAATAAAATATAACCTATAGTCAGCATTAAGGAATCAGTCGAAGTTAGGAGCCTAAGTATCTCTGTGGATTTAGGCCTAAGTGTCCTTATAGTAGTCCCATTAAAGACCAAAGGGACTTGTGCTCCTACGTCACTCGGGCACTTCTGAAAATACCATCCGAAGTGTACTCTAAGGTAGAATGCAACAGAAACACCTACAGTATGTTGTAGAAGAAAAAGGACCTTTTTAGAACATCCAGAACTGTTCAAAAAGAAAAGGAGTACTTGTGGCACCTTAGAGACTAACCAATTTATTTGAGCATAAGCTTTCGTGAGCTACAGCTCACTTCATCAGATGCCGATGAAGTGAGCTGTAGCTTACGAAAGCTTATGCTCAAATAAATTGGTTAGTCTAAGGTGCCACAAGTACTCCTTTTCTTTTTGCAAATACAGACTAACACGGCTGTTACTCTGAGAACTGTTCAAGAGGTTTCCTGTTCTCTCTTACTATGACAACTTAGATGCTGTTAAAAGTTTTCCCAAAACTAGGATTAATGGCTGCTCCTCCCTATCTCTGCATCAGAAGATGGATCTCTACACTAGAAGGAAGGTTGGCACCCCCTTGTATGAACAGCTCCTCCCACCATAGTTGTAGCCTACATGGTGAGACAGAGAGGATACACTTTCTGCTGAAAATATGAAGGTATTTTCCCTTTGCCAGAAGACGTGGCCAGGCAAAATGTTTTGGCTGTTGCAATGGCCTATATGTAAGAGATTGGACTTTTCTGCCATCAGCTCTTCCTTGAGCTGCAAGCCAGTGTGTTTGCCAAGATGTCCCTAAATCAGAGCACAGGAGAGCATTGCCATGGTATGGGACTTGGGGATCTGGACTGGTATAACTGCTCTCACGAGCATAGTCCTTTAATGTGAGCTTCAAAACCATTAAGTCTGCAAGGCCACTGTCCAGTGGGGGTTAGGTGGAGCATCTCAAGTCCATGGGTACCCCCAACTACACAAGAGAAAAAAGATAATGAATGGATAACATTTGAGGGGTTCAGGTAGGTAGTGCTCTCCAGTCCACGTCCCTGAGGGATCATCAGATGTGGACCAATTCTCTAGCCACCATTCCACTCCCTCCATCTCCTTAGGCATTTCCAGTGGGGACTTGGGCTCCTCTTGCAGGGTCCGAACTTGCAGAAGTCGGAGTGCCACAGGTTCTCCCTATCTGTTCTCACTGCTGGGGTTCCCTAGCCCTCAGCAGAGACTCAGAAGGCTTCAGGTGTTATGGACAGCTCCCTCATGGCCCTGCTCTAGATAAGAAGGTGTATGCTTGGACAATTCGAGCACCCAGGAGGTGGAAGCTCTCAGGCCTACCAGTTTGCTGCAGAGGAACTTGACTTTTAGATAGAAGAGGTTTCCAGGGCCTAGGTTCTCCCTGCAAATGGGTAGAAAGCATTGCTAGAGTGCCGGATATATTTAATTATATTAAAAATCCCTTACATTAAGCTCTTAAAACGTGTTTTACTTTTTTATTTTTAATAACAATGGGTAAAAAAACAGCGGAAGTAAAAACAGCAATACCTGAGGCAGCCACCACTCTACTGCCACAGGGCCTGCCTTGCTCTTAGTTAACGACAAATTTCCTGCTTCAGTTCCTTCTTTGTGGTCCTGGAACAGGGGTGGGCAAACTTTTTGGCCCGAGGGCCACATCGGGGTGCGAAACTGTATGGAGGACCAGGTAAGGAAGGCTGTGCTTCCCCAAACAGCCTGGCCCCTACCCCCATCTGCCCCCTCCCACTTCCTACCCCCTGACTGCCCCCCTCAGAACCTCCCCCTACCCCCCCTTGTCCCCTGACCGTCCCCTCCCGGGACCCCCACCCATAACCACCCCCTGGGGTCCCCCACCTAACCCCCCCATTCCCCACCCCCCCGAACCTCTGTCCTATCCAACTGCCCCCTGTTCCCCTTCCCAACCAGCTCCCCCCAAACCTCCTCCCCAGCCAACTGGTCCCTGTCCCCTGACTGCCCCCCGGGACACCTGCCCCTTACCATACCCCTTACTATGCTGCTCAGAGCAGCATGTCTGGCAGCCGCGCAGCCTGGCCAGAGCTAGACATGCTGCTCCTCTGCACTGGAGGAGCGCGCAGCCGTGCTGCCTGCGCGGTGGCATGGCTGCGGGAGACGGGGAAATAGTGGGGGAGGGGCTAGGGGCTAGACTCCCCGGCCAGGAGCTCAGGGGCCAGGCAGGATGGTCCCACGGGCTGGATATGGCCCGCAGGCCGTAGTTTGCGCACCTCTGTCCTGGAGTAATACATTGGGTTACAGCATGTGATTTTGTTGCCCTCTAATGGTTGGCCCAACTCACTCTCATAGCTTGCTATTTACTCACAGCTGAAGGAGTTTCCCCTGACAAAGCCATTAGCAGCTTCTGCCGGGGATGCTCCAGATCACATGTTTGATTCCTGCTGATGTCTTTATGTAGGAGGCTAGGGTTGGTTAGCCTGAATCCTCATGTTTCAGCTTTCCCTGAAGTAATATTACTTGTTCAAAAGAACAAAATATAGGAAGGGGAGATATTATCTAACCTTTCCCCAGTGCACATCTTATGCATAATTAGTGTTAAGAGAGGGGGGTTACTAATTAGTTTTAATGGGAAGAATACTAATACCCTACAACATGTTGGATAGTTCGATGATGAGCGATGACAATTAGGCATGTTCATTAATTTTGGAGCAGTAGAAGGGATGTGGAGATGCAGTTTATTCTCACCCTGTTTGCAAAGAAAGAAAAAAAAATAGATGCAATTGACCCTTCCGGATATAATGCACTTGTGTCAACATGGACTCTGCCCAAACATTGTTCTGCTGTGGAAGCAGCTGGATGCCCTGCCTTCTGGTTTATATAGTACCTCCCCCCCTCCCCCCCCCCCAAAAAAAGAGAGAGTTGAGGGAAGAGGAGGGGAAAAGAGACAGGAGAGGAAGGTAGAATAAATCTGGCTGCCCTCCTAAAACATCAAGGCTTTCTAAACTGATAACGTCCTGTGAGTCCACCCTGTTACTGCGCTTTATGATTTTCTTGATGATTAGGGACCTGGATCAGGGGAGTAAGTCCCTCTACTTCACAGCCCCACTGACCATTAAAAGGAGGCCATGCTTACACTTTCTGTCAAAATATTTTTCTCCTCTGGGGTGGCGGGTAGAGGGGGATGAGAGGGACAATACGTGTCCTTGGAATCATCGATCCAGGGGATTACATTCAGTCTCTAATGTATGTTATTCCGTGTGTCATTTTAATGGGTGTGCTACCCCTGTAGTCGGGAAGATCTATTCCTCTCAAAAAATGAATAATAAATCTATCTCCAGGGAGGTGACTATGGAACAATTATAGAACTGATGACTATTAAATTGATAGCATTTCTGTGTCCTCTTGAGTATTATGCTGTAAAAGTAGACAGGGTGTTTTCTGGTTAAGAGTAATGGCCTATATACTATACGCAATGGCAGATGTGGTCCAGCACCTGCGCTCTGGAGCCAAGATTTACATAGCTGCTGCATAATTATCTTCCAGTTTGGTGTTAATTCCCATTCAGATTAATCAATGGTTGCTTGACATGTAGAATCACATTGTGAGCTTTAAAGCTTTGCCACCCAACATTTTCATTTATTTGTTTATTTAAAATCCATTACTTGAACTAGAAATACTGGCCAATTTAACCTGCTTTGGATTGGGGGGGTGGGCCTCAAGTCTGTCTTGTTGTTTGCGTGTGTACAAAGCGCATTGTTTTCGGCATGCTCCATATACCAGGTATATTAGCAGGGCCGGCTCCAGGCACCAGCGTTCCAAGCTGGTGCTTGGGGCGGCAGTTAGAAAGGGGCAGCAGTGTTTCCGCCGCGGCAATTCAGCGGCAGCTTCTCTGTTCCACCTGCTTGTCCCTTTTTCCATCCGTGGCGGCAGTTTTTTTCACTGCTTCGGGCGGCAAAAACTGTAGAGCCGCCCCTGTATATTAGATAGCATGGAAGTTGTTAAACTAGAGAAGATGGCAGACCCTTCACTAGAACTGAGCCACTATACTGAAGAAAGAGAGATGTTGGCAATCTCAGGAGAGAGGGCAAGAACTAAATGGGCATTGAGACTGAATTATTATCATGTATTACTTGCATTATAGTAGTAGTGATAAGAAGCCCCAAGTGAGATTATAAATAATAATCTGAACTGAATGGAAGATCACAGCCCCATTGTGCTAGGCACTGTACAAACTCAGGGTGGGAGGGGAAATGGAGGCATGGAGCTGAAATAGCTTGCCCAAAGTCACATAGGAGTTCAGTGGGATGGTCAGGAATAGAGCCGAGGTCTTTTAGCTCTCTGTCTAGTATCCTCTCCATCACCTTTCGACCCTCAGCTTGTCCCTTCGGAACAGACTGAAGCACACTGGTGGGATGATTATACTGCAGCTTCTCAAGCTGTCCGTTTTATGGACTTTAGTCAGCATCACACACTAGCACTAAATTACAGGAGAAGGGGTAAGTACATTGAAAATGAACTACTGAAAATGAGCAACGGAACAGCTGAAAATGAGGCAATACTTAAAAGAACATAAGAACATCCATTCTGGGTCAGACCTATAGTCCATCTAGCTCAGTATCCTGTCTTCTGGCAGTGGCCAGTGCTGGATGCTTCAGAGGGAATGAACAGAACAGGGCAATTATTGAGTGATCCATCCCCTGTTGTCCACTGCCTGCTTCTGGCAGCTGGAGTTTTATGGACACCAGAGCACGGGGCTATGTCCCTGACCATCTTGGTTAATAGCCATTGATGGAGCTATCCTCCATGAACTTATCTAATTCTTTTTTGAACCCAGTTATATTTTTGACATTTCCAACATTCCCTGGCAACAAGTTCCAAAGGCTGACTGTGTGTTGTTTGAAATAGCACTTTCTGTTGTTTGTTTAAAATCTGCTGCCTATTAATTTAATCGTGTAACCTCTTGTGCTTGTGTTGGGTGAAGGGGTAAATAACACTTCCCTCACAGTTAAAATGTATGGGGGACTGCAGAGGTGGAAAAGCAATTGCTTTCTAGTTGGTTTTGGCTTCCAAGGTTATAACTAACGGTACAAAAACAAAAATTAATAATTATGATTCATATTCACTTATCGGTAGGATTTGATGGACTACTTCCCACATAGGAACAAAGTTGTCTCTTGGAAAAAGACAGCAAAATCTCCTCTCAGCAATATTATTTCCTTGATTAATGAAAAATAACTTTTGCATGGACTGTGCTAAAGTCCAGTTAAGGAACTTTGGTGGTATACTGCCGTATAGATACCGAGGACTATTTCATCTGCTTCCATGCAAAAGAAAACGGAAGGTGGAAAAATAAGGAAGTATGGCAATTGAGAGCCATGGACAATGCTAGATATTGCTTCTGGAGGGAACCTGTAAAAACAAAGATCATGGTCCTCTGACCATGCCAAGGATCTGCAAGGAATCCAGTCCCCAGCCTGTGGATATTGGGGCAGGGGGACATACACTCAGAAGGATTGCCCCTTCATGCCACTCCCTGAGCCCCACTTCCTCTTAGCGGCATGGCTGACTTGGAAGCTGGGCTGCCATTAGCTCTGTCTCAGGTGGCTAAATGCTATCCTCATCCACGAAAGGAGCAAAAGTACAGAGAATGAGTTAATACTGAAATTAGCAGCATTGCCTCCATGGGAAATTCTGCTTGGTTTGCTTGGGGATGATAGTCCATAAAGTCGCCTTACCTCCTAACTCTGTCCTCTTCTGACTAGCTACTTTCCCCTGAAATCTGTGGATCCCTGTTTAGTATTTGCATGGAAGAGAGTTCACAGACTTGGTGGGAGGGAGGAGGTGCCTCCTTAGCTTGTGTGCTCCTCCTTTGCATGCTTACCACCCAGTCTGGCTTGGAGTTGTGCTGCTCTGATGCTTCCTGTTAAGAGCTGATGTAAGGAGCTTGTGATGGGGTATACAAACCCCACCCTGTGCCCAAAGGGAGTAAAAGGCAATACTGGGCCCAGGTAGTTCTGTCCCTACAGGCCTGCCAAGCATGTTCTGACTGGAGGAGCAGTTTAAAAGGAGCTCGGAAGCCCAGGCAAAGGGTGGTGGACAGGTTGCTGGAGAGAGGAATCCTTCTCTAGGAAGCCAGACAGAAGGTGGAGCCTAAGAGGAAACCACAGAGTAGGTAATGCCCTCAGGCAGTGCCTTCTCTAATCACCACCCACTCTGAGATCCAGCCGGTCTTGCAGGGAACCTTCTCATTTAGAACTTTGTTTGTAAAGCTATTGACTGTCTGGACTACAGAAGCCATTCCCCATACTGAAGGAGCACATAGGCAGAAAATAGCACAGGGTGGCAGACTTAGGCTCTCTATGAGGAGGAACCTGCTGGTGTTACTTACCAGCCTGGGGTCAGGAGCCAGGCACTGTTACGATCCCTCTTTGACAGAGAGACAAGGGGTTGGAGGTCAAGAGCACAACCACTAGGCCCTCCGAGCCCTGCTGCACAGAGGAAGCCATCTGCAGTGCACAACAACAAGTTTTACCGGTACTGCAAAATGCAAGACCATTGCTGCATATTTTTGAGTGTCATCTACTGGCACCTTATCTATTAACTAACTATTTACCTATATACAGAGATGAAGCACCCCTGGAACACCCTTCATGTCTCCTAGCAGAGTGGCTAATCTAGCCCCATGTCTGTATCATATCATGACTTCACACAGGTGATGGAATTCAGAGTTTGGCTTCAGTTTGGATAAGCGCCCAAAGACCTGGATGCCTACTGGAACCTCTTGAGTCTACAGAACCAGGCTGGGAATCTCACAAGAGCTTCCTCATAATCTGAACTAGCAATTTCACTCTCATTCTTGGCTAGATCTTGGCAGTGTGGAGTTGTGGTAAATGGGGCAACACTTCTGAACCTCAGAAAAGGTTGTACAAATTTGGAAAGGCTAGAAGACTGTGGAGGAAGGAACAGTGGTTTGCATTTCATCTGAACTACTTTTCCCCTATCGCTTAGACATCATGTGCACACTCTGTGGGCTCAGGTTGAAAGGGGATTAAAAGACATGGGTGACTGGAGGGCTAAGACCAAGTTTAGTTGCTGAGGGCCAGATCCTGCTGTCCCATTTTGCAGGAGATCATACACCTAACAGAACCACTGTGATTGCACTGCATTAGGGCTGGGGAGCAGGACCAGATCTGCATGCTGCAATGTAGCAGCCCTTTCTGCAGTGAGACAGGCAGAGAGGTTGTGGGTGCACTGGGACATGAGCAGTTGGTCCATGACAATGGAGATCCACTGGCCACATCTGGGTTCTGATTTGTACGACGGTGCAGCAACTACAACCTCTGCAGTGGCTGTACTGGTGTTCTTTGCCTTGAAGAGGAGGATTCCATTTCCTCTTGCCTCTGACACACGTCCTGTTTGCTCAGGGTTTAGTACAGGGATACAGATTTTGGCCCCTGGACATTCCCTCTATTGTTTCCTCTCTAATATGTGAACAATATTGGTCCCCTCTAGGTAAGCAATCAGACTCTTAAATGAAAAAAATGTCTCCATGACCTTTGTAAAGGTCTCTAAGGTAGGTTTGATTTCAGCCCAGCTTCTTGTACGCTGGTAACTTGAATGGGCACTGGAGCTTGTCTACTTCTAATCTGCACTGATGCCCATAGAATCCGTTGGGGGTAGGGGGTGCCCTACCCAGTCCGGCACTGACATACCGCTCCATCCCATTCCTTCAGTGGAATGTTTGAACAAGAAACAATAACACGCTCTCAGGAAAGACAGGAGTAAAGTTTTACAAGGAGAACAGGTGTGCCTGCTTGAAAGATAAACTATTCCCCATGCAACGGTAAGATAAATGATCCAAATCTTGTGATTTAGTTAATGTTTCTCTCTTTAGCCTGCTGTGTACACAGCATCCTGCAGGTTAAGCTGCCGAGCACTGTATGCGTTTGTGTGCACAGAGCTATCATAGCCTGCAATATCCTTCCCTCACCTGGTGTCCTTAACTAAACAATTTTTAATCATTACACCTAATTAATCTGGTCCCTGAATTGTACAGTACAACAGTTACCTTCCTTTAAAAGAAAAATCATCTTCAACATTAAATAAAATCATTGGCTGTGACTTTAAGATCTTATTTCACAGCTACTTTGGGCTGTCACATTTCTCTGGATCAATATTTAAATTATGTCTGAATTTAGTCAAATGTTTTGGTTTAGCTGCCTTGAGAATTAGAGTGAATCCACCTTTCTCACCAAGGGGAAAATTCCTCCAGAAGCATCTTGCTCTTGTTTCCCTGCTTATTGCTTATCACTGTCAGGTTTAATGTTAGCAGGCTGGGGCGTTCCAGCTGCATTTGAATGAGTGAAAGAAAAGCCAGCTGGTGCTCTGGGCACTCTGTTATTCTGATTTTTATATCAGCATTTTGCTTTCAAAGACATTTATTTAATCTTATTAACTGGCTTTACCAAGAGGATTTCCTCAAAGATTTAACTCATTGAAAACAAATATACGGGGGAGGGGGTGGGGGAGGGCGGCTGTTGTATTTTCTGTTATTCTGCACAGAAGCACGTTTTTATGTAGGGATAAAATAATCAGGTCTTCCATTGACTAACCACTGACACCTACAAACTGAGGACAACATTCTAGGCTGCCCTGCATGAATGCTCTTGTCAGGAGACAGCTAGGGGGCCTCTTTTCCTCAGTGAACTCGTGCACAGACACTACAGAATGCAGACCTAGAGCAATCCCCTGCAGAGTTAGGTGGGAGGCCTGGCCCAGCACTCTGCAGTGTTCCACAGCCCCAAGGGACCACAGTCAGATGCCCTGGGAGTGTGGGCCAGGCTCCTGGCCCCCCTCAACCCACTTGCTGACTTTGGCAGAAGCATTAGTGGGAGCTCACACTGATCCCTTTGGGAGCTGAAGCAAGATGTGCTATGACGCATATGGTTCCTCCCAGTCTTTCTGACCCATTATGCCCCATACAGGCCAAATGTCTTTGGGACTGTCCTCTGAGTCACTGCTGCTCTGTTCCACTACACTTCCTGCCTCACACTCACAGGAGCAGAATGTTGCCTTACACTGCGATTTTATGGCATGATATTAAACAAAAAGAAAGCATGATGTACACACATCTGCTAAAATGGCATCAGTAACAGACAATATACGCCGCTTGTGAATTTGTCAGTCTCCTAGAGTATCCACACCCCTTTACCTGGCTAAAAAAAAGAGAGAGGTTTATAAAGGTGTCATCGCAAACTTTGGGACAAAGTCTAGAGATTAACCTGATATCAGGCAGCAGAGAAATTAAAAAGGTTAACTTTAAAATCATCACCTGTTAAAGTATGAGTTAGTGGGTCCAGCTGGAAGCAAAGGACACTTCTTCCTCACTAAGCCTTTGTGTACATAGCCTCTAGTGCAAGATATCCCTGCATTATTGAGCTTTACAGAATCAAATATAAAACAGGGAGTAGTGCTTTACCAGAAAGCAGTTGTTAAGGAAAGATAAACGGAGCCACATTGCAATGCTACTGGGAGATGTGTTCTCTCCTTGTCAATACAAGGCTAATACTATGGAGGCAATTTGCTCTGACTCTTTGGGAGTGGGGTGAGAGATTGTACTGCACACCCCTTAATAGTAATTCTTTGACAGGCCTTGTAAGGCGTTCCAACCAGACTTTGACTAGAAGGATAGTGGTTACAGCCTCAGGTGATGTGTCTAACAAGAGGGGAAAACTGAGGAGGGAAACATCTGGGTTCTGATCATGACTTCTGTTTCTTTCAAGGAACAGAAAAATAACAAAGCAGAGAAGAATATATCTAAGAATAACTGGAAAAATCTCTGTTGCACTTTTAGATCCTATGTATCTGAAAGACGTGTCAGAGACTGTACCATCACCAGAGATTCGTAGTTTTATAAGGCCAGAAGGAACTATTGTGATCATCTAGTATACCTCCTGTACAACACATGCCATAGGGCTTCCTGAATTAATTACTACTTCATGCCCAGTAGCTGTGGTTGAAGCAGAGCATATTGTTTTACTCTTGATTTAAAAATTTCCAGTGATGGACAATCCACCACAAATCCTTGGAAACTTGTTCCAGTCGTTAATTACCCTCCCTGTAAAAACTTTGGCAAGCTCTGATTTATTTCCCATAAACTCACGTTGATGCTCCTAGATGTAGCATTTTGGAAAGATCCCCTCCTCGCACTGCTGATCAGGACATTAGAACAAGCACACTAGATACAGCTCCTGAAGAATCCATTTTAGCTGGAATACAAGACTCAACTTCTCCTAGGGCTGGATACTTTGTGAGTGTTTAATCAGTACTGTGTAGACATCATCCAGGATGGATGTATACAACAAAGATACAGGGTTTGCATCTTAAAACTAAGTCCTAGTGTATTAATTCTAGGTTGTCTGTCACCTGGGAAACACCACCAGAATGGCCCTGCCATAAAGCCATCAGCAGGAGTCTCTGTGTCAGGTAGATTGGAAGAAACATGACAGTTGAACGGCTCATTTACTTTCTATATGAAGTATTGTGAAAATGGAGATTTGGAGTGGATGCATGTTTCAATGGGAGCATGTCTCTATGGCTACAAGATAGTCTGAATAATTCAAGTTCCTTTGTGGTCAACTACATAGGCCTAGTACACGAGACAGGCAAACCTTTTCAATCTTGTACAGTCCTTTCTTAACCTAGCACAGGGCACACACAGGATATAGTTCCAACTTCCCCCCTTCTGGTGATTTACCTTAAAAGATTAATTTAAATAACAACAAAACTTAAACCTTCTCCTAAGCTGTTCCCAGGGTTTCACCTCCAGAGTATGGGCACCAACATCTCCTTAATTCCCTCTGCTGTAGAGAGACTTTCAGCCTTCTATACTTATATTATCCAGGTCTGAAATAGTTAACACAAATTTCTCTTCTGCCTTCATTTTTCTTCCTCTTTGTCTTTGTATTCCACCCTGCTCACTAGCCAGCAGCCAAGCTTATCACCTCCGCAGCACATGGCATGGTCTCCACCAGAGGGAGCTAGAATCATGTAATCATTACTGATTTTAAATTTGGATCTCCCATATTGTGTCATGACTTGATACTCTCATGGCCCGACCAACCTACTGGGAACAATTCACTTTACTCCTTTTGAGTGGTTTGTATGAAGCAAAATATAGCGACTATAGGGAATACTCACTCTGCAAGCTAGCTAACCAGCCAACACACATATCAGGATGAGTAATAACAAATAAAAGAGATGGTTGTTGCCAGCAATTTTCTGGGCTGGTAGACTGGTGACGTTGCTCCCATTGTTTATATCTAGTCTTCAGCTGAAACAGATTTGCTTGATCACTTGCAACTAGTGCTGCTCAGAAACCAGGAGTGCCCCATAAATCATTGCACCAGTTCCTGCAGCAACTCCCTTGAAGTGCCATAGGCCATGGTGTTATGGGAAATAGAATGCCTCTGAAGAGAACCGTTTGTGAGTGACTGAAATTGGGGCTATGGTATGAAAAAGGGTTCAGCTCTACTGAATTAGCATCTATCATCAGGATTGTCCCTTATAGATCTCTCTGATAGTATAAGAAAGCTTTCATTTGCACTTTGGGTGCTAGTCCTGCTTAAATTCCCTTTGTGGTATTTCACCTAGCCACTTGTGGGATGATACTATCATCCATCTTTCCATATCCTATCTATCTACCCATCCAATGATCCATCTATCCATCCAGCCACACCATGGTATCTGACTGTGGTATCTGCCCCAATAAGAACTACAGGCCCTATTTTATTAAAGAGCCTGTCTCTCACCCTATACCCCATCACAGCTGGGACACCACAGATGTTGGTTCCTAGGAGTGAACACTTCTGGATGGGCAGCAAAGCTTTATTTAGTGAAGGGCCCTTATCTTGGCAACCTGCATCTGACTGTTCATCCAAGCCTGGTCACCAAGGAATGATGTAAGATGCCTTGATTGGATCAGGCATTTGACAATATGGTACAATGCCTGACGCCATGAGGGCCATTTGGATGCAGCCATTTTCTGAAATTGAGACATACTGGGGATATCTTTTTTGTGTAGCATAACGTTTTTTGTGTGTGCGCACGCGTGTCTTTTACATTTTGTAAGGAGCTCAGATGCTAAAGTTCTAGGCATAAAAAAAATCTCCACATAAAATAATAAGGACACAATTTCTGAATTTAGGCTGCCTTTTTTGTGCATGTTCTCTGAAGGGTTTTCTCTCCTGAATATAAAGTGTTGATTTTTTAAAAATCAACACGTACTATAAATGGCAACTTGTTATGGATGTAAATATTAATTATACATTGAAATTCTGGAACTGTTTTTACTAGAAGCTTGTTAGCTTGTTAATTATCATAATTATCATACAAGGGGAAGGGGAAGCGAGAGAGGGAGACTGATTAGTGTTGGTAATTTGCCTCGTCTTTTCTGTGTTGTTACCATTTTCATTTTGGGAAAATTAATTCTGTGAAATTATCACTAGAGCTCTGTTTGCCCCAGGACACATCTGTATTAGGCGGTATTGTTCTGACAGAATGCAGACTTAATTCATGCTTGGCACCTCTCCTGTCTTTCTCTGTGTTGCCATATTTGGGTCTGACACAGTTGGGCAATGCCACATTGCACACTATTCTTCCTTTAAAATAATGAGGTGTTACTGTCGCGGGGCTGATACACCGGTCACCCTTTGGGGGTGGGGGCTTTCCAGCCCCGTGGTTGTGTCTGTAGGGCTTCCCCCGGTCTCGGGGCTGCGTGGCCCTGTGGCCTTAGTCCGACGACCCTTGTGATCAGGGCAGTATGGCCTGACGGCAAAAGTCAATGATACAGCCCCTGTTATCAGGGCAGTCTGGCCAAAGTCAGTACTGCGGCACCTGTTGTCAGGGCAATGCGGCCCAGCAGCCAGAGTCGGTAATACAGCCGCTACTGTTAGGTCAGTGCAGCCCAATGGCCAGAGTCAATACTACAGCCCTTCCTGTCAGGGCAGTGTGGCCCAATGGCCAGAGTCAATCTCTCAGTGCAGTGCAGCCCAATGGTCCGAGTCAATGGTATGGCCCTCGCTCTCAGGGCAGTGCAGCCTGGTGGCCAGAGTTGTAATACTGGTGAGTGGGGTTACCACCTCAGGGTGGGTGATGGCCAGGATAGGGGGACCTGGGCCACCCTCTCCAATGGGTCCCAACTCAGGGCCCTATCAGTGGCGGGGTTGCTCACCACCAGCTTGGCAGGGCTCCAACCAAAACATGCCGAGCCTTGCTCCAGTTCTGTGACCATTTCCCTGAAAAACCTCCCTGGGTTACTTCCTACCTGAGTCTCTTGGATTGTCCATCTCTGGGATTCTCTGGTCTTTCCACTCTCCGGTCCGTCCCAAGCCAGTGTGTTGGGGTCCGTCTCCGACTGGCTGGCCTCTGCGTCTAGGAGTGCAGGCAGTCCTCTCTCAGGAGCTAGTGATACATCTCCTTCCCCGCCAGTGATCAGCCCAGACTGAGCTGCTCAGCTGGCTTTTATACCCTGCTTCCAGCTGGAGCATGCCTAGCAGAGCCAGGGGTGTGTGGCCTCCTCGGCTAAGAGAGAAGGGTTAACCCCTGCTGTAGCAGTGCGGGGCAGATACACCCTGTCACAGTTATGCATAGGGATGGGCAATTGGTGCTCACGGAACCTCTGGCAAGCGCAACCTGATGGAGAAATAGAGGAGGATGTTTGTGGGTTAAATACAGTAAAATTCAAGAAAAATTCTATCCTTGGATGCACATGGCTTCCACTGAAAACAGCTACAAGCCAGAGCCACTTTTTCCATTTTGGAGTGGTCCCACGAGACAATTCCTCCCCTGCCAAGCTTAAAGGACCCCTATTCACTGTGATCATACCCATACGCATGGGACCAGCCTTAGGATTTTGGGGATGGCCAACAACATTATTTTTTATCCCACCTCGCTACGTAACTGTCCTGTATGTATGTGTAAACTGGCTTTGAGATAGGAATCAAAGACTAGGAATAAATGGCTAATTTTCATCATTGCAGAAGGTTAACAGCAGAGTGCCTCAGGGTTCTTCATTAGGTCCAGTATTGTTTAATATTAATGATCTGGAAAAAGATGGCATGAGCAAGCCCATTTTTCAGATAATACAGAGTTACTGATATCCAGGGAAGACTAAGAAATTTCAGAGGGATTCAGTCAAACGAGGTAAATGGTCAACACAATGGCAAATGAAGTTCAGTGTTCATTAAAGGCAAAGTATTGCATGTTGGAGGGGGGAAAATGGAACTACTCAGACACCTTACAGGGATCTAAATTAACTGCATTGACTCAGGACTGGGACCTGGGCAATTCTGTGGACAGCTGAACTGAGGATCTCTCTGCTCAGTGTGCAGCTCCAGTCAAAAAAAGAAAAAAAGAAAGAAAACAAGACGTTAGGATAAATAAGGAACAGGATGGAGAATAACATGAAAAATATAAATTATGAGTATCTTATGTAAATCAATGGTACACTCATCTGCCCTGCGTGCAGTACTGGGCATCTCATCTGCATGAGGTCATTGCAGAAAATAGAGGAGATTCAGAGAAGGGTGAGAAGAAGGATCAAAGGTACAGAAAAATTCTCATTGGAAGATAGATTGATAAGATTGGATTGTTCACCGTAAAGAGGAGACGAGGAAGAGAAAACATGAGAAAAATGTGCAAAATACTGAATGGTCTAGAGAAGGTAGATTGGGAACTTTGCTTCTCCCTATCTCATACCACAAGGACAAGGGGGGATTCAATGAAATTAAAGGTAGCAAATTCAAAACTGATAAAAGGAAATAATTTTTTGGAATTCACTACCACTGGATCTCATTAATGCCAAGAATATAGCAAGATTCAAATAGAGACTGGACATTTATATGGACAACAAGGATAGCCAAAGTTATAAAGGTTAATGAAAACAAAGAGTTTTGGAAGTGATAAAAATGTCAACACTTCAGGTTTTAAAACCATCTCTAACTATTAAAGATTCGGATGAGACTTTAGTGGGGGTAGATTATCCCACATCTGCCTACTGTGGGTTTCTTGCAGTTTCCTCTGAGGTATCTGGTGCTGAGCAATGTCAGAAACAGGACTAGATGGAGCTCAGATCTGATCCAGTCTGGCAGTTCCTATGTATGCGTGTGTATATATATATATTGGGAGAATGTAAAAAGAAATTATTTTAACATTGGATAAGAGCTGAGTGATATTAATGATCTGTGTATTCTGTGGTTCTATTCTCTTCCCCTCTTTGCAGGGGTATTACGCAGATGCAGAAGCTCCAGCAAAGGGCAGACAGAATGATACTGGAATTAGTCAGTAAGCAATTCAAGCTGTGGAGCTGAGTGGCACTGTGACAACAGAGGGGCATTCAGGCCAAATTTAAGTGACTTGGAGGGGGTAGGTGTAGGGCTCATAGAGTGGGGGGGGGGGGAGGGTCAGGCTGCTGGGGAAGGGAGAGCCTGAAAGGGGAAGAGGAGGGTCAGGTGTAGGGGCACAAATCTATACCCCACCCACCCATTTTAAATGGGTCTTTGCAGCCCCTGAGTTTGCGGTCTTTATTCGGTGGAAAAGTAAAGCTTTAGCAGGGATCACAATGAGGTAAAATCCCAAGGTGGAGAACAAAGCTCTCTGTCTTATATGTAAACTGCGATATGAAATGAAGTATTTGTTTGCAAGGCACAAATTGGCGCCCCCGGTGCGAATAGTCTGAAAGAGACACAAGTCATGAATTGGCCTGGAGAAAGACAAGCAGCGCACATGACAATGGAAAAAGTGTGGCGCTGCTCCAGCTTGGGTAGGAGAGTTTGAGTGATGTGCACAAGCCAAGTATCGTGTCCAAAAGGGGACCAGTGGGTAATGAAAACAGCATCTGCATCATGTCATCCAACCTCTTCTGTGAGTGAGAAGAGCCTGCAGGGGAGGTGCCAGTTAAAGCTGAGCATGGTAGTTCTACTGGGTGTTTTTAGGCGATTTGTTAAAAGCATGATGAAAATTTGATACTCAGTGAGGACACTTTGGCAACGGTGGACCTGCTAAGCAGTACTGACCAGCAGGACAGTGTCCACAGACAGTGGCAGGTCACTGACTAGCAGTCAGCAGAATGGTATACTGGCTCTTGCACATGTCATTGACCCTAATAGAGAAAGGTGACATAAAGGTCATTAGTGCGGTCATATGGGTACACACAGAAGACAGCTGTGCTACAATATGGTGATGTAGGCCTCCTGTGATCCTCACTTACAGAGCCTCAGCTCAGCAGACAGCTGTCTGGCACTTCAAAGCACTGTCTATGACTCCCAGCACACTGCCAAGGAAACCTGCCAGCAGCAGAGGCCAGATGCCACTGCACCGGTTGCCTCCTTGGTCCATATTCATATGTGCATTTTTGTGACAGTTTCTTCACCCTGCCCCAGACCTTACTGGGGCTTGGTGTTCTGTATCCACCTAGCGTCTTATTAGAGCTGGTTGGAAAACAGGAGGAAACTTTTGCAAAAATGGTCATGATAATATTTTTTTTAATCAAAATCTGAAACGTCAATGAAAAATGGGAAATGTCGAAAATGTTCAGCCAGCTGCAGTGGCTGTGCCGTGACCTTCACTGCAGTGTGTGAGCACCTTACGTTTGTCTGAAGTGTTCATGTGTTTGTTTCTCCTCCTCCGTTCTGCACTTTTAATTGATGTGGTATTTTTATAGATGGGGCTGTTGGTGGGGTTAGTGAGAAGTGGGTTTTGCACTCTGCTCTTTGAGTGCTGCAATTCATGGTCATTCTGATCTCTTCTGGAAGTGAACTCCCCCAATCCTGGGTCAGCTCTGCCTCTGGCACTCAAGTGTCATGTATGAAACCATAGTTCAATTTCCCAGGAGAACGTAGCTATTGTGGAAGGTCGCAATCACTCAGGGTGAGGTGGTCACCCCCATGGATGAGCACTGACATCCTGAATTAGCAAGAAGCCAATCAAGAGTGTGGTGCTTTGGGATGATGTGCTGTCAGTAGCTTGTGTTGCAGGTGGCTTCATTCTACATTAACAAACCCTTTTATTTTTACGGCAAGCAGTTTCATTCCCAGCCATGGTGCATTTCAGAAATCAAGCCTGCAAATCACCAATGCACGTAACATCGGGGTCAAGTATGAATCCAACAGGATGGGGGCCTACAGTAGTATATGAACTACCACCCATTGTCCCCTATGCTCAGGCTGATTTCCACATTGCTTTGGGATGGTCACAGGTATGTAGGGGACCCCTTTTCCTGCTACATCTGTTGACACATCTTTCTCCCTCCAGTACTCTTGTACACATCATGAGGTAATGGACTAAGGAGGCGAGATTGTCTGAGAGAGAGAGAAAGTTGGACAGAGACTATGAGAGAGAAAAAGATAGAAAGTGTGAGAGCAAGTGGGAATAGAGAGAGAGACAGAGGACTAAATTCAGACCTAGCACAAGAAGGTGCAACTTCATTGACATCAGTGAATGGGACCATTTAAAGAAATGTAAGACACCTGTATTTTCAGTGCAAATTACACAGAAAGTGATCTAGACTGATCATCGGTAAGACCAGAAAGGGGGAAATAAAGAATACTGAACTGTTTAGGGTTTATCATGTGTACTTGTGTTTCTCAGTGATGACTTTGTCCACAGTGAAAAGAGGTCGGGCGAACTGCACCTTACAGACAGCAGTGTGACATCTGGAAAATGCACCAATCTCCAGAGCAGACTGGCTCTGTTATAATTAATCATGTTTGATAATTAACCAGGATGTAATTAGATATAATCACCCTGACAACAACGGGCACCTATTTCAACAGACAAGGAGAAGGCTTGTCATCCACCTGTGTCTGATCAAAGGAGATAATAGAGGAGCGAGCCATTAGTGTGCACGTGGTAAGAGAGCAACGCCAACTCTCCTATTGAAGGGCTGATAAGTGATACAGTCAGCCATGGTAGAAAATAACTAATTCATGATTTTTTTTAAACTGCCCTTGCCATGGTGAGCTCAGTTTTCAGGTACCAACCTGTTTGAATAATGCCATGTAAAAAAGGCAACAGCAAGAAAAGAAAAGACTTGTTTTTCCATCAGAAAGGCTCAGCCTGCCTCTCCATTAACTATTATGGGTGAGAGGGAGCCAGAAATGCAATAGGATACAGATAAATTATCATGTCCATTTACCGTGACTTACAGAAAACAACTAGAGAATTGCTGAACTGTTTAATATTCACTTGTATTAGGAACCTACAGGGGGCCCGATTAAGACATGGGCATTATAGGCCTGTGACGGGGGGCCAGCTCCTAAAGTCACATGTTGAAATCAAAATCTCAGCGTTCATGGAAAAAAAAAAGGTTCTGTCCTTGATGGATGCAAAGAAAAGCTCAAAAATGTGAACCAAGTGTTATGGAAGCCTGTCTGAGTCTGCAGACAGCCTGAAACAATGGCTTGAAGGGGTGTGAACTGTCCTAGTCATCTTGATTTTGAAACCTGCTGCCACCCAGAAAGGGGCAGGGCCACAGCACCAGGGCAGGGTCATGGAGTTCACATGTGAGGTGCATTCAGGGCCCTGTATTGCCTTAAACCTGTAAGAACCCTGCTTTCTAAAAATTTGCACCCTGCTCTCTGCACTGATGCAGTCCATTCAGGTGACAAGCTGGATGCTGTAGATCTGGTTTACAGGTTGAGAAACATCACTTTTGCTGCAGTATTGCCACCCTAAATACCTGGCCTAGAGGAAGTAATCATGCAGTGGACTGCGGATTCTCTTGCAAGTAGTTCTGGAATGCTTGCGAAAACAGTGGGATGCTAGAGTAAAATGTGGAACATCTGCAGAACTAAGTCTAAGCTACAAATGTAAGAACTTTTGCAATACCAGCAAGGATAGAACTTCTGAGCTCCCTGATGTATTGAGACAATTCAATGGAAAAGTTTTGCAGCTAGATATTAAAGAAGACCCATCCTATGCTGAGAGCTGCATTTGGATCCAAAGTGGGAGGGGTGGTAGCCAGCTTGTCCAAAACATTCAGAGATGGAATTTTACTGTGACCCTCTCAGGAAAAAATGCACAAGAACTAAAAAACAAATTCAGTGCAAGGGTGGAAAGACCCTTCCCTTCACTAACTTGCCTGCTTAATCCACAAGAGTTAAAAAGAGTTTTCCAATAGAAGGGGTGCCCACATCCTTGGTGTACCTGGCCATATTCAGAATTGCTTATCAACGTTAAACCTACCTCTTCTAGATAGAGATGGGACTGATTCAACCCCCACAAATGTGAACATCCCTGAACTTTGCTGCAGTTCAGATCTGGAGCCTGGATCTAAGTTTGTGGCTAATTCTGTTTTTATAATGGACCAGATCAATACTCCTGATCTGAACAGCCTTGTAGTTTGGATCTGGATCTTAATTTTGCACACTGGGTCTCTCTGATTCTGAAATTCCAAGTCATCTCAGGTAGCACTGAGCAAAATATGAAAATACGACATGGCAGGGAGGCAGGGCAGATTGTGCTCAGAGTAATGCAGCAAAGTAGTGGGGAAGTGAGGGACAGATTGCAAAAGGTTCAGATAAGAATCTGGCCTTTTCAGGGCTTTTCCAGATCCAACATTTTCCCTAACCTTTCGAGAGTCTTTCACAGTGTCAATGTATCACTACAATACAACGCTAGTCTGTTTTGTCTTTCATATAGACTGTAGCCCCAAACATTTAAAGAGCTAAAAGATACAGTTACAAAGTTACATGATCATGTTTTTAAATGTGCTTAAATGTTTGGCAAATTGCAGTAGAAGGGACCATAAAGCTCTCTTCACTGGCTTCCTGTGGATTCCTATCTCTGCCCAGTCTCATGGCCCCCCATTTGTTAATAGTTTTTCAGCGTCTTATCCGTCGGAGCATTATGAAATTTGCATTGTGTCCATTTCTGCTCCGAGGTTATGGACCCTGGATTTCAGAGATTATATGACCCTGGATTTCACTCATTCTTGTTGGGAGTCCAGGGAAGATGTCATTACCTGTACCTTGTCCACTTTTGACTCATTCTGTATAGGATGACTTGTCGATAACTGTGAATCATCTCCCCACAATCTGCATGAGATGGCAGCAGACCAAGCTGTCTAGAATCAGGGACCTGCTTTTGAAGAAACTGACTGATGATGACTTGTTCTTTTCACCCCTGGAGTTTTACGTGTTTTTTTCATTCTACATATTTACTGCTACTGCCAGAGTCTCGTTCCCTTTCTTTTGGAATTTGGTGATATTTTGCTGAAGGACAATGGTGAAAATTTACAGGATAAGCTAGTTTTTCCTACAATCTGAGTTCATGATAAATAAAAATTTAAGAAAAAAGGCAGATGTATATTTTCATTACAATAGCCTTGCAAATTCTTGTGAGAACTGAAGCAACCTTTGCGATATATATACCTGTCACGCCTCACAGTCTTTTTCCATATATAATGTGTCCCATCTTGGCTTCACCTTAAGGCAATAGGGACTCTTCTAGCTCACACCACTGACACAATGCTCCAAGCCAGGTACACGTTGCCCCTACTTCTGCTTCTCGCAAGAGATCAAAAGTTCCTGGATTCATAAAGTTTTAAGGCCAGAAGGCACCATTATGATCATATAGTCTGTTCTTTTACATAATACAGGCATTAGAATTTCACCAAGTGATTCCTGCACCAAGCCCATAACTTCTGGTTGAGCTAGAGCCTATCTTTTGGACAGACATCCAGTCGTCTGATATTTTCAAGTGACAGAGAATCCACCACCTCCCTGAGTTGTTTCAATGGTTTATTACTCTCACGGTTAAAACATGTGCCTGCTGTCTACTCTGAATTTGTCTAGTTTCAGCTTCCAGCCATTGGATCTTGTTATAGATTCATAGATTCATAGATATTAAGGTCAGAAGGGACCATTATGATCATCTAGTCTGACCTCCTGCACAACGCAGGCCATAGAATCTCACCCAGCCACTCCTGCGAAAAACCTCTCACCTATGCCTGAGCTATTGAACTCCTCAAATCGTGGTTTAAAGACTTCAAGGAGCAGAGAATCCTCCAGCAAGTGACCCGTGCCCCATGCTACAGAGGTTTTCTTAATCTCTCATTGCGAGGGAGGTTTTCCAAACCTTGCATCATTCTCATGGCTGTTTTCTGAACCCTTTCCAGGTTGTCATCATCCTTTTAAAAATGTAAGATACCAGTACTGAACAGAGTATTCCAGCAATGGCCTCATTAGTGCTTTATCGATTGGTAATGCCACCTCCTTACTTCTACTCTATATTCACCTGCTTATCAATCCATGGCTCAGGTTTCTTAGCCACAGTGCACTGGGAACTCATATTCAAGTTCATTATCCACCATTACCCTAAGTCTCTTTCAGAGTCACTTCTTTCCAAAACATATTCTCCAATCCTATAAGTGTGACCTACATTCATTATTCCTAGACACATGACCTTGCCTTTGGCTATATTAAAACACATGTTGTGTGTGTGCCCAGCTTACTAAGGCCTGGTCTACACTACGAGTTTATGTCGGATTTAGCAGTGTTAAATCGAATTAACCCTGCACCCGTCCACACAACAAAGCCATTTTTTTTTGACATAAAGGGTTCTTAAAACGGATTTCCGTACTCCTCCCCAATGAGGGGATTAGCGCTGAAATCGACATCTCTGTTTCGAATTCGGGTTAGTGTGGATGCAATTCGAAGGTATTGGCCTCCGGGAGCTATCCCACAGTGCACCATTGTGACTGCTCTGTACAGCACTCTGAACTCAGATGCACTGGCCAGGTGTACAGGAAAAGCCCCGGGAACTTTTGAATCTCATTTCCTGTTTGGCCAGGCGAGCTCATCAGCAGAGGTGATCATGCAGTCCCAGAATCGAAAAAGAGCTCCAGCATGGACCGAACGGGAGGTACTGGGTCTGATCGCTGCATTGGGAGTGGAATTCGTGCTATCAGAACTAAGTTCCAAAAGACGAAAAGCCAAAACATTTCAAAAAATCTCAGAGGCCATGAGGGACAGAGGCTACAACAGGGACGCAACACAGTGGTGCGTGAAACTTAAGGAGCTCAGACAAGCATACCAGAAAACCAAAGAATCAAACGGATGCTCCAGGACAGAGCCCCAGATATGCCGCTTCTACGCTGAGCTGCATGAATTCTAGGGGGGGCCGCCACCACTACCCCACCCCTGTCCGTGGACTCTGATGATGGGGTACTCTCCGCCATGCCTGAGGATTTTGCGGATGGGGAAGATGAGGAGGAGGAGGATGAGCTTGAGGAGAGCACACAGCACACAGTTCTCCCCGACAGCCAGGATTTTTGTATCACCCTGACTGAAAAACCCTCCCAACCCAATTAAGCTGGAGAAGGGACCTCTGGTGAGTGTACCTTTTAAAATATAATACATGTTATAAAAGCAAGCATTTTTAATGATTAAGTAGCCCTGAGGACTTGGGATGCATTCGTGGCCGGTACAGCTACTGGAAAAGTCTGTTAATGTGTCTCAGGATGGAGCAGAAATCCTCCAGGGACATCTCCATGAAGCTCTCCTGGAGGTACTCTAAAAGCCTTTGCAGAAGGTTTCTGGGGAGAGCAGCCTTATTCCGTCCTCCATGGTAGGACACTTTACCATGCCATGCTAGTAGCAAGTAATCTGGTATCATTGCATGACAAAGCCTGGCAGGATATGGTCCCGGTGTTTGCTGGCATTCAAGCAACATCCGTTCTTTATCTCTCTGTGTTATCCTCAGGAGAGTGGTATCATTCATGGTAACCTGGTTGAAATAGGGGAATTTAATTAAGGGGACATTCAGAGGTGCCCGTTCCTACTGGGCTGTTTGCCTGTGGCTGAAAAGAAATCCTCCCCGCAGTTAGCCACGCGGTGAGGGCGGGGGGCCTTGGTGCTGAGCTGTTCTCGTTTGGCTAGCAGGGATCTTCCCTGATACCAGCCAGGCGGTGGGGGGGGAGGGGTAAAGCGATCATCCCAAAGAATTGGATGGGTGGCGGGGTTAGTTTGGTTTCTGCTGCTGCACGTTTAACAGGAAAACCATAGCACTAAATGGCCAACTCAACGTGCTTTGCTTGGTATGGGAGAGGAGGGCGCTGCTGTTATGAAGTTTGCAGAAGCCGAAAGACTAATGGCTTACCATGACTGCCTGCAAGCTGAATTCTGTTGCCCGGCCCTGCGTGTGTGATCTCTAACACCAAAGCTGCAGGCACTCAATATAAGATGCAAAATGCGACCTTGTACCAAAATCACATGTGCTATCTAATGTGAATAGTGTTGTTCACCGTGAAAGAGTATAGCCATTGTTCTGTAAAATGTATCTTTTAAAATACTTCACTCCCTTTTTTTCCTCCAGCAGCTGCAAATGTTTCAAGCCTCCCTCCTCCGTCCCAAAGGCTACCTCAGGTAAGGCGGCAAAAAAAACGCACATGCACTGAAACCTTCTCTGAGCTCATGCAGTCGTCTGGCACTGACCGAGCTCAGCAGAATGTGTGGAGGGACACAATAGCAGAGTACAGGAAAGTGGCCGATGAACGTGAGGAGAGGTGGTGGCAGGAAGACCAGAGGAGGCATGAGGCAACGCTGGGGCTACTGCGGGATCAAACGGACGTGCTCCGGCGTCTGGTGGAGGTTCATGAACGGCAGCAGGATCACAGACTGCCGCTGCAGCCCCTGTTTAACTGCCCTCCCTCCTCCCCAAGTTCCATAGCCTCCTCACCCAGACGCCCAAGAACGTGGCGGGGGAGGCTCCGGGCACCCAACCAGGTCACTCCATAGAACTGACCTTGTCATATGCCAACTTTACCACCAGTGGTTTTATATTTTCTTCCGAATCATTGATAAAGATATTGAATAGCTTTGGGCAAAGAACAGATCGCTGTTCACCCCATTAGAAACATCTCCACTGGATGATGCTTCCCTATTTATAATTGTGTATTGAGATGTACATTTTAGCCAGTTTTTAATCAATTTAATCTAATGTGTGATTTAGTACAGTGCTAATTTTTTAAATCAGAATGTATGGTAGTATTAAGTCAAATATGGCACAGAAATGTATCAAGTTTGTTTGGCAAGACCTGTTTCCATAAAACCATGTTGACTGGCATTCATTATGCTACAATTCATTAATTCTTTACTGATTGTATCCCATTTTAGTCTTTCCATGATTTTGCCTGGGACTAATATCCGGCTAACAAGGCTATAGTTTCACGTGTCATCCCCTTTATCCTTTTAAAATATCAGCACAACTTTAGCCTTTTCCCAGCCCCCTGGAACTTCCCCAGCATTTCAAGATTTGTTAAATATCAACCTTAGTGGCTCAGGGATCTCCTCAGATAACTCTTCTAAAGCATGTGTGAGATTATGCACATGCTTATTTTTACAAGTGTAATTATTCTCATTGAATTTAATGCGACTCCTCACATGCATAAAGTTAAGCAGATACATGGCTGTTTACAAGAGAGATGTTTCCAAGTTTTCTTTCTCTAAATATTTTCCAATATCACCTTGTTTAGGGGAACATTCTTGCCAATACTCTTATTTGCTAGGATGTTCATAGAAAGCAAATACCAAAGTAATGTCAATGTTGCTCAAGTGAATGCTTTTCAAAAATGTGGAACAATTTTTATTGGAAGTTCTCCAGCAGTATTTACCCAGCCAACCTTGTTCTGTGGATAGTTATTGGACTACAGTCTCCAGAGCTATTGGTTTTGCTTCTCTGAGGAGACAGTGTGTTTGATGAGGAGACCCTTGCCATGGATGTGAGGAGAGGTGTGTTCTAGTCTGAGCTTAGCCACTGATCTGCTGTGTGACCTTGCACTACTTCTGTATTTGTGACCCCTTTCACACAGCAAGCCTCTGAGTGTGCCCCCCCCCATAAGTTAAATGTTTTATATGTGTTTAACACTATTATAAATGCTGGAGGCGAAGCGGAATTGGGGGTGGCGGCTGACAGCTCGCGACTTCCACGTAATAACCTCATGACCCTCTGAGGGGTCATGACCCCCTGTTTGAGAACCCCTTCACTAGCCACTTCCACTTTTTATGCCTATGTTTCCCTTTCCACTCTTTGTCTGCCTTGTGTATTTAGACTGTAAGCTCTTCAGGGCAGGGACTGTCTTTCTCTGTGTGTGTGCAGTTCCTGGACCCCTTATCTCAGCTGGGTCCTGTAAATGCTACCACCCTACAAATAACAACCTTTCCCAGGCACTAAGGATTATTTGAGATGTGAATAAATCAAGTCTAGTTTGGCAGCTCTTGTGCAGGCAGGTCACTTTAGTGATAAGGAGTTTCATTCGGGATCAGCTGTCTTAGTACTTTCCACCTGGTTTCCATTGTCTCGCCCTTCATGCTTTTAAGGCATTTTTGTCTCAGAAAACATAACATGCCCACCGCTGTTATCTCGCCTCTTCAGTCAGAGCACTTGAGCAAAGAGTCATTTCCATGCTTACCTCAAACACTATACAGATGCATGATTGAATGTGGAAGGAAGAAATCAAAAAAGAAAAGCCAACCCAACCAGCTTATCCTGTAAGGGATTTTTCCACTGACTTCTGCATGATCCTTCCTGGGCAGGGTACAAACATGTGAGTGATGAATGCTGCACAAAGGAGATTGGGCCTGACCACATTCAAAATATGTCTGAGACCTTTTTTCTTCCTTTTTTTGTCTTTTCCCAAATGTGAAAGGCACGGGGTGCTGTATGTGCAAACACTGGCAGATGGTGCTACTTGGTTCCAGCTCGGGCCCATTAGTAAGAGAACTCAGCATTCAAGGGACCAATTACCACTCAGTCCCCTCGGGGAAGAGCATATCAGATGTTTACTGGGGGTTAATAATAAATGAATTGAAAAAAAATTGCTCTTTGAACACCATATTCTGTGTATTCATGTCAGCAGGTTGTAATTAGCTAATTAAATGCCTGGACTGACAGAATGGCCCCAGTGGGGGTTGCAGCATTGCAGGCTGCTCCTGAAACATGAGCAGGAAACATCTTGGAATATGTGGTCAGGAGAGCAGTTAACACCTCACATTTAATGGGCTGCTTTTTCCTGTAAAGGTTACTGGGAGAGCGGGGAGGAGGCGTTGGACAAGTCCTGTGTCTGTGGAGCTAGCGAACTAGAGAGAGAGAGAGAGAGAGAGAGAGAGAGAGGAATATGGAAGATAAGGAAATGATCAGTTACAAGTCCTCAGCAATAAGCAATTGTTGAAAAAAGTGTTGAGGCTTTGGAAATTGATATAACAATACTCACAACTCAAGAGTCCTTGGTGAGTGAGCTAAGTGGAGAGGCGATCAAGCAGAAATGGGGGTGTGTGACTATATTAGATTAATTCAAGTAATCGAAAAAGCTACTCTTAAGGAAGACGAAAGGCCCACCTTTAGCCCACAGACGCAGAGGAAATGAGAGCTCTCACTCAAATTCCTGACTTCGATGCTGACTTTAGCTCATGCAGCACACTCTGAGCCTGCTCTGCTGCACTGTGGTGTTGTGAGTGATTTATACAACTGCTTGCACATCATACTTGTTTAGTTTCCTTCCTGGCTCCTTAGTAGCAATGGGATACAGTGGCTGCATCTGTGAAATTCACTTTTGTGTACCATAAAAATATTAACTGATTCATTAATAATTACTATTGTAAATAATTCCTGAAAGTCTCAAAGGAAATATTTGCAGGCCTGTCAAACACAGTGGCAGCATGTCAGGCTTTTTCAGGGCCTATGTTTCTCTACCATCACTTTTTACACACAGTGCTTTGAAGACTGAAGAAAAATCATTCAGGGGCTATGCAGGCAGTTCGGATGGAAATCTGAGCTTGCAGAGGCCAGCCACATTTGAGTCAGATGAAGGGAGCTGGAACTTTGGGTGCTTGGTCCTGCAGCTGCTCAGGCTGCTCTAGGTGTGCAGGCCTGGGCACACACTAGCCCCACAATCCAGGGCATGGAAAAGTGGCTTAAAGTCACGGCTGTCCTCCTCCACAATGTTCCCAGTTCAGCTTGGCTGGATTAGAGGATGTGGCGCCAGCCCTTTAAGTGAACTATGAAGTGGGACTGGATGCAAATTTGAGGGGCAGGGAAATTGGCTGATCCTCAGGGCTTGGAATCACACACACAGAATCCCTCAGAAAGTAAAATGTGGCATATTTGACAGTTGTGAGAGATCACAGAAAAAGGTAACGCTTTACACCTTTCATTATTGCTGCAGCTACTACTATACTACAGAGCTTGCGTGGTGAAAACCGCTGCGACCAGTGAGTGCTGGGTTGTGTTCCACACCAGATAAGATCCAGAGTGGATAACTAGCTGATTCATGGTTCCATGACCAAAGCTGATTGGGATACAGAGGACTCAGCAGAACTACAGTATGCATAACTCGGCACTTATTAGGGTTTCCCAACTGAAGACGTGGTGGTAGGAACATTGGGGGGAGGGATAGCTCAGTGGTTTGAGCATTGGCCTGCTAAACCCAGGGTTGTGAGTTCAATCCTTGAGGGGGCCATTTAGGGATCTGGGGCAAAAATTGGGGATTGGTCCTGCTTTGAGCAGGGGGTTGGACTAGATGACCTCCTGCTGTCCCTTCCAAGCCTGATATTCTATGATCTCAAAATTAGTAATGCCCTGATAAACTCAGGATAGGTCTAGCAAACATTTCTCTGCTGCCCAACCAAAGAGTTAAAGAAAGAGGGGAGTTCTGCTCTCTACTGCTGCAAGACTGAGATATTCCCACTGTTGGCTGTTCATCTTTCCTCCAAAACCACCTTCTTATTGCAGCGTAGAATTACTGGTGTCTGATGTGAAGACATCTAAAATAGTGTCCCCTCTCTGTGCAATGTCAGACTATTCTTGGGGGTTGGTATGGTCGGACAGCAGCAAGGATAACCAGTTTTCTTTGCTCCCCGACTCTGTCTCTGTCAGGGAGCAAGGGCAAGTTGCTGTGCCTGTGACTAATTTTTAAAGACTCTTTCCCATTCATGAGCCAACTTTAGAAAGTTCAGGCACCCAGGTTTTCTTAGGAGACACACAGTGCTGGCTTGCCAGTTCTGGTAGTGCTAGTGAAAACAGCCTCTTTCGTGGTATTTTGGCTTTTAGGATCAAATTCAGCCCCTACTTCCATAGCCACAACAGGCCTCTTGGCAGAAGAACTGGTGCAGTTCTACTGTGCAAAAGGAAAAGTGGCCACACTTGGTTGGGGAAGAGGGGGCTAGACATGACCAGACCCAGCCAGCACAGGAACTCCATTCCAGTACCCTCTGTGGAAGGTGGAGCTTTACTCCATAGAGGGCCCCCAGCTCAGCAGCACATGGGGCTGGGAGGAGGCAGGGCATGGGCAGGATTGGGAACGGGTGAGACATGAGTATCTGCTACTCTATGGCTCCTCCCATCTCACCCTTCATGCGGGAGCACAGAGGAGGCCTGTAGTGGCTACTCTAGCCATTGGGCTGTAGCAGGTTCCACAGAGTGACTCCACAGTGCTACACTGCCACCTGGGAGTGGAATTCCTGCTCAGACCCAGTGGTGTGCCTGCCCCTCTCCTGCACGTATTAGCTCAGCACCCATCCCAGCTATTCAGGCCAGGCAGAGAGGGCTCTGGATTTGGGCAATGATAATAATATATTAATCATGTGTAGTACTATACTGCTAGAACACCTGACATTCTACAAGTGCTTTACAATATTAGTTAGTGGGCCCTCATCAGCTTAAAAAACACACTTCACATGTTGACACCATGTCTACTCAAAACTGAGACTCCAACTCATTATCAGGTGAGTCTGCAGTGGTTTTTACTGTCAGAGTTCAGGTTTGATTTTTAAGACTTAATTGTCTCACCTGAGATTTATAAATTAATTATAAATGAATGAGAATTAATAAGCACAGACAACCTTAGCTGAGAATGAGTGGGGCTCAGAATGTCTGCGTTCCCAGCAGTGCCACCCTCTTTCACATCACTTTACCATGCCTTGGTTTCCCCATCTGTGAAATGAATAGAATAATACTTCCAGGCCTCTGTGTTGTGGAGCTGAATTAATGTTTGCAGGTCATTCCTGGGGTCTTTGGCCCTGATCCTGCAAAGACTCAGCCTGTGCTTAACTTTACTCACTAGGAAATGGGGCTACTGATATGCTTAAAGTTAAGCACATGTTTAAACTTTTTGCTGGATCAGGGCCAGCATGTTTGGTGCTTTGCAGGACTGAGTCCTAGATGAAGACTGATATATACTGGCATAGTTAACATTGCAAACAATAGCACATTTCCTGCTAGAGTGTTTAGTGTACAATGTGCCATTTATTCCATGGGCTAACCTTTGACAGCAGTTTCTATATGAGAATAAAAGAATAGCACACAGGATCTCTGCAGAGGAGGAAAGCTTGGGGAAATGAGGTGCCACTAAAATCTCATTCAGTGATAATATTCCAGAGCTGTGCAATCTGATGTCCGCTGTGCTTGTAGTTGCCATATCAGATAACTTCATATATTTATTATTTACCAGCACATGGTTTATTGATGCTCATTACAAGCTGTTAATGAGGTGTCTTCTCTAACAGCAGCAATAGAGTGGACAGGCAGAGAGTGTGAAGACGCAGCCTCTTTGCCAGTGGATTTACTTCTTTGTTGGCTTTCGTACAATTATGTATACAATCAGCAAACAACAGCACCGTGAGAGTGAAGCTTCCTCTGGCATATTTTACTTGGCATAACTCTTTGTGGGGTGCAAGGAACTGAAAGCTGGAGTTGGGGGACAGCAGTGTAAAAGGAGGTGAGGGAAGTGGTGTTAACCGTGCATATGGAAAGTATTGATCCATGCTTTGATGAACCGATTTTTCATGTGATGACTTCTAGAATGTATGATGAGTCAATTTAATTTCTAGGGAACCTGGCCAATGTATTTACTGTCACCCATTGCAATGGAACTACACTAAGGTACAGCAGATAGCTGAAAATACAAGATATTTTCAGTCAACCCTGCATCTCATGGAGCGTTTTACCAAATACATTTGCCTCTCCCATCATCTACTCCAGAGACACATACAAAGACAAAGGTTCTATTTTCCATATGACTGTGATAATTTTAGGTTAATCACTATTCCTTACTCCCCTCTCACTTCACCAAGTCAGTATACATGGCCAGACTCATTGATCTAGTTGTGTGTGTGAGTTGGGGAGAAGGGTCAGGCAAAGGTGGCTTTAGACCATGACCAGTTCAGCGCCCACTTTGTTTCTCAGTGCAGATTAGAGCAGCCTAAAAGTTGCTCTAAACTCTGCTGGCTGCCAAGCGGCCCTGGGGCTGTTCTGGGAACTGGGGAATGGCTGGGGTGCAGGGACAACCTGGCCATGGCCCCTTGTCACTGGACACAAATTCTACGGCAGGGGAGGAGTGGTGTAGCAGCTACTAGTGGGACCCTATGCAGCTGAAGGATTACTGTATATAGGGAGAATCCTCCACTGAATGGATCTGTTAGGTTTAAGGCAGCTTTGTATAGGGAGATTGGATGGCAGAGAGAAATTTGGACACATCTGACCACGTTAGCAGCATCTGGGTGCTTTCCCACCTAATTGCCCAACTACCAGGAAAAAAGAAAAAAAGAATAGTTCATTTTACTTAGTAATTTTAATGGATTGGTGTTCTTCTAGTCAATGAATCACAGTGAAAGCATCATCTTCCACTGATAGTGCAAAGTAAAGTGATATTGCAAACTACAATGCAGCGTGTGTGAAGCACACACATGCAGGATACAATGCCACTATTTCTGCAGGATTTGAGGGCTTGGGTGGACTGGTAATGGAACTTAATACATGGCCTTCCAGAAAGACTATATTGAATAAATTGGTAGTTTGTGTATTGTTATTATTGGAGAGTTGGCAGAATTACAAAACTCCTAGTTATAGTTGGCATTAATCTATACCCTTGTTGCCCATTTTAACAAAGGGGGCCAGGAATGAACGAGTAGTGATACTGGAATACTCACTAGCTCCTAGAGACAATCCTTCCAAAACAAGGGTGAGGAACATTGGCTTGGCAAGGTGGGGTTGCTTGTCCTGTTGTTATATGGTCTACAAACAAAAAGAGGTTACGTACCTGGGCTGTTATCTGCTGTATTTCACCAGTGTGGCTGATCAAAAATTGGAAGACAAGGTGAGTGAGGTAATATCTTTTATTGGATCAACTGCTGTCGGTGAGAGAGACAAGCTTTCGAGCCACACAGAACTCTTCTTCAGGTCAACCAGTCATGGTAGGTGTACACCCTGGGTCTGAAAGTCCTGTTTTTGTTTGTTTGTTGTTTAGGCATTATGATAAGTATAAAATTGGAACCTTTCTTTTGTGCAACAGCCTGGTCTGTGTGTTTGAGATACATGTCTGACACTGGGACTTTGGAAGCCACCAGTCTGCTGTTGCTTGCAGCTATGGTGTAGCTGCACAGGAGTGTAATGACATCATCACACCGGACACGTCATGGTCACTTTCAGGAAATCAGACCTCAGCTGCCCATTACAAGCATTGGAGCACTTGAAGAAGAGCTCTGCGTGGCTCAAAAGCTTGTGTCTCTCACCAACAGAAATTGATCCAGCAAAAGATATTACCTCACCCACCTATTCTCTCTAATATCCTGGGACTGACACAGTGACAACACTGCATACAAAAATTGGGAAACATTTTAACAATCTGTCTTTGTTGGAAGTTTTTTCAAAATTACAAACTTCCTATTCACCAGCTCACGGTCACTTAAAAATGTAAAGCAAGCAAACAAAACATAATCCGACAAAACCTATTTTCTGGATCCCCTATTTACATATGTCTATATTAGAAAAACAAATCAATGGGTTTAAAAAACAACAACAACAACCCATGTAGATATTTACAGAAAACATAGACCAGCTCTGTTTCAAACTCTTGTTTCTGCACTCCCCTATTTCTGCATTTTCACTAATACAATACCTATTTGATATTTATAATCTAGCTCCTCTCTATAAATGTAGTTGGAAAGATAATGCCTGTTGTTCCAGGAAAAGTTTAATTCTCCCTCTCTCATTGCTAAGAATACCTCCTGAGATGTGGGATTATGATTTCCAATGAACACATCAATCACATGAAAGGCCAGAGTGCCCATATGTATGTGTGTCTGACTCTGTGGGCCTGATTCTCACACCGGTGTAAATCAGGAGTAACTCCATTGCAGCCAGTGGAACTAAACCGCTGTAAGTCAGAAGAGAACCAGCCCGGGTGTATGTGTAGCAGCCTGTGCTCTCTGGTAGATCTGTGCAAGAAAAGTGCCTCAAACTGATGCTAACATTTGCTTTCTGTCAAAGCCCTTGTTTGTCCCCATTTACCCTTATGCCTTGTAAATGTAACATTTCCAGTGCTGTAATTGCTTGAATACAGTACTCCCAACCTCAAGAGTTCAAAACTCACGAGTCAGGCCCTGAAAAATCATGAGATTGGCTTAAATTTAAAAAGAAAAATCTAAAAACAAATAAATAAACCTTATGTTTTATTTGCCTTCTGCCTTTTGAGTTTTCAGGGTGCACTCATGTTATCAAGCTTTTCTCCATAACCATGAGGGTTAGAAACTTACTTAAAGCTGAATTCACACCCCCAAGCACATGCCTCTAGAGGCTTTAAGAAAAACACCCAACATGATAAAATCACAAGAATTGCTGTGATTATTATTCCTTCTCTTATACCACCCACAGGAGGTCTAGGCACTGCTTAGTCCCAGACCTGGAGCCACTTACTATGGAGGCTAGTGTTTACTACAGTACTTTCCCATAGGGACAGCTTTTGAAAGGTAGTTAAATGCCTAACTTCCTTTAAACATCTGTCCCATAGAACACAGTAAGAGCTACTGCTTGGGCTTTAGTGTTTGCAGGATTGAGCCCTTACATTGTATTTGTAATGCTCTCTGAGTTCGATTTGTGCTGCATGCAAAGATTCCCAAGCCAAACGTGGATAGTTTAGCCCAGCTCGAGTGCCCTTACTCTTTGTGAGAGATGGTATGACAGATGCAAAGCAGGGACCGAAAGACGAGGCTCTGATTATTTTGGCCTTGGGCTCTTTACAGGCAATGGCCTTCTTGAGAGTCACCCGGCGTTTGGCCAGATCCCTGATGGCTTTGCACATTCCTTTTCTTTCTCTGAATGAATGCTCTAATCTGGCTGGAGGGCATCGCAAGTCCCAATAGCCAGTTTACTGCACCTGCTCATCAAGGATTGGAAACACCTGCCATGGTTGGAGCTTAGCATTTAAGTGCTGCTATTTGAAGACAAATCTTGTCTTTTGTCTCGGCTCCTGCCTTTTTCCATTTTTTTTAAATAAAAAGCAGTGCAGGGTATTTTTAGGACAGGGTTTGTTTTCCTCTCATTTTCTGAAGAAACTGCTCTTGCCTTCCGTTAGAGGGACTGATGAGAGAGATTATTCAAATGAACTCAACGCCTAGGATAGAGAAGAACAAGAGCATTTTTATTTGGCCTGCAGTCATTTTAAAGACCTATGTTGATTTTAAAATATCAAAGTATTCTTCAGTCCTGCTCCCAAGCATTGTGGTACCCTTATTGTAAGCTGCAGTGTTTGGGGGGCAGTGCTATCAAATAAAATGCAGTTTTTAATAAGAACAGATGTGCTTCTTCACCTTCCGTCCTAAAATACAGTTTCCTACCTACATATGCCCTTTTAATTGTTCCACGTTGTTTTAATGGTGACAACAAACCAATAATACTAACCAGGGGCTGAGCAGAAATCAGTGTTTCAGGATAAGTTTCAGAGTAACAGCCGTGTTAGTCTGTATTCGCAAAAAGAAAAGGAGTACTTGTGGCACCTTAGCGACTAACCAATTTATTTGAGCATGAGCTTTCGAGAGCTACAGCTCACTTCATGGGATGCATCCGATGAAGTGAGCTGTAGCTCACGAAAGCTTATGCTCAAATAAATTGGTTAGTCTCTAAGGTGCCACAAGTACTCCTCTTCTTTTTGTTTCAGGATAAGACAAGCATGTGCCAATCTTAAAGCTTAAATGCATCCGATGAAGTGAGCTGTAGCTCACGAAAGCTTATGCTCAGATAAATTGGTTAGTCTCTAAGGTGCCACAAGTACTCCTTTTCTTTTTGAGAATACAGACTAACATGGCTGCTACTCTGAAACCAATCTTAAAGCTGTCTCTCTCTCTCTCTTTCCTTCTTTTTATACACGGGTATGTGTGTGCAAATGTAATGCGACCGAAAGCTGCTGGCTTGGCAGCTTCAGACAGTGAAGCGCCCTGTTTATCCACAGGACAGGGACAACACAGCCTGGTGCAAGTGTCCCTACGCTGCCCCACCATTGTGTCTCAATCCACCTCAGGCCACCTCTTGGGGTAAGCAGGTAGCTTAGGCCCATATCCCACAAAAGTCTATGCACACGCTTAACTTCAAGCACATGAATAGGCCCACTGTAGTAAACTTTTAATGGGTCCATTCATATCTGTGAGGTTAAGTGCATGCGTAAGTCTTTGTAGGACTGGAGTCCTAGTGACTTTTCCAAGGCCACACAGCTAATTAGTAACAAAGCCTTGGTCCCCTCATTGACAGTCCGGTGCCTTAGGGTCTGGGGAGCTGCTGAATTTGAGGACTAACATGGAGAACTGTATGAACAATGATGCTGAATGAAAAATAGTGATCAGAAAATGTGACAATGCTTGTTTCTAGTTCATGCCGTTGGAAGCCTTTTTGTGTTTGTATTGTATGAAATGAATACTGGGCAAATTTAGAACCAATAAAAGGTTATGCTTCTCTGCATCCTGTGGGGTCAGTCTGAGGAATTCATTGCTGCAGGGCCATCATAGAAATAGAATCAAATACTTTGCCTGGATTTAAAAACACAAAAGGGGCTGGCTAGTTTTATGACATTTGTATTTCTACATGATAAGATAAGGTAATCAAATCTCCTGCTTCAGGGCAGAAACTGATTGCCACGGGGGTGTGGAAGGCATTTCTCCTATAGGTAGCTTAGATACAGTGATATGTGCTGCATAAATGCCTATGGAGAGACACAGAGGTACTGTGTTGCAATTTACTGGGGACATTCAGCCTGATCCTGTTACCACTGAATTCCAGATCCACAAAGGGAATGAAGTGGTGTAATGCTGAGTGATCCACAACTAGGAACCCCTTGCCCGTATTCAGGCAACTGAGGTGTTTGTGAGAATGTGTTAGGTGCCTGCTTAACTCCATACAAAATGGCCAGAGGAGGTAGGGAATTTAGAACAGTGAGCTTAGTGGGTAGAGCACTCAGCCAAAATGTGGGAGACTCAGGTTCAATTCCCCCCTCTGCCTGAAGAGAAAGAAGAGATTTGAACAGGGGTCTCCCACCTTTCAGAGGAATGTGCTAACCACTGAACTATGGGATGTTCTAAGATGGTGCTCCTTCATACTTGTCTGCTGGTTCAAGTGGGATAAATACTTAAATAATCATTTAGCCATACAGTGAGAATGAGTCTAGTCACCTGAGAGACCCCAGGGCCAGTCCGCTGGCTCTAATGATGCTTTTAATTATTTACACACAGTGGAATGGCTTCAGCAGGAGAGAGCGCGGGAGCCCCATGGCCGTAGCGCCATGGTCAGAGATGTCTAACCCCCACATCTGCCTCTGGTTTGTGGATTGCAGTGGGGGTTAGGTCAGAGATAGGCATCCAGACACCTAGTGGGAGGCAGCCGTGCACACACCCAGAGGCACAAATGCAGGCACCAAGGGAACTCTTACACTGAAAACTTAGGTGCCAAGTGAGTTTGGGCACCTACAGGGTTAGGAGGCAGCCAGGCAGGGGTTTTGTGGATCACAGTGGTACCTAGAATTGAGATTTAGGTGCCTAAATGTGGGGTTTAGGTGCCTCAGTCCCTTTGTGGACCTGGAAGTTTGTCATTCACTTCAATAGGCCATGTCCTGATACTTTCACACTGAGGCGCACCTTACTCCAGGGGTAATCCTGTTGATTTCATTGGAACTATTCATGGAGCAAGGAACTACTTGGTGTAAGGGTATTGAGATCTGACCCAAAGGGAGAAAGAGTTGTTTTTTATTCTTTGTTTGCCCTTGTCAGAAGCGTCTAAATGAGCCACTGACGGAGGCAGGATAGATAGTAGGTTTGGTCTGATCTGGTAGGTACAGCAGCTTCTGGGTTCCACTGTTACCATTTTTCTTCAGACATCACCTCTTAGAAGGCACACCACCACCCAGAGTGGGCTCAAAATGCAGCCTTAATTTGAGGCTCCTCAAATTTTACACAAGTTTATAATAAAAGAAGATGTTTATTTTTTCAGTGAGGATAGCTACATGTGACTATTGTCCTTGTGCATCACCTACACATTTAAAATAGATGTATGACAGGGAACAAAATTCAGTAAAAAAAGAATATTTCAAAAAAGTGTGTCTTGGTTTGCCTAAAAGCATCTCTTCGTCTTTCACTGGGCATGAATTATGCCATTAATAGTAAGGCATACAGGGCCAGCTTGCATGGTTTTAACTAAGATCACAATATGCCCTACAGGGCATTATTCTGATTTTAATTACACCAGAGTGAAACTTAGAAATTGTTCAGGTGTAAATTGGAGCTACTCCAGATTTACAACACTGTAATTGAGATTAGAATTTGGCTCACTATCAGTTAAAAGTGTGGTTGTTTTATATCATAACAGTCGATTAGGAGAAAAAGATGCCATTAATGTAATGTACCATAGAGAGTTAATGACTGTAGTGTGCAGTGGGTAGAAGTAAAGCCATTGCAGGTGTGTTTCTTAATTAGGTGCTAATTGGGCAGGTGCACATAAATACAGAACACTGAAGGCTCAGAAGGGATTTGCAGCAGAGAGAATACTGCAGTAGGCAGATAGGTGCTGTAGCCAAAATAAAAAAAGCAATGGGTTGCTGGGTTTTTTTTTTTATTATGACTTGAATAACCAGAGAGGCATGCAGGCTGAAAAAGCATATAGACCAGCAAAGGTTATAAAGAGTGGAGAAGGTGATCAAGGAAATGGCTGGCACTTAGGTGTGATAGTTGTCAGGACATCAGATTAGCAAGAATGTCTTGTGCTGAATGAGAAGGCAAATGGAGGGCTATGGTAGGAGAAGCATAAGGAGAAAGAGAGCAAGTCTCAGAAAATGAAAACAAGAGAATACGCCTAGGTATATAGGGATATGAAAATAATAGAATGCCAGAGCAGCTAAAGCATTATCTACTCTGTCCAGCTGTGTACCTCTGGGGAAACATGCCACTTTCCCTACTTTCTCAGGGGCATTATAACCCTGTGTTGAGTAGTTCCACACAGCTAAGCAAAGGTACAAAATGCAGGTGAATTGAGTGACCTCATAATAGTTTAGAATACAAACAAATAAGCTGTTACTGTGAACATTGTCAGAGTGTGAAACAAAGGCCAGCTACCCCATGAAAGAGGAACATTTCTTTTATTTAGAAGCACTTCTTTGTCTTTGTAGCACCATCAGTGGGCTGGGTAGGTAGGTGTTTTCATAGTCAGTAGGAAAATAAGGTCCTTGCCTGGAAAAGTTTGCTATTGCCTTTTTGATTCTCTCATGCATATATAATGGCAAACCTAAAAGGAAGACTGGACATCTAGATTTTGGCAATCCTGAGTGATTTAGTTTGCCTTTAGCATCCTTGTTTCCATATGATTCTCAGCTGGTGTAAACCAACATCGCTTAAAAGGCTGTTCCATTTAGTCTGTGGAAGCTGGTAGTGGCCTCTAACGCCCCCCATTTCTTAAACCTAAAAATGCCACAGTATTTGCTGTTTGTGCTCCTTCCCAGTGCTGCCATTTTAAATTTTCCACTACACTCTGTCATGCGTCTGTCTGGGCTCTCCTTGTAGATAGGCTTTTAAGCTTGGTAGTACTGGCAGATTTCCGTCATTTTCAGGCGGAGGGTTTTATTTGCAGTTTCAGTGTCAAAATTTGGCAGTAATAAGTGAGATTTTTTTTATTTGGGCCTTCTCTTGGCTGACTGTAAAGAGCATATGATTGAGACTGATGACTCAAGTAAATCATAGGCCTCTGTCTAAATTGTGACCTTTTTTGAAAGATGTAAGACTTTTTTGAAAATCAAAAGTTGTGGGAATCTTTCTTTGGAGCATAAATCTTAGATAGAATTGGGGAATTTATTATAGAGAGTAGACTAGATAAGAAAAAGTAGAATTCTACTTAAGGTGTGTGCAGTGAGTGAGATTTCACTCTGGTCCCCAGCTGTAACCAATTTACCATTTTATAAAAATCAGTCATCAACGTTATGAGGGAGAGGTCACAGCCAGAAAAGTGACTCTCTGTAAAGTTATTGTCTTGGGGGTTACTTTTTTATTTTTACAAGTCAAAATAAGATTTGTCTGAGCACCAGCACTATGATCTCTGCCTACTGTCTGCAAATAAAACTCTTTTCTTTCTGCTTTGTACTGACAGCAGCAGCATTAAAGATTCTGGAATTAGAAGTTAGCTGGTGATTTTGTGGGTATGGAACTGCCATGCCATAAGATATACAGTGCATGTAGTTTAGTATGTTTCAGATACTGGCCAATGCTTACTAGTTCAGGAGAAGCTGTTAACTACCCATAATGCATCTAATTGTTCAATACTCTACTAAATAGGATATAAGGGTGTCTATTTCTTCCTGACCCTAGCTGGTTATCAGTTTATGTCCTGAAGCATGAGGATCCATGAAGTTGGGGACTGGCCCTGCTTTGAGCAGGGGGTTGGACTAGATGACCTCCTGAGGTCCCTTCCAACCCTGATATTCTATGATTGAGCATGGAGCACAACAGAATTGCTTGAATTGTTTGCTTTTTCCATAGCTATGTTCGTTCTCCCACTCAGATCTAGCTATCTTGTGCTATGTGTTGCTTCACACATAAAAAACCTAGCCTTAAACCAAAGTCAGGATAAATTGCCTGTTTTCACATTGGTAAAAGTATCTCCTGACTCGATCAGGCTGCTCTTGGGTCATACCTCAAAAGCAGGTGCAATGTGGTAACTGGCATATTTAACCAAATGATTTTTTTCCCCCTGTGGTACAGAGACTAAACCACAGCTGCCATTGGTTTTACAGCGAATACTGCACTTGCCAGAAGGAAGAGATTAGTCCCTCATGCTATGTGCTTGTGGTGTGCCCCTCCTTTTCTTTAGCTCCCTGGGTATTGATTATCAGGCTATCATAAATATGGCTTCCTCCCTATTTTTGTGCAGCCCCATGCCATCTCTGTAATTATTGTGGGAGTTTCTATAGTTACTCTGCCCAGACTGGGGTTTTCATAATAGTGGTGGTGTAGTACTTCAGAATCAGTGAGGGTATATTGGCTGAAATTCAGCATGTGGAGGAGTCCCTGAGGCACCGGCCCAGTGCTAAAGATGCTCGAACAGATAAGGGTAAGAGACTAGTCTGTGTGTGGATTCCGGGGTGTGATTTGAAGTGGGGCTAGATAAACATATCTTTATGAACAGTAAGACAGTGATTTAGTAGCAGGGCTGGGCAAACTGATGCTAAGAGAAATGTTTTGAACCTTGTCCTTTGTGTATGTGTCCAAACTAAACCCAAACCATTTTAAGGGAAGAAAGGAATGTCTGGCTGTTAAAGTTCAGGACTGGGAGTCAGGTGACCTGGGGTCTATCCTGGCTTGGCTGCAGACTCCCTGCAGGGGCATGCACAGGAATAAAAAATTGCACCTCCCCCCATGGCCAGAGGAGCTGGCTCTTCTTCCCCCCCACTGCAGTTGGAGGAGCTGGCTCTCCCCTTTCCACCCACCCTCACGAACCTGGCAGATCTGTCATCTCCTGGAGGAGCTCCCTTTCCCCACGCTCGTCCTGGAGGAGTTCTGTGCCCCCACTGATTTTGGGGTTTGTGTGCAGGCCCCAGCTTGCCCTCCCGCCTTGCACAGTCCCCTGACTCCCTGAGTGACCTAGGGCAAGTCACATGCTCGTCTCTTTGTGCTTCAGTGTCCTCTACAAAACAGTGAGAAGACATCCCGAAGTCACAGGTGTGTTGGGATGGCAACTTCGTGACTGTTTTTGTAAAGTGCTTCGAGATCCATAGATAGAGAGGGCTATATGAGTGCACAGAATTATCATCAGCGTTTTGGAGCTGTTCTGATATTCTCCCCACCACACACACAATTTCTCCCTTTCCTATCTCGTTTCGGCTGCGCACCTGAGAATCCCTTGCACAAAAGAAACTGCAGCTGCCTGATACCTCTCCCCTGCTCTCACCCACAGGCCCTACTCACCTGGTGAGTTCACCTCTCTCACTACCTAGCTTCCCTGACCACCTGCTACTGCCTGTGGCCTCAAGCCTGAACTCAGGCATTTTTAATATAGCTGTATTTCACTAATGAAATACCCCTGCCCACAAATGATTTGCATCCACTGGAAAAGCACAATGGAATGGAATATGTTTAACATGATGTGGAAAGTGACAGACAGGAAAAGCAAGAGAGCAGTAGGCAAGCTGGATGAAAGCACAAAGGGACCCTCCAGGTCAGGCAGTTTAACCTAGTCAGAGCAAAGGAAATGGACTGGACTGAATTCAGTTGTCATTGGAGGATGATTATTATGAGTAGAAGCAGCCAATGTATCAGAGATGGATTGTGAATGAAGAAAGTTCTATGTGGTAGAGAATCTTGGGGCAGATAAAGAAGGAAGATCGATATTTTGAGGGGATTTTATTTAGTTAATGCCTGTCAACCTGATTTTAGGGACGATAGGGCTTGTTAAACAAACCCAATTTCATTTTTGATGAAATTACAAGTATGGTAAATAAAAGGCAATTGCACAGAGGTAATATCCTTGGATTTTGCAAGGTGTTTGACTTTGTGCAGTACTATGTTCTGTTTAAAAACTAGCACCATGCAATATCAACTAAGCACACAAAATGGGTTAAGAGCTGGCTAACAAACAGATCTCAAATAATAGTTATCAATGCGGAATCTGCGTTGAAGTGGAGTGTTTCCAGTGGAGTTCCATAGGAATCCACTCTAGGCCCAATGCTATTCAATAATTTTATCAAAGATCTGGTAATAAATATAAAATCACTGATAAAATTAGCAGATGACACAAAGATGAGTGGAATGGTAAATAATGAGGACAGAACAGTCGTACAGAGCAACCTGGAATGCTTGGTAAACTGGGCCCTTTCAGACAAGTTTAATGCAGACAAATGCAAGGTCACATATCTCGGAACAAGGACTGCAGGCCATACCTACAGAATGGGGGACTGTATCATGAAAAGGAGTGACTCTGAAAAGGATATAGGAGTCACAATGGACTAACAGCACAACAAGAGCTCCCAGTGTAATGCTGTGGCAAAAAGGGTTAATGCGATCCTTGGATGTATGAACATAGGAGTAGTGAATAGGAGCTGAGATAGATTTTTACCTCTGTATACAGCATTTTTGACACAAATACTGCATACAGTTCTAATGTCCACATTTTTAAAAGGATGTTGAAAAATTGGATATGGTGCAACGAAAAGCCATAAGACTGATTAAATGGTTGGCGAACATCTGTTTATAATTAAGGCTACTATTTTGGGGTGGAGATCAGTGTTCACATAATTATGAATTTAAATAAAGCCCATGACTCCTGCAGCAGCAGCTCCTTTCCCCTCTGAGCATTACAACCTGGCCTACATGGTGGTAGAGCCTCTCAAATTTAGTGTGTCTGTCTGCCCTTCTGTAGATACGAATGGCACTGCAATCCTGAGTGCTAGGTCACAATGCCAATCAATTTTGGCCCTCCAACCCTCAGTCTCCATCTAAAGAGGGGTGGATGTGCCAAACCTGAGTGGCGTTGTGACCAAGTGGGCCAGGTTGCAATGCCCAGAGTGGAAATCTGGGTCCAATCCCGCTGGATAAGAGCTGCCACTACAGAGTAAGTGCGGAGTAGGCTTGTCCCCAACCCTCCCCCCACCCCAGGGCCCCTTGATCCCCCTCTTTTTGTGACATATCCTTGTTTTCCTGCTGTTTAAATGTATTCAAATTTTCCAAAAAATAATAGCCTCACTAGTAATGAAAGACTCAAGAAGCTCAATCTCTTTAGTTTAACAAAGAGAAGTTTAAGGGGTGGTTTGATCAGTCTGTAAGTACCTGTCTGGGGAACAGAATTTTGATGAGAGGGCTCTTTGGTTTAGCACATAACAACATAAAAAAATCCAGTGGCTGGTAGTTGAAACTTGACAAATTTACACTAGAAATAAGGCACACATTTTAAACAGTAGGGATATTTAACCATTGGAACAACTTAGTAAGGGCTGTGGTAGATTCTCCATCATTAGTCATTTTAAAATGAAGGCTATATGTTTTTCTAAAACACATGCTCTAGTTCAGTGGCTCTCAACCTTTCCAGACTACATCCCTTTCAAGAGTATGATTTGTCTTGCACACCTCTGTTTCACCTCACTTAAAAATTATTTGCTTACAAAATCAGACATAAAAATACAAAAATGTCACAGCACACTGTCACTGAAAAACTGCTTGCTTTCTCATTTTTACCATATAATTATAAAATAAATCAATTGGAATATAAATATTGTATTTACATTTCATTGTATAGTATACAGAGCAGTATAAACAAGTAATTGTATGAAATCTTAGCTTGTACTGACTTCACTAATGCTTTTTATGCAGCTTGTTGTAAAACTAGGCAAATATCTAGATGAGTTGATGTACCACCTGGAAGACCCCTGAGTAGCCCCAGGGGTACGTGTACCCCTAGTTGAGAACCACTGCTCTAGTTTAAACAGGAATTAATCCAGAGAAGTCCTATGGCTTGTGTTTATGCAGGAGGTCAGATGGCATGATCACAGTGGTCTCTTCTGGCCTTGGAATCTATGAATCTGTAGAGAAGAAAATCTTAGATGCCACTCCAGTTACACACACACACACACACACACACACACACACACACACACATATAAAATACAAAATCAAGATAGGTTTCAGAGTAACAGCCGTGTTAGTCTGTATTCGCAAAAAGAAAAGGAGGACTTGTGGCACCTTAGAGACTAACCAATTTATTTGAGCATGAGCTTTCGTGAGCTACAGCTCACTTCATCGGATGCATACTGTGGAAATTGCAGAAGACATTATATACACAGACACCATGAAACAATACCTCCTCCCACCCCACTCTCCTGCTGGTAATAGCTTATCTAAAGTGATCATCAAGTTGGGCCATTTCCAGCACAAATCCAGGTTTTCTCACCCTCCGCCCCCCCAATAGCTTTGGATGAGCTATTACCAGCAGGAGAGTGAGTTTGTGTGTGTATGGAGGTGGGGGAGTGAGAAAACCTGTATTTGTGCTGGAAATGGCCCACCTTGATTTTCATGCAGGTTGTAAGGAGAGTGGTCACTTTGGATAGGCTATTACCAGCAGGAGAGTGAGTTTGTGTGTGTGGTTCTTGGAGGGGGGTGAGAGAACCTGGATTTCTGCAGGAAATGGCCCACCTTGATTATCATACACATTGTGAAGAGAGTGGTCACTTTGGATGGGCTATTACCAGCAAGAGAGTGAGTTTGTCTGTGGGGGGGCGGAGGGTGAGAAAACCTGGATTTGTGCTGGAAATGGCCCAACTTGATGATCACTTTAGATAAGCTGTTACCAGCAGGAGAGTGGGGTGGGAGGAGGTATTGTTTCATGGTGTCTGTGTATATAATGTCTTCTGCAATTTCCACAGTATGCATCCGATGAAGTGAGCTGTAGCTCACGAAAGCTCATGCTCAAATAAATTGGTTAGTCTCTAAGGTGCCACAAGTCCTCCTTTTCTTTTTGCAAAATCAAGATAGAGGAACTATAAGAAATAATCAATAGAGGAAAGGATTAATGGAAAGGGCTCAGATTTGTAAGTGGAAATTGTCAATAAGGATCAAGTATTTTGTGATTTAAAGGCAGGTACTGTACATTTAGACTTCAAAAGGCTATTCATGATGTCCTCTTTGCCAGATAACATTGCAGACGATCCCATGTAATAAAATGGGTTTGTTTACGTATTGGATGCCCCAAAATTAATGGCATCCATTGCACTGAGACACAATGCTATAACCTGGCAAGAGCAAAGTTGAATTAAGGAATGCTCCACAAATTTCAGGAGGGATAGCATCCCCAAGGGTCATTCGTTTATGTGGTATATTTTAGGTAAGTGGGTATTTAATACTATATTGTCATTGTGCAAGAAGTCCCTTAATCTTAAAGTGGAAAATTTAAAATCCTTAGATTCTACTTGGAGGCTGCTTAAAAATGCTGTACGGCAAGTGTAACCCTACACAAACAAACAAACACATGCAAAAGAATGATGGAAGGCAAGACAAAACCAGTATGGCTAAATGACAAGGCTTAGGAGATTATTCAGACTGGACAAATAATCTTCAGAAAATGGAACTCTAGAGCACGTAAATCCAGTCATAAGGATCATATATTTTACCTGTGTACTTCGATGGAAACTAGGAAGGCTTAGCAGAAAGTTGAAGAACAAATAGCCAGTGGCATAACAATAAATACAGGTAATAAGAAATTCTTGAAGTGTATTACAAGCCGGAAGTCTGTGAAAGAATGGGTGGGTCCACTGAATTAGCAGGGCGTTATGGGAGCAACGAAGGAGGACAAGTACATTGCAAGCAACTAAATTATTTCTTTGCATCAGTCTTCACAGAGGATACTAGGGAGATTGAAGATTAGGATAGAAAACAGTCCTGAGCATATGGTAATGCCTTTGTAAAAGGATAGCATAACCTCACCTGGAGTACTCTGTTCAGTTTCAGGTCACCCTGTCTCAAAAGATATACCAGAAATGGAAAGTCCAGAGATGGGCAACATGTCTTTGACGCATGGCCTTATAATCTATGAATCTATACATTTCCATATAAGAAAGTGAAAAAATTGGAACTGTTTAGTTAAGGAGGGGATATAGAGGTAAATAAAATAGTCAATGGTATAGAGAAGGGAAATTGGGCACACCTATTTGCCCTCAAGCAAAGGGACATTCAATGAAATTGGAAATATGTGAAACTGATACAATTTACACAGTGCATAATTAACTTGTGGAACTCATTGTCACAAGATCACTGAAGTCAAGAACTTTGATGGATTCAAAAAAGGTTTAGACACTTAATGGATAAGAACATTCAAAGTTAATTTAGATTACATTTTTAATATGTCAGAAACCCGTGCTCCAGAGCACAAGTCAGTCACAGACAGGGCATTAGGAAGCACACTCCCCTTAAACTGGATTATTCCATAACTGTCTATTTTAGATTTCTTGCACTGTGCTTTGAAGCTTATGGTACTGGCAGCCATTGTTGGAGAAAGAACGCTGAACGAGACGGACCTTTGGTCTGATCTATTATGATAATTCTAATGCGCTAATGTTCCTGTTATCTGAGGAGCACAAGTGTGCGGGGACATTACAGAGAGGGTTTGTTTTGGTTTCACTGTCACTTTCAGAAACAGGTAAAGCATTTAAACCTTTTTTTTAAAGAGCTAAAGATGGGCAAAGAAAAAGGTAGTTCTGGTGTTTCCAAAACACCCTGGATTATTTTTTGGTTTTGTCCCAAAGCCCACAATCAGGGTTTGGAAGCCTTCTAAATCCGAGGGCAGGTTTTGAATGATCTCCATTACAAAGTGGTGAAAAAAGAGATGTTTTGTCCTCATATCTTTTCATGCTTTGTACAATTTTTGTACATCTAAGACCCAGTTAACCACACACAAAGCAGGGCCCAGGCTTGGCCCCAGTTCTGCGTTCAGTTTCCTTTTGCATACCAGTCACATAAAGGCTTAGTTGCCATGATAATTCTAGACCTAGATCCTTTTTTCCCCCTTCCTCTGAAGTGTTAGGATTTCCACAGCTAATGCATATTATGTCATCCTCTTGCTAACCATGTGCCATCGCAACAGTAGTCCCCCACTAAAGGAGTCCCAGAACTGCATAGAGAATTGTGTGAGAAAGGATCAAAGACTTTAGAGTCATTTGCAGTGGCGAGCACACACACATGTCAACATATCCGTTGTTAAGTCGTCAAACCAAAGGCTACAAGACGCTGATTGCCCACTAGGTGTCTTTCAGATTCTCCCATTTCTCTGCACTCTTTTCTGCTGCTAGTAGAGGCCCAAAGACCTTTCAGAGGCAGGCAGCCATTGCTACTGCTGGGAAATCCTCCATATAAACTGATCAGACCAATAGCTGAATGGCTGACCCAAATGGCCTCCACCCACCAGGATTTGTGATGTCAGACGATGGAGCAAACATTTTACATGCATTCAAGGATGGAAAGTCTGTGCACATACCATCTTTTGCTCATATTCTCTTAACCAGTCTGTGCCTGACTTCCTCTTGGGGAAAAGAGAGTGTGAAGTATGTTGGCTGCTAACCATAAAATCTTTGGGCATTTCATACATTCGGGAATAGCAAATGAAAAGTAAATGGGGAAAACAGCAGAGCTTCGGGACATGACAGATTTGTCATATTAGCTATAGGAGGAGGCCATCAGATGGAACGGCAACTTCAATGAGCCAACAAAGGCTTCTTCAGCAACACAAACAGTGATTAGCTGTATAATGACAAGCAATGTGTAAAGGACTCTTGTAGGTGTTTAGAACAGGCCATAAGAACATAAGACTGGCCATACTGGATCAGACAAAAGGTCCATCTAGCCCAATATCCTGTCTTCTGACAGTGGCCAATGCCAGGTGCTTCAGAGGGAATCAACAGAACAGGTAATCATCAAGTGATCCATCCCCTGTCGCCCATTCCCAGTTTCTGGTAAACAGAGGCTAGGAACACCATCCCTATCCATCCTGGCTAATAGCCATTAATGGACCTATCCTCCATGAATTTATCTAGTTCTTTTTTGAACCCTGGTATAGTGTTGGCCTTCACAACAGCCTCTGGCAAAGAGTTCCACAGGTTGACTGTGCGTTGTGTGAAGAAATACTTCCTTTTGTTTGTTTTAAACTTGCTGCCTATTAATTTCATTTGGTTACCTCTAGTTCTTGTGTTATGAGAAGGAGTAAATCACACTCCCAGAAAACTAGATTTCACATTTGTGGAAAAGGAGACACTTGAGGAAGCCACATATGAAATGCTGGCCTCACTCCCAACCTCAGTCAAGAACTGTTTTTAATATGTCTGTCTAATTGGACAAGCAAAGAGCAAAACCATTTGTCCTGGCAAGTTTCTAGGGATATTGCCTTGTAGACCGGTTGACTTACAAAATTAATCATCAAATATCAGTGATGTATAGATTGTCACCATCAAATGATGGTTTCTTGAGCAATGGCTGTATATAAGCCAGCAACCTGTCCTCAAGGAGGCATTGATAATCTTCAACAATGGGCTCCTCTCTTCCTTGAAGCCAGGACAAATATGGCTCCAGAGTACAGGTTGTGGAGGAAGGGTTTCCAATAGTTACAGTACTTCAGGGAGTGACACTAGCTGAAACAAAAGCAGCAGTATTTGTCCTCTCAAGAATTTGCCCTGCTGTCCAGGAAGCAGACGACTCCACCTAAAGCTGAAAGATTTATCTGAAAAATTATAAAGAAATTACCTTAAAAGAGGAGGCATTTGAATCAGCCATCAAATGAAAACATCTTAGATTTCCCAAGCTGTTCACCACCTGAAACAAAATATGGTGATCTAGACTTTGTAGATAATGGAGGCAAAGACATGTTTCCTTGCTTCCTGAAAAGCCATGACATGCAAGGTTTAAAAAAATGTTTGTTACAGTTGATCAGCTTCAGCCAGAGAGTTCTGCTACTAGGGCTCCATCCTTCTTCATTCCCACTTCAAAAGTCATAAACCACCTGTGCACAAGGTGATCTATGAAGCTGAAATGGGGGAAGAGAACACCAAAGGGCCATTTCAGGCATGGTTGAGGACACAAGATCATTGTAAAATTCCAGAAAAGATTTGTTAGAGAGCTTTGTCAATTGGACACTGTTCTTCCTCAGAGGCTTTTGGAATTCTCAGCATCAGAAAGTTCAGAGAGAGAGAAAGAGAGCAGTCCTTGGTGAAGATCAAGTCAAGTGAACAGCCCTTTTGGTGAGTGGGACAATTGAACCAGGGCTGCCAGTCAAATGAAGAGCTGCGGGTGAGTAAATGTGCAGCTAAAGGGTCAGATGAATCAACAGCATAGAAGCTGAAGTCATCAAAGATAGGTGTGGGAGATTGTCAGGAGAGGAAGAAAGATCCAGGAGCTGAAATCAGAGAGGAAGGTTGATGGGAAGGAGTTGGGTGGACCACTGCATCCAATATTTATCATCTCTCCCCCTCCATGTTGCTGTAATGTCCAAAAGAGGAGAAAGAGTGGGGAGGAGGGAGGATTGGAAGCAGCAGGAACAGGAGAGGAGAAGCCTAACACCCCTGTCTGATCCATGATGGGGAATGTGAGAGAAGGAGAGGCCTCCATAGGGGAGGGCAGCTGGATAGGCAGTGTCAGACAAAGGGACTCAGGACTTTGTCAGCTATGAAGAGGTCATGGATGGCTGCGATCTTTTTAGTGAACAAGTGGGTTGTCCAAAGACTGCAAGAGAGTGGGGAATGGATGTGAGGTTAGGAATGGGGGTATGAGAGGGGCAGAGTGGGTGGCAGGGAAAGGGCTAGGGGGTGGAGAGGATGGACTTGGAGGGAGGGCCAGAGTTGAGGTGAATGTGCCGAGAGGTGAGGAGGAGTTTGAGGGAGGGTGTAGGTGTGGGCTCTGGATTTCTGCTGGTGCGGGGGAGGGGAGAGATCAGGATGGAGATGGGTAGGGGTGAAGGTATTGTTGGTAGGAACTGTAGAGGGGGGGAAGGGAACAAGGATGAGGAAATGGAGCCAGTGGGGAGGGGAAGGCGGAGGACAGATACCATGATGCAAAAGAGGAGCGCGGTGAAAGCCATGATGAATGGCAGGTGGACGAGGTTACCAGTAAATAAATAAATAGAGCAGAGTCTGAAGACCATTGTTAAAGGGGGAGGGGGGAATGGACACTGGGACAGGAGCAGTTGCCTGGAGCTTCTAGTAGGACGCCTGCGAGATAGTGGCAGTGTATTGCCACAGGGAGGGGGAAGAAGATGGCGAGGCTGTGCTACTGGGAGGATCTGGGTGCGGGAGATACCAAGACAGAAGCAGCTCCCCTGTGCTGATAGCCAGATCCCTGCCAGGAAGCTTTAATAGGAGTGCCCAGGAAAAGGTAGTTTCACTCTAAAACAAATCCCCCCCCCCCTTTTTTTTTCAGCTGTTTATTATTTTAAGGTAAAATAATCACTGGAATGAAACTTGCCACTCTAAGGTCTCTGCCTGGGCCTTGCTTTTTCTGTTTTGCAAAAATTAAAAAGATATACTCTGCTGATTTTGCATGACAGAAATAATTTACCAGAGGACTTTTTAAAACTAGTTTCAGCCCCCCCCCCTTTTATTTTTTTTCAATTTTAACACGATGGTATGGATGTTTAAAAGCAAACCACTTTAGACAGTGCTGTGACATTCAGGTTTTAAGAAACCCAGTTTAATTATATTTTTGCTAATTAAGAGTTTCATTACTGGGGATCACATGATTTAATTACATAAATACTCCAAAGACCTGATTGTGAATGTAAAATGTGGACGAAAAAGGATGCCTCGTCATTTAATTACCTGCTAGATTGGAACCGATCCGTATTGTAGATCAAGAGGGACATCATATGCTGGCTTCTCTCCCCCTCTCTCTTTGTTTTGTTTGCAGAGCTTTTTGTTTGTGTGTGTGTGTGGGAGTGGGTAATAGGGGGCTGGCGGAGTGCTATGTGCCTGAATTGAGAGAGCTAATTACCTGAGACCAGTATTACAACTTTTTGAGAATATTTTATTTCAAACTATTCAACAATAAATGTGTGTAAATAATGTCCAGTACTGATCTAGATAATGCATCTTATCTAGCTAATACTCACAAATTTCTCCTTCCCACGTTAGAAAAAATCCCCTCCTCTTTCAGTGGTAGAATGTCAAATAACACAAAAACCTACATTTTCTGTGTTACGTGGGGGTTTAGCTCTCATTGACTTGAACAGGAGGTGTGCACGGCATGGCAAAGTATGCCAAAACACTGGGATTGCTCACCTTGTGTCCTTCAGCAACAGTTTGCCGGTTGGCAAAAATCCTGGCTCTCTCTTAAAACGGATGCTCCCTCTTTGGGCGGCACTTGTTGGGGTGATGTGATGAAGTCTTTTGCCGGTGGAGATGACTAGAACACCAGATTCACACACACCTGAACCCATCTCTATTGCCTGTCCCTTTTAAACCGATTTTCAGCTCCCTTTCCTTGGAGGGAGCTATCACAGCTTTGTTGTGCAGGGATTGCTGAACATGTGTATGTGAAAAATATTCTTTGTTTTCCATTATCTCACTGGTTTTTGCCATTGGAATTTTCCTCCTTTCTCCATGTTCCTCACAAGCCATTGCCTCATAAAGCCAGAAATCTGACCTTTGTACTTAGTGATCACAAATGACAGCACATGTTTTCTCAGCAAACTCCAGTCCTGTTCAGGCTTAGTACTATTTCAATCACCTGTCAGATTTTACAGCATCAGATCTGACATTAGCAGAGTTGTGTGCACTGGAGTGAGCCTGCAGGAAAAACACAGAAGATGCTTATTCAAACTTTTGGGAGGTTTTTCATTGAACATCCAAATCAGATTAGGCTTCTCTCTTCCTACGTGGCATAAAATAGATTGATCTGATACAAATATAATAGAACACAGTTGCTAGAAGAGGTAAAACAAAAAGGATCTGGCAAATGTACCACACGTTCTTTCTTAAGTCATTAGGTCTGCAGGATCTGGAAATGTAGAGGGTAGGTAAACAATTGCACTTTATCAGCACCAGAGGCAAAAACGTGTTCTAGGGAAAAGAGAGCTGAATTTTGGTTGTTGGATCCCAGAGAAAAGGCAGTGGAATTAAAGACGACAAATACAAGAGAGTGTTTGTATCAGATTTCCAGCACGGATACACTCTCATCAATCAGCTCAAAATTATATTACCCAATTGAGGGAAAAACCTCTGCTTGTGCCCCCTGGCTGACGCTCTGCCGGGATTAGCCTAACAAAGTGACACTACAAATGGCATTGGGTGATGCGTGTGCATTGTCTGTCTCTCAAAGATTCCATCTCCACTGCATTCAGTTTACAAACAGAAGGATTTTTTTTCCACTGCCACCCCTGCAAACTCGATCGGGGATCAGAAAACCAAATTTGGGTCTCTCTGTTTCACAACTCCTTGCCAACAATAAAGATTCTGTAACTAGAATTTGATGCATGAGTCAGAACAGAATCCATTTTACTTTCCCATTGCTGTGTTGGCTTTGCAGAGCAAGGAGGAGGAGGAAAAACTTATTTGTAGTCATGAAAGTAAACAGATCTGATTTTGAATACACCCTGGGGGTAGATCAGAGGTGTATGAAGAGTCCATTTTCCCCCAGTCACTTTTCTAACCATAAGTACACTTTTAGGTTCAGGTTGATTGGCAAATGATTGACAATACACACAAGTGTATGCAACGGACTGGCTTCACAAGCTCTAGTTGTGCTGGGGGTGGTGCAGAGGAGGGGTGTTGCCCTAGTGGATCTCTTGGAGACACTATGCCTGAGGAAGGGAGAATGCTTCCTGGAGCAGGGCCTCTTCTGCACCCTTGGACAGGGCACAGCTATCCCCGCTCTGTGTGGGTCTGATTGGGGCTCATGGCCCATCTCTGGCCATGTCTGTGGAGTCTAGCAATGAAAGTACTTAAATGGAGTGTTGCTGTATGAAGTTGTCCTAGCAATTGATTATTTTTTCTAAATATACAAGCATCTAACTAAGAATGGGTGAAGGGATGTGGAGAAAATAAGTGTTCTAAACCACATCTCATCCCTCAGACTGAGCCGTTTGTAAGTGCTTGGTAAAGCATCATCCCCTGGGTGACTCCAACCTCTAAGTCATACAGCACCTGTGGTGGGCGCCTCTCTGGGGAGGGTAGCATGTGTCTCCGGGTCCGCACATGGCCCAGAAGATTACTTTTTTTATTCCACTGAGAGCCTGTGCTCTTCACTGACAGCCAAGTATCCCACTGTCTCCCATACTCCATCCTCCAGCTCACCCTCCAGGCTTCTTCAGAGGATGGCTTTCTGCACTCAAGCCAAACTGGTGACCCACTGCTGCCCTCCTGAACAGTATTTAAACAGATTTAAATCCAGATGTAAATGGGAATCAGGAGCTACTGTGCTGCACCCTGAGTGCAGTAAGAGGTTTTTGTTTTTATTTTTTCCAAAAAATCCTTCCCATTCGTTTTTTTTATTATACAGCATGTGAAATCTCTCTTTCCTGGACCCATAAGATTTTCAGTCCCCTTGGAAGGGGCAGGGATTTTCTTATGTTCCCCCAGCATTTCCAGTCTTGTACTGCACCTTGGGGCAGAAAATGTGGCCAAGTGCCAGTGTGCCTTTGACACTGAAGGGAGATTACATCAATGGTCCTGCTGCAGGAGGTACTGCTAAATGTCCATTACACCAGGGAGAGGAAAGCTGGTTTGGGATGGGGGGAGCAGGGTGCTGGGCTGCCTCTGAAAAATGTCATTGTGGATGGGATGGAAAGGAATGGATATTCTACGTATGCATTTTCTTAAAGCTTATCTGACACAGGTCAGAGCAATTCAGACTGCTGCCAGCCCTTCCTTTCCTCCGTTCTCTCCCACTTGCTAGTGGCATCTAGTCTGTGGCACATGGGGTCTGAAAACAAAGGACCTAAACTTCTGACTGAATTGGGGTTTTCCACAATGCATCCAATTGCAGCTGTAGGTCAACATTTTAGCTGGAGGTCTGCAGTTCTCCTTAGCAGAACATGTGCTCAATAAAAAAGGCACTTTAAAAAGTGCCCCTCTGCCTTGTTGAGGCTGCCAGGTTGTTCACAAAGCTTGGACTCCACCCCTGACACGGTGCTGCTGCTCTGGTGCACATCAGTGGAATAAGCATTAAGGAGAAAATCCTGGGCCCATCTGGAGTAGTTGGGCCAGATAAGGAGAAATAATCCCCCCTGGCCACAGAGCAGCTCCACAAAGGCTACTGCAGGGTGATTACATGACCCTATGTGGCTCTTTGGAGAACCACCCAGAGAAGGTAGGAGAGAGGGTAGGACTGGAGGCACTGTGAAGAAGAGAATCCTCTGATCTCATTCCTCCCTAGTCCACCCATTTCATGTCTCCATGGAGCTGGGCTCCAGACCATGCCCCTCTGCTCCCTCCCCATAATCCCTATCCCCCCACCTTTATGCAGCAGAATTCCACCAATACTGCACTAAAGTCAGGATTTGCACCTATACGCAATGGGACAGCATCCCTGCATGGCTGCGTGATCTGGAACAGGGAAGAACACTATGCTGTTGACTGCTGCAAGTGGCACATAGAGAGATAAAGACATTTATTTTACTTTGATTTTTACCTTATTTTCATAAGAGGGGCAGTGCCCAAGTGACACAATCACCTCACATGGCATCACAAAGTCCTACTTTGGCACCAGCTGGGTTGGCGCTATGAGATTCTCATGTCTGAGTTTCTTATTTTTTGCTTTGTAGTGTTAACAGCATCACCATTATCATATAAACCCAGCCAGCTCCCTGGAAAAGAGTGAGGCTAATGTAAAGCAAATTGCCTGAGCATTGGCAGGGAATGGGTCAGAGAAAAGCTAAGTGATATTAGCCTTTTTTTTTTTTCTTTCTTTCTTTCTTTCTCCTCCTGGCCTAAGCAGCCTGGAATTGAAATCATAGTGTCTCTAGGGCAGTGCTGCTTAATGGGGCAGCTGGTGAAGAGAGCTGAGCACATGTTTCCTTTGCAGTTTTCATCTTCATACTTCACAGGACCAGGGACTGATTGATGGAATTTTTTTTTTTAAACACAGCTTTCTCGAGGCCTAAAGCCTGCTTCTCTCAGCCACACTGAACATATGTCCACATATTCCCTTGGGCAGTATTTAAATGTGTGCATCCATGTGGCTGTATTTGTTTAGTGTGTGCTCCCACTGATCTAATGGGACCTTTCCCATGACCCATTGCTTCCTTAAGTTTGCCACTTGCTGCTGTCAAGCGAGAGAGGCTTTAACTTGGATGGCTATAGCTGTAAATGAATGGGATTTTTTTTCTTTTCAGTCCTTGAGCTGATGGATAATCTAATACAGTTTAGCTGAGAATCTTCCTCAGAGCTGTTAAAAAAACCAAACCCAAACAGACCCCATCTGTTACAATCCTGTGTCAATTTATATGAATGCAAAATTTGTAAGGTTATGTTCTACCTGTTAATAAACCTTCTTGTGACAACACAAATACAAAGCAAAATGTACATTTCTTGCCATATTGGAGCAGATAACCCTGACGTTTAAACCTTCCTGAAAAAAACCCTGTAAGGTGCATGAAATATACTTTCCGACAGTGAAAAATTCAGCCTTCTGTGTAGCTATGCCAGGAGAACCATGCGAGTGAGATGGAATATTGAGTAGAACTATTGCTAGAGACATGTTACTTGTAGAAACTAAGCTCTCTCTGTAAAATACTGGTATTGCTTCTGCACAGAGACTAGAGGTAGATTATTTCTCTATGCCAACTACTGCAGCTTCATATGTGGGTATATGCACACGATAATTTTGCTTTTACATTTTTTGCATACAAGTTATATTTTAAAAATTTTGAATGAACCTGTGATGCAGATGAAGAAGGAGGATTTTAGAGAGGTGAAATTTATGGGTGAAGGAATGGTGGCTGACTTAGTACAACCAATCAAGCTAAAAACTTTGTAAGTCTTACACAAATTGTGTTAACTTACAGTTTAGGTTGTGATGGTAAACAATGTAATTTACCCAAAGTGCACAACTATTGAAAAAGCCTTTGTCTTACAATAATGTCTAGAGGCCTCTGTTGAGATCAGGGCCTCGTTGTGCTGTACAAAGACAGTGAGACAGTCCCTGCCCTGGAGAATTTAAGTTAAATAGATGAGACAGACCCTGAGTTGGAGGAGAAACAGAGGCCCAGAAAGGTGAAATGTCTCATCCAAGGTCACACTGCAGAGCAATGGCCAAGCTGGGACTAGACTCTAGGTCAGCTGGCTTCATGTCCAGCACCGTCTGCACTGAATAGAACACAGTGTCTTCCCACTTTATACAGGGCCAAACCCTACTTCCACTGAAGTCAATGGGAAACCTTCCATTTTGTTCAATGGGAGCAGGTTCATACATTCCCCATAGAGTTCATACATGTCGCCAACAACAAAATACACCTGGCAAGTCCCACTGTCCATCCCTTAGCGTACGATGGGGACCTCATCCTGAGTGCGATGAACTGCATCCTAAGGACCAGTCCAAGTGAGAGTATGTTTACCTAGAGACACCTTGCATCTTGCCTGCCATAAGTATGGGAAAGAAGTGTTAATCAGGAATAAAGCATCCCCTTCCCACTCCTTAATTCTCGCATCAGAGGAATTTGGGCCCTGTTTTCCCCAACAAAATAGAAAGGGCCATTATCTTAATAAGCCCTTCCCTGACTTCCTTTCAACAAGGACGTTCCATGAAACAAAGTTCCACCCTGTCAGTTGTGGTGAGGGCAGCCTGGGTTGTAAAACTGTCCCCAAATTCCAGTTCATATTTACCTTAAACCTGACCTTACGTCAAACCTGACCTTCCCTGCTGGTAGAATATGTCCCTGGAAGCACCCTGGCCGTCTCCCATCATGTTCCCCAAGCCTGTCTATATTTATACATTATCAGTAGCTATTCTAGAGGCTTTTCTGCTTTTTCTCCACTTTCTCTTTGCCACCATGTTCCCTCTCTTTTCCCAGTGGAGACCACCATCCTATCTCTGGAGCTAGATCCATACAGGGCTTGCTTTTGTGCCTCTCCCTCCCCTAGTTTCAAATATCCTGACTTGGGAAGGTTAGTTAAGGGAAAGGGATAGGATGAACCAGAGACATCAGGGAGCAGCCCCTCACACACAGTATTCGAGCCCCTCTTTGTTTTTTCACAGGTGTGACCCTTTTTGGTCATCCTCGTTAAATAGCTGAAGTGGTGAGACTTGTGGTGGATGAGCCAGTGACTATAGTTGTCCCCATTGAATTTCTGGGAACTGTTATAACCTTTGCAAATAAGTGAACAGAAGGGGAAACAAAGAATACATCTGGGTGTCTAAGCCCCAGAGCTTCATGATCCTTTGACCTATGCACCAATGCCCTTTTTACCAAGGAGTCATTTTTCTTCTCCCAGCAAACCCAGGCAATACAGCTCCATCAGCCTCTTCATGATTCACTGGGTATGTGGAAGATACTCTCAATCAAAGAGAAGGAAGCAAGAAAGTGGGGAGGAGGGAGCCTAAGAAGCAAAAGCAAGTGCTTGTGCGAAATCTCTATCTTGGGAGCAATAGAAACTGGACAGCCTCTCCAGCTCTCTACTGCCTTCTCCAGGGCCTTCTCCTAATTCCATATCTTGGTTCATCCTCCACCACAGAATTCCACCCCAGCTTCCAGTATCTTTAGCTTCTCCTCTTTCTCCAACACTTTAAAACAGAACCTCTTTCTGAGCTTCAGGCAGAGACCCTGCAATGCCAAACTGCTGGCTCTTTGATATCTCTCTCTCTCTGCCCATCTTTCCTTTTGTTGCTGTCATCTTCAAGTGCCATGGTCATCCCCTCTGGTTCCTTAGCTCAGAGCGTTTCAATTAGACTCTGCTCCTCCAGATTAATGCACCGCTCAGATCTGTTGCTGCACCCTTCTGATATCAACAAGTATCAAGAGTGTTGCTTCTACCGCTGCTTTCTCCATGACAGCCGTTCCAAAGTCCCAGTAATCATTTCTGTCCCTGTCACTATTCCAACTCCAAGCATTGTCTCCTTGTGACACTTCTCTGACCTCCTTCGGCCCTTTCCATCCTCACCAGTGGCTATACTCCTCCAGGATTTCCCATTGTTCTCCATGGCTTAGTTTTAGAGCCAGATGAACAGCTGGCACTGGTCCAGTTTCTGTAATGGCTGCCTGAGATCTGCATCTCTTCAGCTATCTCAGGCATTCCCTTGGCTACCACCACTCCTCCTACTCTCTTAATTGCTGATAGGACTTCCCACACCTGCTCAGTCCCTCATTGTTTTTTCTCCTCCAGGCACATTGTCCATTTTTGCCCTTCTAAAGGCCTCTCAATCCTGGCCCCAGCTCAGGCAGCCACTGTTACAGTGCCCCCTGCCCCCTACTCTTAATCACAACTTTGAGGGGACTTCTTCAGCAACCAATCAGTTGAGATTCCTTCACATGTACTGAGATGTTATGAAACACCCATGGCTTACTTAATTTCATGTTTCTGGGGCACATCTGCTAGCCTTCTCCAGCCACACTGGCCCTCTGAAAACACTGGTAGAGGCCATGCCTCTGGAACAATGCAGCAGAAAACTCCAGAGGAAGAAAAGCTAGTTGCGTGGATGAGCTTTACAGGAAATCTCCTGCTTTCAGATTCATCACTGCAGGCATGAGCGGTTTGGAGGATTCTACTGAAATTGAGTCTGCAAGAGCTATACAGGGGAACTAGGGCAACTCTTTAGAAATTGGAAGAAGAAGAGTTGTGTTCTGTTATCCTGAATTTGATTCAAGAATTGATCCCTTCTTAAAATTCAGAAACTGGACTTAATGATGGGTGTCAGAAGGCTTATATTTCATCTCCTAAATTGGCATATGACCTACATAAAAATGATGTAGTCCAAGGTATAGAGGATGTACAAATAAGCTAAATTGGGATTCTCTAACTTCAAAAAATATTCTTCCTGCCAATTACTTCACAGTTATAAAACCTCAAGTTCAAAGTGCTACATTCTTTGTATGAAAATGTACATGTAAAGAACAAAGGATAGATGTGCACTTTCTTTTTAATCAGACATTTGCAGTTCACTGTTAGACAATAACCTCCCATTTTAAGAGTCACTTTCTTTGATCCTGCATCATTCCCCTCCAAGCAACTCCTTCCTACTTTGTAGTCTCATCCTTGCATCAAATTCCTGGCCACACTCTGCTTCATTTGCAATCCACAGGACACCATTCTAAAACATTCTTTGTCTGCCTGTATCGCAATGTGGCCAGCAAATTGTCACTTTCTTTCCTTTTCATAAATAAAGACATCCTATATCTTTGTTTATTGCTAAATCCATGTTTGTTTTCCAGTCCTTCAATGTGATCTCCAACATCGCCCGCTCCCCTCCTCTTAGGTTTGTTTTCAAGGGCTTTTCTTTTTCAGTGTCCAAGTTTCACCACTGTAGGTGACATCAGGCAGAATGCACACGCTGTACAATTTCTCCTTCAGGCAAGGGGCATCCTTCCTGTAAAAAACTGTTTGAGGCTGCTGAATGCCACTCAGCCTGAACTAAGTCTTCTTTCTATTTTACCATCTCATTCAGTCTCTGTGATCCATCCAACTCAGAGAGACCTAGTCTTCCATTTCCTTGATGCTATCGTCTTGAATTTGGCTATTGAGTGCCTGTGCACCAGGTACATTTGAAATGACCTCTGTCTTCTTGTGATTCAGGCAAAAATCTCTTTCTGCTAGCACTCTATGCTATCATCTGCAAATCACAGATGGTTCAGCCATAATCCATTAATGTTTATATCCTTGTCTGATGAGTCAAGCTCTTTGAAGACTACTTCTAGTACAGCCATAAGCAATTTCAGTGATTCTAATCATGCCCTGCCATACTCCTCTTCTGATCTGGATCTCACCTCCCTCTGAATGGACTTCAGGCAAGGCTTTCATATTTTCAAAAATGTTCCTAAGCAACTTGATGCAAACAGCAGGTATGCTTGAAATACTGCATTCATATACATATTATTGAAGGCTCTCATACTTCACAAAGGTAAGGCATGGGGGGCAATTGTATTCTTGACACTTCTGCACCACTTTTTGCACCGTGGGCATGGAATTCATGGTGGAATAGCCCTGTCTGAAGCCAGCTTGTTCTCTTGGTTGGTTTGCATCCAGTAGTACAGTTAGTTTGTTAGTAATGACCTTCATGAGCAGCCTATATGCTCATGACAGTAGACTGATTGGATGATAGGTGACAAAACAGACTTTAAAAACTTCCTTTGAAAAGCAACAGCATAGTTGATATCTTCCATACTGATGAGACTTCATTGCTCTTCGGACATTTAGTGAAAAATTTGATCAGTTCTGGCACCAATGCTGATCTTCCAGCAGTCAGCATTCCAACTGTGATTCTGTGTGTCCCAGGGTATTTGCCCCTTTTCATGGAGTCAAGCACATCATCCACTTCTTCTGGTAGAATATCCAGCATTTCACCAAGTTCTTTATCAGTGCCACTTGGGAAGGGGACTGAAATTGTTGCAGTTCTGTTCTGCACAGATCCTGATAGAACTTCTTTATATGATCCAATGTTTTAAAAGCTTCATGTACCAATCTGCCCTCACTTTTCATGCAGGGCACTTGATTTCTGCCTAGAACCAATTTCTGCTCTGCCTTTTTCAGTCCCTTGTTATGCTCCAGGGCTTACTGAATGACAGATGTGGTGGTGTCATCCTCAATATGTTTCAATAGCCTTCCTCCCCCCCATCACAGACTCCAAAGCATCTTTTGATGTAAAGTCTCTTTTCATTTTCCTTCACTGATCCATTAACATTTTTGTTCCATCAAATATTTTTGAAACAAACACATTTTTCTTGTATCTTGATGGTTTCTGCATGCAACTTGGTCCCTTTTCATTCAGCCTTGTGTATTAATGATGCCGATTTTTGCTCTCTTCTTCTGCTAATGTCACAAAATCTGTTTTCCAGAGTTAACCAGAATTGTCATTGCGCAAGAGAGCTCTTCCGTGTCAGTCACAACTGTTTGACTCCCGATTAATTTCAATCTTTGTCTCAGAATATCCAAGAAAACCTTGCCTCATTGCAGATGCTGATCACTTGTTCAACATTTGCTGAGAACAGAGGCAACCACAAAAGTATCTGTTCTGGTGTTGAGAATGAAATCAATCTCATTCTTTGTTCTGATATTTGGATTTCTCCAAGTCCAGTTCCTGCTGTTCCACTTTTGGGACATGGTGTTCCGTGCTTGCATCTGTTGTTCTCTCTCCACCGTAATTTCTTTCCCCTATGCCAGACTTGCCAATTGTTCTCTCATCTCTCAATCTTTGTACTGAACTCACCCATTTTGATCATGTAGTGCAGATGGCCCTCTGCAAGCAAAGTGCCTACCTCATCATAGACTTATTCTACTTCATTATTTTTGTGGCTGGGCATGGAAGCATAGATGTGGATGATCTTCATTTTGTTTTGTTCTGAAACCTTAAGTGTGTGAAGTATTATTATTGTGGTCACACTTATTATTGTTCCATTTATAAAGCGTTACTAATTATTAATAGATATCATCAGCATGTTTCAGATATGAGTAATAGGCATATGAGTACATCAGTAGATGGTTATAAGACATGGTTTTGAGCAACCTATTGACATGCTGGATTCTATAATGATTGATTAACCATTTATTAAAACATTATTAATCATTTAATAACACTTTATAAACTATTTATAAATGGAACATAAATATAAAGTGTGACCATTTTTTATTTATTATCAAATATGCTGGTAGCCTAGTATTTCTTGGAGAGAAGGATAGCTAATGTGACATCAAATTTTTAAAAAGGCTCCAAAGGCAATTCTGGCAATTACAGACTGGTAAACCTAACATCAGTAGCAGGCAAATTTGTTGAAACTATAGTAAAGAACAGAACTATCAGACACAAAGATAAACGCGATTTGTTGGGGAAGAGTCAACATTGTTTTTGTAAAGGGAAATCATGTCTCATCAATCTACTAGAATTCTTTGCGGGGGTCAACAAGTATGTGGACAAGGGGGATCCAGTGGATATAGTGTACTTAGATTTTCAGAAAGCCTTTGACAAGGCCCCTCTTAAGCAAAGTAAGCACTCATGGAATAAGAGGGAAGGTCCTGTCATGGATTGGTAACTGTTTAAAAGACAGGAAACAAAGGGTAGGAATAAATGGTCAGTTTTCATACTGGAGAGAGGTAAATAGCAGTGTCCCTCAGGGGTCTGTGCTGGGACCAGTCCTGTTCAACATATTTGTAAATGATCTGGAAAAAGGGGTAAACAGTGGCAACATTTTCAGATGATACAAAACTACTCAAGATGGTTAAGTCCCAGGCAGAGTGCGAAGAGTTACAAAGGGATTTTGCAAATCTGAGTGACTGGGCAACAAAATGGCAGATGAAATTCAATGTTGATAAATGAAAAGTAATGCAGATTGAAAAGCATAATCCCAACTATACATATAAAATGATGGGGTCTAAATTAGTTGTTACCACCCAAGAAAGAGATCTTGGAGTCATTGTGGATAGTTCTCTGAAAACATCCACTCAGTGTGCAGTGGCAGTCAAAAAAGCTCACAGAATGTTGGAATTATTAAGAAAGGGATAGATAATAAGACAGAAAATATCGTGTTACCTCTATATAAATCCATGGTACGCCCACATCTTGAATACTGCATGCAGATCTGGTTGCCCCATCTCAGAAAAGATATATTAGAATTGGAAAAGGTTCAGAAAAGGGCAACAGAAATGATTATGGGTATCGAACAGCTTCTGTCTGAGGAGAGATCATGGATGGTGAGTGGAGCCCACCTTTGTGGAGGCTAGCCCCCGGCTCCACCCCTTCCGCCCATGCCCTACCCACAGCCAGAGCCCCAAGACCCCCTGCCCTCACCACACGGATGAAGCCACAAGCCCTCCCTGTTCTGGGATGGCCGAAGCCCCAAGCCTCCTGTCCCTGGACTCAACCCGCCGGGGAAAAGCGTCTGTTAGAAGACGCTTTTGATATGCCCAATGCAGGTTCTGGGGTGGCTGAGGAAGCAGTATGTGCCTCTTTGGCCACCCCAGAACCTGCATGGGGCATAATAAAGCAAAAACTTCACCGCCAAACCCTGCAATCGAGTGTCCGGTGGCCACAGCAGCACTGGGGGAGGCAGAGCCTCCCCTGGCCTATTATACCCACTGCCCATGGAAAGGTTAATAAGACTGGAACTTTTCAGCTTGGAAAAGAGACGACTAAGGGGGGATATGATTGAGGTCTATAAAATCATGACTGGTATGGAGAAAGTAAATAAGAAAATGTTATTTATTTCTTCTCATGACACAAGAACTAGGGATCACCCAATGAAATTAATAGGTAGCAGGTCTGAAACAAACAAAAGGAAGTATTTCTTCATACAATGCACAGATAACCTGTGGAACTCTTTGCCAGAGAATGTTGTGAAGGTCAAGACTATAACAGGGTTCAAAAAAGAACTAGATAAATTCATGGAGGATAGGTCCGTCAATGGCTATTAGCCAGGATGGGCAAGGATGCAAAATCATGCTCTGAAGTGTCCCTAGCCTCTGTTTGCCAGATGCTGGGAATGGGTGACAGGGGATGGATCATTTGATGATTACCTGTTCTGTTCATTTCCTCTGAAGCACCTGGCATTGGCCACTGTCGGAAGACAGGATACTGGGCTAGATGGCTCATCTGTCTGACCCAGTATGGCTGTTCTTATGTTCTTATGAATAGCTAAGATTAATTTCAAGGAAAGGGGACTTAATAAGAGTACCAATTCATTTTGACTGGATGGAACTGTTGGCTGAATTCATGAAAGGTTCTCTTAGTACTAGGGAAGACCAAAGCTAATGTCTTCACCTGTAATAACGATGTGCTCAACAAAAATTATGAAAGGAGGCTGGGATAGAAGGAGTGATGATGATGAAACCAGCTGGGGGAAGAAACAAAATGTTTGTTTGGACAATTTGCATCTGTTGCTTCTCTTAACCGGATAAGGGAGTACGCTGTGTAATATATACACACAAGCTTCAGTTACCGACAGAGACTTAAAATATTTATATCACAGACAAACAATGCCAAGGAGTTCCCTACAAATGCAGTGATTTAATAAACACAGCACTGCAATGTAGCATTTCTTTGCTGTATATAATCAGCGGTATTTGTGTGGGTAGAATGGATAACTGACCCAAGGTAAGACTGGGGGTTGAATGGTTTAGATGCACACACTCCCAGCATCCACACCTTTTTAACTTTTGCAGGCAAACGTGGAGCATGTCCAAACATTTCCTCTTCTATGTACAGTAAGGTTGCTAAAGCACCCCTCATCTGACAGTCCTATCATGCTCTCCCATGACAGGGAGCTCTTCTTCTATGTCTTCAGCCAAGGATAAAGATAAGTTTCCTCATCCGTAGTAGAGTTAACTGCTTTAGGTATTTAGGCACTATGAACCGCAGGCTAAGCTCACTAGAACACCCCACTCCAGACAACACCAGTTACACCCATGTGAAAATCTCTATCCTGGACAACTGGCCCTGAACAACAGAATAGATCCCATTTTTACAGTTTAGCCATGTTACCTTATGCAACCTTACAGCAAACAGTCATGGTTTTCTTGTGTGATTTTTAAGACAGACTCTCTTAGATCCCTTCTTCACTAAGCAATAATGTGTGTTCGTGCATGCGTGTGTGTGAGAGAGAGAGAGAGAGAAAAGCTAAAATTGCTTATCTGTATTTTTATAGAATAAAAATCCTTGAAAGCAAAGACATTTTTTGAGTATACATTAATTTGATCCAGGCTGAAATATTGCCTTTTGTTACTAACAAAATTTCTGCACTCTTTTCACCCTCTATATAAAATTGGCAATTTCCCCAAAGATAAATTCACCAAATAAAGAACAAATCAGTTTTTTGAAATGATGGCTATGCTTCAGAAGAAATAGTCTTCTGAACAATTTCAAGGGCAGAGTAAAAATTGTTATATTATATGCAAAACTGTAAGAACATGTCTCTTAACAGCGTTTGATAGCTGTGAGAATACTTTTTGTACAATTTGGGGACAAACATACAGAGTACGCCTATGTATACACAAACATACACAAAACTGCATGCATGAACACACACTTGTAACTCCATACGTGCACAAATGTACACTTCCCAAAAAGTAAAAACAGACACACAATCCTAATTGCACAGACAAAGGGCTGATTCTCCATTATCTTGCATCTTGTGTAATCATTTACAACTGTGCAGGCTGTCTGTGAAACACCACCATTCTGATTTGGTAGCATTTTGCACTTTTGCATTCTGCAAACTATCTGGACTCAAGGCTTGTCTACAGTTACCGGGGGATCTACGAGTGGCGATCAATGCATTGGTGGTTGATTTAGTGGGCCGAGTGAAGACCCACTAAATCGACCATAGATCGCTCTCCTGTCGACTCCTGTACTCCACCGGATCGAGAAGAGTAGGGGGAGTCAACGGGAGAGCATCTCCTGTCAACATCGTGAAGTGTGGACCCTGCGGTAAATAGATCTAAGCTATGTTGATTTGAGTTACGCTATTCATGTAACTCAAATTGCACAGCTTAGATCGAATTTCCCCTGTAGTGTAGACAAGGCCTAATATACTCAATTAATGAACTAACTATATGAACACTGAAGGGATTTAAGTCACACAGTGTGCAAGAGAAGCGGACGCTGCCAAGGATTCTGTCTTGCAGCTATGAGTGGTTAGAAGGAACTGAGGGAAGGCTGGGCAAGTTCTATGGCCTGTATTATACAGGAGGTAATATTAGATGATAACACTGGTTCCTTTTGGTCTTGGAATCTAGAAACTACTCCACTGCTTATGCCCGTGTGTGTGTATGTGTGGAGGTGGGGAATGAGGGGACACAAGGTGCAGGTGTGGCCCCAAAGCACACTGCTGGCCAAAATAATCCAACTTTGTCTGCACAGGGCATGTGCATACCAGAAGTGGGATCCATGTGAACAATGACTTGAGGAAGAAGTTTCACCCACTATGTAGTATTTTCACTAGAAATCCATTGTCATGTCTCAGCAAAGTGCGTGCCATGTTTCATCAAGGCAAAAATGTGTGTCTTCCTTAATCCCCATTTTTGATAGATTCCACTGCCATATGATCTCCAAAGGGATCGATTCCTTAGTTCAAATACCTTATTAAGGAGGGGTCCCATGATTCTTTGCGTCTTTTCACAGTAGTGGAGTGTGTTACTTCCTCTATACCATGTGTTGTTAATTCTTGATATAACATCAACTTTTTCTCTTTATTTTATGTTAGCTTCTTGTTTCTTTTCCTATCAATATTTACATGAAACTAAAATGTGTTTATAATTAAAAGTGTTTCCTCAGTTCCCCTTAGTCATTTAACTGAGGACAAGTTGATCAAGAGGTGGGTCACAGAAAATGTCATTAGCTTCTTTTGATTGCTCTTGATACCTATTTGAAAGAATGGTTCATCACGATACAGCTGGAGCTAGCCCCTGTTTCCAGGCTAATTGTTATCGGTCTTGATTCAGCAAGGTATTTAAGCATACACATAACTTCAGGAATGTGAGTACTGTAGTTCCATTGACTTCAATTAGATTATTCATGGCCCTAAAGTTATGCACATGCTTAAGTACCTTGATGAATCTGGGCCACAGAACCTAACCTATAGATCATAAATAATAATAAATTTGATGAGATGTATGTAGTGAGAGAGTATTTATATAGCAATGAAGAATTTATATCTGACAGGAAGACACTAACCACCATGCCTCTGCTCTATAATCCCTCAGGGTTTCTTTTTCCAGTTCTTTTGTCCATGAAGAAAATAAACATTGAGGAATAATGAAAAAGCCTTAGCATATTTTACTGATAAAGGTGTGAGTTAAAGAAGCTTTCCACTGGGGATGAATCATTGATAAGGATGACTGTTACGTAGACTTCTGTGCTGAAAAGTATTAAAACTCCCAGAGAAGGAAAGGATGGTAAAGAAAACAAGTAGCATGGTCATGCAGCATGTGGTTTGATCCTGCTAATTCCTGTTAGGACTAGAGGGGGTCAAACTTACCGTGTGCTCATTCTATCACTCTGTAGGCAGCACTCCAATTTCATCTATTTTTAAAAGTAGAACCCAAGGGGATTCTTCATCACTGGAAATAAGCCAAACCCAGTAACAAAGCTCACCGCACCTGTTACATGAACACAAGCAATAAGCCAAATCACGGGAGCTCCCACTTGAGGGCTGGGAGTCCCAGTAATCCTTTCATGCCCTATACATCAATTATTTGACAGTTGAAAATGAAACCTTGTTATATGTGTATTGCCCAGAATGCGGCTTGAAAATACCCTTTGTGAGCCCAGGTTTGGATTAATAGACAGGCTGTGGAAGAGAGAGCAGAGGTAAATGTATCCTCTCTAACTTCAGAGGGTGTATGGAAGGTACAAACAACTAAGGGTATAAAAGTTCTTTACTTCCTACTAGGCTGTGCTTGTTGATTTCATGTGAGGCTCATAGCACTGTCATTTTGAATTTGGATTCTTGATGTTCCTTCCCACTGGGAAAACTTGCGTTAATATCTTCTGACATGCAATGTGTCATATGCTGTTTAGAGTAATAATAATCATAAGGTGTTGAGAACAGCAGGGCAAGAGGTGGCATATTAAAACACACACACACACCCATGCACAAAAATTGGAAAAATCAAGGATAAAAGTGAAATCATCGCTTAACTAGAATTTCTAGAGCTGAAACCTGAACAAGGATCGAAAAGGAAAGCCTTGCTTTCCAGAGAGGTCTTTACAGGTTTGTAATTGTAAATATCTCCTTTTATAAAGGATGTATTTAGGAAGCTAAACTGTTCCCTTTCCATGAATGATCTATTTTACAGGGCTTAAAACTATGTCAAGCCTTGCTGCAGTAAATCCTCCTCTTGCTGTAATGGAGTAATGTAAGCAACTTGGGTTGCCGTTTAAACAATTCCCAGTGTGTGGCATGGCCAGTGCAGTTTGAAATGACTCTGTCTATCTAAACAGAAACAGATGTTTGAACAGCAGAGCTGTGCAGAAGCCATTCTTCAAACAGTCGATTAAAACATCTGTCAGGAGCATTGGATGGGGCCAGACAAGCAACAGCAGTATCAGCTGGGCCTGCCAGTCACTTCCACGCACAAACTGGAGGTTGGAGGAGGGGTGAGGTGAGGGCTGGGGGAATCACTTTTTGGTCCCAGGACTGCGGCATTCTCTTTTCTTTCTTTTTTTCTTCACTCATTTTAAAGGTATTAGCTTCAATTGTCCAGGATGTCACCTCGTCACACTTAGCCTTACATCCACCGCGACCCTGAGTCTGAATTTTTGTTTCTCTTGGTAACGTGTTCTTCTGCTTTTGCTGCCATTGAAATAAGCATCAGTATGGAAGCTGTGAAATACTGACTGCATGCCAAGCTACAGTATTTCACAGCTACCGTTGTATTTGATCATGAATGTGCCGTTCATGTCAAAAGACAAGCTTCTGTTTAGTCATTTGACAATTCAGTGGTATTGTAATAAATTTTCCAGGCCTCACTTGCATCAGAAATATTGTGGCTTACCTGTCTCTTGAAGCTTGCATGAAGGAATCCTACAACATGCAGGAAATTTACATAAATTCTTTTCCCGCCCCCCCCCCAATGTAGAATGTTCAAAATTTAAATCAAGAGCTGGATTGAAATGTTACAAATAGCGCCAATAGTTATAATGATCCAAATGAAAACCCTGAATCCAAGCAACCCCCAACTATATGTCTTTTTGAAATCTAGATCTGCTCTTATTTCCTGCTTCAGGCTGGGACAGCATAAACACACCCATTTAAGAAGAAAAGGAGTACTTGTGGCACCTTAGAGACTAACCAATTTATTTGAGCATAAGCTTTCGTGAGCTACAGCTCACTTCATCGGATGCATACTGTGGAAAGTATAGAAGATCTTTTCATGCACACAAAGCATGAAAAAATGGGTGTTTACCACTACAAAAGGTTTTCTCTCCCCCCACACATGAAAGTTGCGATATTACAACAAAAAAACTTCAAAACCAGACTCCAGCAAGAGACTGTTGAATTGGAATTCATTTGCAAATTGGATACAATTAACTTAGGCTTGAATAGAAATTGGGAGTGGCTAAGTCATTATGCAAGGTTGTTGTGGTTTAAATGCAAGACAAACAAAGCTTTTAGCAGGCAAGCGGGAAGGTTTGCTGTGTTGGCTTTTTATTTTTTTTTTAATTTTTTTTTATTTATGCGCATTATATATTTTAACAGCAAAAGGAAACAGCAAAAGGAATAATATAACTTTGATTAATATTTTTATTTATTAGCTTTTATTTACTACATTTTTAGCTTTTGGGCTTTGAGCTCAGTTTTGGGAGGCTTTTTACGGTTTATGTTTTTTGGGCAACTTTTTATGGTTTATGTTTTTGAAAGGAGCAGTGTGTGCACTGCTCCTACATAACACTCAGGGTGTGCCCTGAATGTTTCCTAGTGCATGAACCCTGCGTGAACCCTTCACAAGTTAACCTATTTCCCCTTGTTTTTTCTTACCCCCCCCCAGACGTTCTTGTTAAACCCTGGATTTGTGCTGGAAATGGCCCACCTTGATTATCATACACATTGTAAGGAGAGTGATCACTTTAGATAAGATATTACCAACAGGAGAGTGGGTTTGTGTGGTGAGGGGGGGAGAAAACCTGGATTTGTGCTGGAAATGGCCCAACTTGATTATCATACACATTGTAAGGAGAGTGATCACTTTAGATAAGCTATTACCAGCAGGAGAGTGGGGTTGGGGGAGAGAAAACCTTTTGTAGGGGTAAACACCCATTTTTTCATGCTTTGTGTGTATAAAAAGATCTTCTATACTTTCCACAGTATGCATCCGATGAAGTGAGCTGTAGCTCGCGAAAGCTTATGCTCAAATAAATTGGTTAGTCTCTAAGGTGCCACAAGTACTCCTTTTCTTTTTGCTAATACAGACTAACACGGCTGTTACTCTGACACCCATTTAAGAGTTCTCCTTAAGACTGATTACTCCCAAGTAGAGTCTATTACTAGCTGTGTTTCCAGCCACATAGTACGAGAGCTGATGAAGGTTTTTGTTTGTTTGTTTTCAGAACACATTGAACTGTGCATGTGCATGTGTGATAGTCACTAGCCTGGTGCGGAGGGCACTCACTGGGACATGGGAGACCTAGGTTGCTGAAAATCAGGCAGAGCAGGGCCTTGAACCTGGGTTTCCCACATCCCAGCCAGCTAAGGACCCCACCCATGAGGTGACTGGCCATTCTGAAGTGTGTCTCTTGCTTGTGGTTTTTCACAAAAAGTTTGAAAGGTCTCATTTTTGTTCTACATTGGAATGAAAATAAATTTCAGCTCCCCATATTGTTCATGAAACAGAATTGTTATTTTCCAGCAAGCACTACATAACACCAAAACACTCAGTATTTCACATAGTCTTATGCCCTGTGTGCATACATTTTCCCACCAGGTGGGCTACACCCTACTGATCCACAGGACTGTCATAAAGGCGCCATATCGCTGTCACACACAGAAGGACCAATAGTCTTCCTGTTGGCATAGTAATGACCAGGCATCTCCCCCGAAAATATTCCCTATAAGGCTTCCCTGAAAATGTGGTGGATTTAAAAAAAGTATATATGTGGATTGTTATCTCTTTTTTGCCTCTGAGAATGGATTAATTGTATGCTGTGGTAGCAGATTACTTCACAACAGCCTGGCAGATGTGCTGTTGCTGAATAAACAAACTCATTTATATTGCTGTAATGACTGTTGCTTCTGTGCTCTCATCGTGAAGCCTTCAGACTATCTATAGTAGTTTATAAACAAAGCTGCTTGCTTTTATTGAAAAGCAATTTGTAGCCGACGAGGCTCGTTGGCAGAGTGTGCCAAATGGGGCCCGGTTCACTTCTCAGGGAACAGGTGTCCCTATCATTAAACCACCGCCCCAGGTGGCACTAATTGGCATCCTAGCTGGCAGTCTCTGCAAAGAGGCCACAGATTGACTGGGCCATGGAAACTAAATTCCCCTATCACAACTTGAGGTAGCCCCTTTAAGCAGGATTTGGACTCATTGGCAGGGCAGTGTGAGCGGCTTCCTGTGCCATTATTTGTGCTGTATCTGTTCTATGGAGAAAAGATTTTACTCCCCAGGCTTATCACACAATCACCTTTGATGACCGCTAAAAAAAAATTCCCAGTACGCTAGCAATTGCTCATTAACTATTATTACTACACCTAGTAATAGAATTAAATAGCTCATTACACAGTACACATTCATTCACTTCCCCCTCTTCTTTTATTTCCCCATCTTCTCTTTTTTTGTTTCTTCTCTCGCCTCCTTAATTATCACGGTATTGCTGAAAAAAGGAAAATCATCTTGCTGTATTTTGTTACATCGATTCTTTTACAGCACTAAAAATATAAAAAAATTACAACACAATGTGCCACATAGTATAGAAGTGCATGAATGACACCCAGAAATAGAGGCATCCTAAGCAAAACTCACTGTAGCATACAAGTCTTTTCAATTATTGGATTACCAAATCAGGAGGGCCAAATCACACCTGGAGCTGCAGCTAGCAAGAGATGTTAAGAGTAACAAGAAGGGTTTCTTCAGGTATGTTAGCAACAAGAAGAAAGTCAAGGAAAGTGTGAGCCCCTTACTGAATGAGGGAGGCAACCTAGTGACAGAGGATGTGGAAAAAGCTAATGTACTCAATGCTTTTTTTGCCTCTGTCTTCACTAACAAGGTCTGCTCCCAGACTGCTGCACTGGGCAGCACAGCATGGGGAGGAGGTGATCAGCCCTCTGTGGAGAAAGAAGTGGTTCAGGACTATTTAGAAAAGCTGGACGAGTCACAAGTCCATGGGGCCAGATGCACTACATCCAAGGGTGCTAAAGGAGTTGGCGGATGTGATTGCAGAGCCATTGGCCATTATCTTTGAAAACTCATGGCGATCGAGGGAGGTCCCGGACGACTGGAAAAAGGCTAATGTAGTGCCCATCTTTTAAAAAGGGAAGAAGGAGGATCTGGGGAACTACAGGCCAGTCAGTCTCACCTCAGTCCCTGGAAAAATCATGGAGCAGGTCATCAAGGAATCAATTCTGGAGCATTTAGAGGAGAGGAAAGTGATCAGGAACAGTCAGCATGGATTCACCAAGGGCAAGTCATGCCTGACTAATCTAATTGCCTTCTACGATGAGATAACTGGCTCTGTGGATGAGGGGAAAGCAGTGGATGTGTTATTCCTTGACTTTAGCAAAGCTTTTGACATGGTCTCCCACAGTATTCTTGCCAGCAAGTTAAAGAAGTATGGGCTGGATGAATGGATTATAAAGTGGATAGAAAGCTGGCTAGATTGTTGGGCTCAACGGGTAGTGATCAATGGCTCCATGTCTAGTTGGCAGCCGGTATCAAGCGGAGTGCCCCAAGGGTCGGTCCTGGGGATGGTTTTGTTCAATATCTTCATTAATGATCTGGAGGATGGCGTGGATTGCACCCTCAGGAAATTTGCAGATGATACTAAACTGGGAGGAGAGGTAGATACGCTGGAGGGTAGGGATAGAATACAGAGGGACCTAGACAAATTGGAGGATTGGGCCAAAAGAAATCTGATGAGGTTCAACAAGGACAAGTGCAGAGTCCTGCACTTAGGATGAAGAATCCCATGCACCGCTACAGACTAAGGACCGAATGACTAGGCAGCAGTTCTGCAGAAAAGGACATAGGGGGTTATAGTGGATGAGAAGCTGGATATGAGTCAACAGTGTGCCCTTGTTGCCAAGAAGGCCAATGGCATTTTGGGATGTATAAGTAGGGGCATTGCCAGCAGATCGAGGGACGTGATCGTTCCTCTCTATTCGACATTGGTGAGGCCTCATCTTGAGTACTGTGTCCAGTTTTGGGCCCCACACTACAAGAAGGATGTGGAAAAATTGGAAAGAGTCCAGCGGAGGGCAACAAAAATGATTAGGGGACTGGAACACATGACTTATGAGGAGAGGCTGAGGGAACTGGGATTGTTTAGTCTGTGGAAGAGAAAAATGAGGGGGGATTTGATAGCTGCTTTCAACTACCTGAAAGGGGGTTCTAAAGAGGATGGATCTAGACTGTTCTCAGTGGTAGCAGATGACAGAATGAGGAGTAATGGTCTCAAGTTGCAGTGGGGGAGGTTTAGGTTGGATATTAGGAAAAACTTTTTCACCAGGAGAGTGGTGAAGCACTGGAATGTGTTACCTAGGGAGGTGGTGGAATCTTCTTCCTTTGAAGTTTTTAAGGTCAGGCTTGACAAAGCCCTGGCTGGGGTGATTTAGTTGGGGATTGGTCCTGCTTTGAGCAGGGGGTTGGACTAGATGACCTCCTGAGGTCGCTTCCAACCCTGATATTCTATGATTACATTGATTCAGGCTAGATTGTGGCTTGGATGACACAGCTACACAGGGAGCAAGAACCTCGCTATGTTCCTATCTGGCTACCCAAACCTTGGGTCTGGTGCATAGGAGTAAGCAGGGCTACTTGTCCACTCACTGACTCCTCAGAGCAAATGAGAGAGGAGGACAGGTCAAGGAAGTGGGTGGAGCCTCTGGAGCCCCTCACTGGCCAGAGTAGCTGGATAGGCCAGCAATAAGTTACCACACACCAAGTAGATAAGCAAAATAGTATGCATTTTAATACAGCTAAATATAAATGTATACACTTAGGAGCAAAGAATGTAGGCCATACTTACATGATGGGGGACTCTACCCAGAGGAAGAAGTCAGTCTGAAAAAAGTTTAGGCCGGGGGAAGGGAGGGATAGTCAGCTGGACATGAGCTTCCTGTGTGATGCTGTGGCCAATAGGGCTAATGTGATCCTGGGATGCATAAATAGGAGAATCTTGAGTAGGAGTAGAGAGGTTATTTTACCTCTGTATTTGGCACTGGAGTGACTGCTGCTGGAATACTGTGTCCAATACTGGCATCCACAATTCAAGAAGGATGTTGATAAATTGGAGAGGATTCAAAGAAAAGCCATGAGAATGATTAAAGGATTAAAAAACATGCCTTACAGTAACAGACTCACAGAGCTCAATTTATTTAGTTTAACAAAGGGAATGTTAAGGGATGACTTGATTATGGTCTACAAGTGCCTATATGCGGAACAAATATTTGACAACGGGCTCTTTAATCTAGCAAAGAAAGGTATAACATGATTCAATGGCTGGAAGTTGAAGTGAGGCAAATTCAGACTGGAAACAAGGCGCAAATTTTTAACAGTGAGAGTAATGAACCATTGGAACCATTTACTAAGGGTTGTGGTGGATTCTCCATCACCGGCAATTTTAAAATCACAAAGGGATGGTCTAGGCATTAGGTTGGGGAAGTTCTGTGGCCTCTGTTATACCTGATGATCAGACTAGATGATCACTTGGAATCTGTGAATCTGTGACAGGTGCGGGAGAGAGTATCTGCATCCCTTTAAGAGGTTTCAGAGTAGCAGCCGTGTTAGTCTGTATCTGTCAAAAGAAAAGGAGGACTTGTGGCACCTTAACTAAATTTGTTAGTCTCTGAGGTGCCACAAGTCCTCCTTTCCTTTAAGAGGTGTTGCCTCCTCCTCTTCCCCATAGTACAATGTGGGGAGCTCTCTGAGGCAGAATGTCGCCAGATACTTCCCTACAGAAAGTGGTTCTCCACTGCCCCAGCACAGGGCTGTCTTGCCCTTGGTGAATATTTATACAGCTGTCTGAAGTATCAGAAATAATTACTCCTATTTTATTAGCTGCATAATGATTGTGTGCTAGGCACACCTTTGAAATCTGTGTTGGGTAGAAAGGGGCCCAGCAATGACAGTGTTAATTATGCCACCACACATAGTGGCGCTACCCTCACACGCAGACTTGACAACTCTTCAAAGTTGTTATGAGGCACCGAGGAAAAGGGTTAGGGACAGAAACATTTTTTAGGGACAAACCCAGCAAGTGGTATTTTGTCTCCCATTAACTCTGCTGTTTTTACTCTCTGCCGAGTTAATTACAAATCAGTTTAATTGTTCTCTCGCTCAATAACTTTCTAATCTCTCAGAGACTTGCTGCACAGCAGGCGATAAGGTTATATTTTATCACTTCTTTTTCCATTAACCCCACAGTGTTAGTCTGCGGTCTGCTTCCTCCCTCTCTCCCCCGGACTTTAACAATTAAATTGATTCAAACTGACTTCAAGAATGACTCCATTCAGAACCTTCCCTCTGCTCCTCCCTAGCTGGTCAGGTTGTCACACTGTAGGGTCACATGTGGCAAATTCTCTGCTCCTGCCCCGTCTCCCAGTCACACCATGAAACAAAGTTGAAAAATTGTGCAGTGACGCATGCATGTACAGGGAAATCGGGGGAGAGAAAATCACTCTGAGGAATGTGCACAGTGTTTTTAAAAAAAAAAACCTGCAGGAAAATTTTAAAAACACCTAAAGTCTGCCAGTAATTCAGCCTTGGATGCCTGCCTGCTGCCACCACTGACTGGACATTTCCCCATTGACTTTCCTCTTCTGGTCAGGCCGTGCTGTATATTAAAAGTAGCAACCTCTTTGTAGCTGGATAAATGTGCAGGCTGAAGTTAGGTTAACAGCAGCTAGACCATCTTGCAGAACAGGGCCTGCAATGCAGTGCAGGAGGGTGTGAGGAATTTCACACCACTCCCAGAAGTTAATGTTTTTGGCTGGATTAATGAAAAGCAAAAATGTGTCCTTATAAAAATAAATAGTACAGCCTTCTTCAATAATGGCCACCAACATGGCTGAATTGCTGCTATACATTCTTGTGTTCTGGACCATATACTGTAGCTGTAGCTGCTCCATAGTTAAACTTGATGCTAGCTGCCCATTCTACACCTAATTTTCAACCCAAATTTCCCTAGAAGAAATCACATGCAGAATTTCCCCCCAAATTTCACATGCAACATCTCATTCTGGGGTAGAATTTTACTGAGAACGTGGTTTTTTTCGGGGGGAGGAGGGTGGGTGGTAGAAAAAGAAATGTGAAATTATGGCATTTTTTTTCCTGTTTTGGCTTTTTTGAAAAAAAAATCCCTTTTTATTTTTGCTCATATCTCGAAAATTGCTCATCGTCCAACCTCCAGATTTGTTGAGTTTTGTTGATCTTACTAAAGAAGTAAATAAAAGAGCCTCATAGTGATTTTTTGTGGGAATTGGGGATAGTGGGAGGTTTACAAACAGACTAGAAAGAGTGCATGGCTCAAATTAGTGGTATAATCCAGCGCTGGCTTAGTCCAAAGCCCATTTAAATTCACCAAATCTTTCCATTGACTTCAGTGAGTTCTGGGTTAAGCTCATAAAGAGGAGGCAGAGGAAGGCTCTCTCTCCCATTTCTTTCTTTTTGCCTTCACCTAAGTAAGTCCAGCCAAGAAACTCCCAGATCCCGGCCCAGTCAAGAACAACAAGACAAATTAAAAAGATGACTATCTGGCTGTATCTCTTATAAGTTAAAGTCATTTCCTTCTCTCCAACCTTCCCTTGCAACAAGCCATCTTTATAGTTTTGGGCCACTTGTTATCAAATAAAAAAATAGTATCATATATGAACAAATTTGTGACTATTTTGGGTGGTGAGAACAAGCATGTGATCTACTCAGATGGGGGGTTTTCCTTGCCATTTATTATTATTTTATTGTATTGCCAGAGCACCTAGGCTTCTAATCATAGAACCAGGGCCATATTGTGCTAGGTGCTGTACAAACACATAACCAAAAGATAGCTCCTTGCCCTGAGGAACTTACCATATAAGTGTAAATCAGGAGACAACAGATGGACACAACAGTCATCAATGATGATTCCAGTTATAGACATATGATGCCACACAACTGTACTTTGCCATTCAGAAAATGTTAATGTAACAATCTCTGTAAAAGCTATGTTATAGCTCAAACAGAACTTTTTCAATAAAACAATAAACTTAATCTAAATTTAGAGATGGCCTTAAAACAGAATCACAGATCTGAACTGCCCCAGACTTTTGGAAAGTTTTAATCTGGAACCAGATCCAAAGTTCATAGGTCATAATTGTGATTGCTAAGGACAAGAATCTGAGCACTGACTTTGAATTACTCCTAAATTTCGGGGAAGTTTGTGGTAACATCCTTATCTGAATTTTGGCCAAGATTTTGAAAAGTGATTGATGCTTTTTGGGTGTCCAACTGGAGATACCTTTAAAGGGGACTGTTTTTGGAGGGTTGTTGCTCAGCATTTTCAGAAACTTACATCCCTTAAAGGTGTCTCCAGTTGGGCACTCAAAAATTATGGCACCCAAATCACTAGTTACCTTTGAAATTCTTGGCTTCTATTGTTTCAGCCTCTTTCTACTTAATTTTCCGAGTACCAGCAGGGATGCATTTAACAGAGGCTCCCTAGAAATAGTAAACTTCATGATACAGTACTGAACATCGTTTTGAACAGCAGGTGAGTTTTCCAAAGCACTGCTTTGATTTCTCTGTTATTTTTAAAATGTTGTCTAAAGAATCTATATGATTTGGATTGGAGCCCCAAATCATCTGTTCTTCTGAAGTCTGTAGAGTACAAATTACTCTATCTTTCAAAAGCTTTCTCCCATCATAAAATAATGGAATGGGATTACTAATCAGATTGTGACTTCAGTTTCAAGTCATATTGTCCTTTGGACATACAGGTTCTGATTCAAGGCACAGCGTAGTCAATGCCTTTCTCATCTGTCTAATCTATTGAATGGCCCCCATTAACATAGAATCTGAGTGCCTCATCATCTTTAATGTATTTATTTATAATGTATTTTCTGGGAGTCTTGACTTCAATGGATCAGGCTTATAGTGACCTCTACAGAAACTAATAACATGGACTAAAAATCATCCTGTAATTTTTTTTGGCCCAAAGTAGTGCCATGCTATATGCCAATATCCAAAACAGCCACACAGGTCAGAATTAGTTTTAGTGTCAGTGTTTTTCTGTCTATTAACCTCAATCTGTTTTTCTACATGACACCATCTCCAGTGCTTTATTTAATTTTGTTGTGAAAAATCCCACTTTCTCTCTTCTCTCCTCCCTTCTTCCAATATCAAAAAATAAAAGTTTAAAATGTGAGAGGGGGGTTTTTACACCAAAATGAACATTTCAACACGTTCCCTTTAGAAATATGTTGTTGAAAACTGAAATGAAAAATTTTGAACAAAATGAAAAAACTTTTTGTTTCTTCCAAAACTTTTCATGGACTATACTGACCTTTTCCCAGCCAAGCTCTACTACTAGTTAAAGGTGTAAATCAGGAGTAACTCCACTGTAGTCGATGGTTCTACATAAGTGTAGAACTAGCTTAAGATAAATCAGTATCAGGCTCAAATACAGGAGCAGCACCCTTAAATTCTAGCCCACTGGTGGTGCCAGACCAAATTCAGCCTAGGTATAAGTGAAATGCCACTCACAACTGCAGTCTGTAAAACCAGGATCCTGACCACTTGCCTGCATTCAATTCTGCTGTAGTAAAGTTGTAACCTCACTGATCCAGTTTTAGTCTGGCTAATTACAAGCTGCCTAACTAAACTCCCTTGACAGTTTCAGCTGGAAAGTTATCTATCACTAAATTGTTGTGTAGTGGTGTTGTGTTCTGTTCGTTCCAGAGGCAACTGTATTTCAGTATCAGCTGAAATTACCAAGTTGTATAGTTTCTATTTTATATACAATAGTGAAAAGGTTAGTTTTACATTGATGTGGTGTGGAGATTGGGGTTGAAAAGTTGACTTAATAGCTATTTTCCATCTCTGATTTGTGTGAGTTTTTGTTTCCCTTGTCACTTGGCATGGTATCTTGTACCTGTCTCCAAGGAATATGAACTAAGAGTCACCTCCTTGGTCTGTGTCTCACATGTGGCAACATGCTGCTTTTCCACTGGCCTGGTTTTGATTTATTCCTGTGTAAATGTTTTGTGACACACAAAAGTGCGGGGGGGGGGCAGAGAAAAATACATATTGAGAGACTATTGAACTTTGTTTTTCAGTTACCTGATGAATTGCTGACTAAAGACAGGATAGGCTGGTGGAAATATAAGACCTATATATATTGTACGTTCCTCAAATGTAATGACCAGAAAAAGTGGGTGTTCATTCGTGGTTTTAGCCAACTTGCAATTTATCTTGGTTTTAACCCAAGCAGGCTAAAAACCAAGATAAACAGTCTTTGATGAAATCTAATTATGACTAAGCCCGTTTGCATGAAGGTTCCTGAGTTCAGTTAGGGACGGGACGGGGGAGACCTTGAAAGCGTTCCAGTGCAAAAGTCATGTGCCCTATGCTCTTGGTTGAACCAATAGAGTCCAACAGCCCATAGGTTCAGTTGTGGCTTACATTAATACCCGACACCATAGGAGTTAAAGCTCTGTTGAAATCACACATTTACACCTGTTTATTCCAATCCTGTTAGTCCAGTGAAATCTTCAGGTGAAGAACTAACAGAGAAAATTATCTTTCCCCACCCCTCTTCCCACTCTCTTCCAAATATGTATTTAAAAATCTGACTTGAAAATTGCTCCCTGTGACATCAGTAGGAGCAGGATTGATTAATATCCTGGAGCACCAAATTAATAAATCCTGGTGGAGTTGGCAAGTGACTTGATTTCAAGAGGGCCTTTAGGGCGTTGTCTAAACAACAAAAGTTGGGCCTGGGCTAGCCTACCTGAACTCACTTGAATCCAGCTAGCGCAGGTAACAATAGCAGTGAAGACAGTAGAGCACAGGCTTCAGACAAGACTAGTGAGCCAAGTACAAAGCCAGGGTCCATTCAGGGCTTGCACGGGCCTGTACTGAAGCCTAGTTGGATTCAAACTCATGGATTCAAACTTCAGCTCATGTAGACTATCCTGTGCAGATAGGGTCTTGGTATACGATAAAAAGCTCTTGCCTTTGTGAATCTCAGATAGGAAAAGTGCCAACAATATAGCCCGTGTGCCAGTTTTTCTACTTTCAAAGAGTCCAGTTGCCATGCTATCTAGGTCACAGTTCAGAGACTGCATTGCCAAACAACGCTGGCAGGAAGAAAGTGAATTATAAATATATTATCATTTGAACTAGAGTAAAGATATAGTAACCATGACTCAAAGTATTTTGAGAGATGTGGCGTATTGTACACACAGGGGCTTTCAGATTTTTTTAAGGAAAAGACACAAGATTGATTCTCTTTTCACATAGGTTTTCTACCACTGTAAATACATTGTCTTCAGTGGAGTTACTTCTGAATTACACTAGCTTAACTCTGATCAAAATCAGACTAAGAGACTGTATTATTATTTATGATTGTACTGAGGTAGCACCTGGAGTCTGAAATTAGGGACTGAGGCCCCACTGTTTTAGTCACTGTAAACACATTTGTTGCTGACAATCTACCCTGCTTTATTTTCCAGTCTTCAAAAATAGACTCATCTAACTTCCAGGTAGGGATTCTGGGTTGCTAGTACAATAGGCATTTTCTGTACTAGGTACTATAATTCAACTTTCGAATTGGCCTGAAAATTTACCAACCTGGGCACAAAATCTGCTTACTTGCCGTTTTATGTTTTATGATAATGAAAACATTTAGTTGTATTTTACTCTCCTGCCAAGAGAGTTCCATCCCCTAGACAAGTGGCTGAGTCATAGTTTGGAAGGCAACAATTATAATTTCCATGAGAGTGCATTCATGTGTATATATATTATTACATTAGATGAACAGAATTAAATTAGAACCTCATACAAATAATGAAAACAGCTGTAATCTTGTCTGTGCTATTAAGGTAGACTTAATAGAGTACTCTGACATATTTGAAAACGAGGTATTTTGTCTCATGGCTAGACATGTTTTAATTGGGCTAAGTGATATAACTCCCTACTTATGATGAAAGGTATGAGCATGCATTGGATTGTACCTATCCACATCATTCTGTTCAATTTCTAGTCTATCCGGACAAATAATCTCATTTTGCAGTTAATTCAGAGGTGTCAGTGCTACCTCCTTGCATGGTACAGTAAGACCCATACGTTGTTGAGTCATTTTCCTTGGTATTGGGTTGGTGCCAACTGGTTTTTTGGATAGGGGAAATTGAAATGTCCACATTCTCAGGAAATGAAATCAGCTCTCAAAGTTTTTAACTAGTTCAGGAGGATTTTTCTCCTAGTACCAGTGGGTGGTTGATGTATATTTTGCATGCTCTAGATCTAACGGAACTAAATACTGTGATGCTATCTTTACAATCTAGAACATTAAAAACACATACACAAATATGAAACAAAGTAAATCAGATGTGTTTTTAGGTGTCATTTTTTCCCTGTAATATACCTGCCAAATTCTGAAGAAACTGCTAGTTTTCAGAATAGTGCCTTTATAGATGAATGCTACCGAGTGGCAGGAACTGCTATTTATGGCAGATATCATACCACTGACTGGTCTGAAGGCTTCTTTGGGAGTAAGAAAGCTTTATGTGTACAAAGCTGCTGTTGGGAAACAAGGGACTGGTGTATTACTGTAAAGGATAGGTTGTAAAAGGGATGCTTATAAGGGGCCCAATATGGTTTGGATTGCAGCCAAGGTCTTGCGTAACAGGATGCCTCACAAAAGAAAGGCTTAGAACTATATGGTGAAAAAAAGACAGACGTTTCTTTTGAGCAGAGATGTGCCATTGGGAGGATCACTGACAAATCTTGCTTCACTGTTAATGTGTGTGGATAGTCAAAATGTTTGGCATTTGCACTCCTTTCTAGAATGATATTGATTTCTGGAGGCATGTCTAACGTATAATAATATAAAAGAGCACACCAACCAATGCAATTCAGGCAGAATACCTCTATTAAAAGAGTACTTAGTAGTGGAAATAGCCATTTAAGGAACAGGCATAAGAATGTCCCAGTTCTTGTGACACTGAGCTCAAAGGTCAAATCTAGACTTCATTGCTAATCTAGGGGCAATTGCCTTCCAAAGCCATATGGTGTTGTGACCTTCAACTCTTATTGTGGTGGAGGAGTTCAAGGCTGTCCATTTGTATTTACAGAGCAAGCCTGAAAGCTCATAAGCAATATCAGAGACATCATTACAAGTTTAGGGAAAATTACCTTTCCAATGATATAGGTGATGACTGTCAACTCAGACATAATGGCATAGCAAGAGTTTGCATTTAACTGTTGCACAGTCAGAATTCACAAATTATATCTTAAGGTAAGCTGTATAAAGAATGCTATATACCTTTTGAGTCAGTTCAGGCTCCTTTCCATGTCCAATTACAAAATGTGATGTTAGGGTCAAGAAACCATCAAAAGCAAGTGTAGAAGGCTGGCCAGTGGCTGTAACGTCATGCCAGGGAAATAAAGGAGAAATGACACAAAGGAAAATTATAATACCATCCCTTTTATGGCCCCAACCTGTTTTTAGCCCAATAGACCCAGGCTTCCTTCAGCTTTGGGTCATTGGGGAAAATCTACTGAGAAACCCTGAGGTGTCTCCTTTCAGTATTTCTAAAAAAACAGATACAAGAAATCAGTTTTAGGGGCTGTCCATACATTATGTAACACTTTAAGGGGGTCCTTAATTTTGCATGTTCGTTTCAGTGTTACAAGGGGATGGGTGGGTCTTGAAAATCACCAAAATATATGTTACGTACATTCTAGACAGCCCCTTATTCAGGAACCGCCTCAGGCAAAGCCCCATCCTCAGGCAGTGGTGGAGCCGGCTGCTCCCCATGTTCTCCTGGCCCATCAGTCAGGCTGGCTCTGACAGGTTCCTGACTCAGTTCTTCACCTCAACTAGAAGGACTGTGTATGTAGAAGGAGGAATTATCCCTGCTCCTTGCCTTTGAGAGCCCCCAAACCACTTTGTCTTCTGGTTTAAATGCCAGCCTTGCTGAGTCCATTTAGAAAGTCTTTCACTCCAGTTGGCAGCCAAAGCAGGTTCTCCAGGACAGGCAGATCTCCTGTCTGGCCTTCCATGCTTTAAGATGGGGTATTTACACCCAATGACAGCAATTAATATAAGTAGGACCTACAAACTTTTCTCTGATGGTAAATTAGCTCTTCCCAGTGTTATCGTGCAGAAAACAAAGGAAGCTCTCAGCAGGGGTTGTCCAGTGATTGCTGTTAAGCTTCTCATTCCCTAAACTTTAGAAACATAGACAAACCAGCCATGCTTCTAGGATTTCACTGTACTCGGGAATACAGGCCTCTCAAGCACCTGTTATTAAAGTGATGATGGCTTAAATGAAGAAATAAAACATGTGGCCTGACATTTCCAAAGCACTTGTACCAAAGAAAGCCTGGGGGTTATATGAGGGCAGCCAGTAGAGAACACTGGATGTGCTGGTCATGCCAGAGTTCAGTCAATGACCGGGACCTACTGTATTGTATTTAGTTGCAAGCTCTCAGGCTAAATTTTTAGTGATCAAGAGTAACTATAGACAAGAGTCACAGGGTTAGCTAGCAAGTATATGCAGTCTCACCACTCTGCCAAATAAATTATATTGAAAGGTAGTAAGTGACCCCTTGGTATTTCCATGGCCAGAGACAAATACAAAACTACCCCACCCTCTGTACTTTCTACTGAAATAATTTAGATAGTGGAGTGGGTTAATTCACTTGCTATTCACCTCTTGAGACCTCTGCCCTTCAAATTAGAGATGAGTGGAGCGTGCAATGTGTGATTTGACCAGGTACGTTCCATTATTTTTCCTTCTTAGTAATCTGTAAACCTTACCTGTTGCACTTTGATGTGGCTGCCAGTCCCAGGCCAGATAAAGTGGGGAGGACTGAGCACGAGGCTAATCACCTCGCCGCATTAAAAAACCCCAACTCTTGGGTTATAGAAATGGAACCAGGCTATCATATCAGTGAAAATGGCTGCAGACCCCTCATGCTGCAAGAAGGCTCCTGGTGAAAGCCAGTCTCTAGAAGCCTGGACACTGAAAACTCTGATGTTGGCAGCAAGAAAACACTTCAAAGTTAATTTGTCCAGGCAACACCATGCTAGCCAATGGAAACCATAAGAAAGAAGTGACATCAAGGATAGGAACAGCATCCACAGCATTCTCTAAACTCAACAATGTATGGAAATCAAAGGTATATAGCACCAGAACACAACTGAGAATTTTCAACTCAAATGTAATTTCAGTGCTAGCATGCGGCTGTGAGATCTGGAGATCTGCCAAAACAATGGACAGAAAACTAGATGCCTTCAAAAATAAGATGCCTACAAAAGATCCTGGGCATTGAATGGAAAGATTTCATCACCAACCCAGACATCAGAGAAATCACCCACCAGCAGTGTATAGAATCAGAAGGAAGCACTGGATGTATTTGAGGCTGGTAACCTGGATGCCAGTACAAAATCTCCCACATGAAGTCAACAGTGGAAACCAAGTGGTGTGAGTAAATGAGAGTGCGCAAAAGAAACCTTGAGAAGAACCCTTAGTTGGGAGGGCAGAACAACGGATCTCCACTCCATAGAGCAGATGGGAGCAACAGCAAACGACAGTGGGGAATGGAAGAGACCAGTTTCCGCCCTGTGCACCAACACTGGCATGGGAAGATGGTAATGTAATGTAACATTACTGTGTGTATAGGGCAGGTTCTGTGTTCTGATGCCTGCAAAGTTGACTGGCTATAATGCCTCCAAGCTTTGTCTCATTAGCATTTTGTAGCAACCCATAGCTTCAAGGAGCCCTCACTTAACCCAGTCATAGCCCAACCAGAGAGATATGATGCATTCATCAGTGGAGCCAGGGCAGAGTACATAGCAATGTGCATGTGATGGATATTTTGATTCTATATTTTCTGCCAGTTCTGGGGGATATGTATGGAATCATACACAACTGTTGTAGAAGAAGACAAAGTAAATCCACTATCCTTCTGTGCTGCCGTATATTGTCCAAGGTATAGCCTAGAGGAACAGATTAATATCATGGACGAGTCTCCAGATTTTTCACCAGCAGTTTGCCTGTAGCAGAGCCTTTTGGGCATTTTTCTATCCAGTTCATCTGGCTTGGCTCTCTGACTGGAAAACTGGCATTAACCTAAGAAAAAAAAGAGGTGCACAACGATGGCTTGCATGAAGCAAGGTTCATGTGCCTGCGAGTACGCCTTGGACAATGAACAGTAGCATGGAAGGAGAGTGGATTTACTCTGTCTTCTTCCAGAACGATTGAGTATGATTCCACACATCACCCCCACCCCCATCCTGCCCAGAACTGATAGGCTGGCAGCAAATTCTTTTCTTAGTTATAGTGATGTAAATCCATTATTCAGAATAACTCTATTCCCAGTAATGGTGTTACTCCAGACTTACACCAGCTCACATGAGAGCCGAATTTGGCCCTCATGATCCAATGGCCATAAACAATTTCTCCTCTCCTGATATTTTGTCATGAAAACAGAAAGCAAAAATCTGTGTGGGAGCACAATTTGCAATAGGCTGGCAGAAGACTTGCTGCTCAAGTGTGATACCACGGTGCTTCAAAGGAGCAGAACAGATGGGGCTGCAACTTTGGGTGGGACTAGGGGGAGTATGCTGAGGCACTGCAAAGAAGCAGGAAAAACTCAGGTGGCTAACATGTCCTCTGGAATCTATTTGTTACCATGCTTCTGGCCCCATGTTGGAAAAGGTTAATCTGAGTTTCAGTAAATGCCTTTGGTAGCCGGTGAGATCATATTTTACAGAAATCACCACTAAGGAAAGTCCTTTCAGTATGCTGGGCATCTGAGGGATCAGTGAGCACAGTATTTATAGTTTTCAGAGTAGCAGCCGTGTTCGTCTGTATTTGCAAAAAGAAAAGGAGGACTTGTGGCACCTTAGAGACTAACCAATTTATTTATAGTGCTCTCCTATTTAATATCAAGCTTTCAGTTAATTAAGAAATTAGATGCATCTAAACAATTACATCATGGTACACAAAGCACATCTTGTCTATGAGACACTGTCTCGAAATTGTATGCTACCATGTTATAGTTTCTCTGTGTTACTGAATAGCCAACCCTGTGGTAGAACTTGTTGGTAGAATGATGAAGTATGAGTGACAGAAGGAATCTACTATGCCACTGGAGGCAAAAGAAATTAATTAAAAAATGCATCAGTTCATTGCAAGCTAGTGCTTACAGAGAGGTTGGGAGTACAGAGTCTAGCAACAAATCCTGAAAGAAATGTTTTCAAGCCCAGCTCTGATTCATCCTCCAGTTAAAATCCTGAACTCCAGCCAAAATTTGACTGGGATCAAACTCTACAATTGTTGTCCCATCTCTAATAAACTGGGGCCTGATCCAAATCCCATTTATGTCACTTGAAAGAATCCCATTGACTTCAATGGACTTTGGCTTAGGTCCCTGGTGAAAAGCCTGGCATGTATAATGGGTGACAACGGAGGAAGGGGTTTAGCGGTAGAATTGTTGTCAGTGGAATTTGAGTTTACATTTTCACCAGAGGATAAGGTCAAATATTTAGCAGTATGCCAGCATTCTGATGAGAGTACTCTATTGTATGATGCTGGGTAGAATAACCCAATAGCATTTTGAAAACCAATAAAGGCCTATCATTAGTGCAAAATATAACGGAACCCCTGGCATCACCATCTCTTTTTGTTTGTTTTATATGTGTATATTTGTGCATAGTTTGGAAAGTAACCATAGTGTCTTCTAGCAGGAGTCAGACAGGTCAGTCTCTGGGAATTCAAGATAAAGCTGCATGCCTTGGAAAAAAAAGCTAGGTCTAGAGACTGGGCTTGAGATAAACAGCAATCTGGAAGATAATAGATTTGCCTGACATTGTTGTGTCCAGTAAATCATAACAAAACTTCAGAATACTGGAGAGAGGCCAGGAATCAGTGACTGACTTTATTGTTTCATTATCACATTTTTGGAAGGTAAAACGAAGAGTGCTGTTTACTTTAATTAATATTACCTAATTCTTAACTCCTTGTTGCCCAAAATTATCTTTCTTCAAAGGATAACATCTTTGCTTTTCAACATTAAGGATAACAAAAGTGACATGTCAGCTAGGTAGGAGGAATGTGATCTATGGAAGAAGCAAAATGTCACCATGGACTCCATTTTGCACCTGCTAAAGAGGGCTGTGTTCTTTTCCTAATTGTGTTTCATTCTTTCCATAGAGAGGTTGTCATAGGAGGCTTTTCCCCTTATTAAAGAAAAACATAAATAACAGTGCAGCAGAGAGCAAGAAGCCAGATATTTTCTCAACCACATTTGAGAACATTTCATTTCCTAGGGATACATTTTGAAAAATCTTTAATTTCCACCCAAAAAGGGTGTGTGTCTAAAACCTGTAGTTACATATCTAAAGGGCACTTACATATCTAAACACATGCAGCTAAGTAAAATAATTGGGGACTACCTGTGGTGTAAGTTACTGTTCAATGGCTATGTCTACAGTGAAATTAAAAACCCATGGCTGGCCCATGCCAGCTGACTCAGGTTCAAGGAGCTTGAGCTAAGGGGCTGTTTAATTGTGGTGTAGATCATAGAATCATAGAATATCAGGGTTGGAAGGGACCCCAGAAGGTCATCTAGTCCAACCCCCTGCTCGAAGCAGGACCAATTCCCAGTTAAATCATCCCAGCCAGGGCTTTGTCAAGCCTGACCTTAAAAACCTCTAAGGAAGGAGATTCTACCACCTCCCTAGGTAACGCATTCCAGTGTTTCACCACCCTCTTAGTGAAAAAGTTTTTCCTAATATCCAATCTAAACCTCCCCCATTGCAACTTGAGACCATTACTCCTCGTTCTGTCATCTGCTACCATTGAGAACAGTCTAGAGCCATCCTCTTTGGAACCCCCTTTCAGGTAGTTGAAAGCAGCTATCAAATCCCCCCTCATTCTTCTCTTCTGCAGACTAAACAATCCCAGCTCCCTCAGCCTCTCCTCATAAGTCATGTGCTCTAGACCCCTAATCATTTTTGTTGCCCTTCGCTGGACTCTCTCCAATTTATCCACATCCTTCTTGTAGTGTGGGGCCCAAAACTGGACACAGTACTCCAGATGAGGCCTCACCAGTGTCGAATAGAGGGGAACAATCACGTCCCTCGATCTGCTCGCTATGCCCCTACTTATGCACCCCAAAATGCCATTGGCCTTCTTGGCAACAAGGGCACACTGCTGACTCATATCCAGCTTCTCGTCCACTGTCACCCCTAGGTCCTTTTCCGCAGAACTGCTGCCTAGCCATTCAGTCCCTAGTCTGTAGCGGTGCATTGGATTCTTCCATCCTAAGTGTAGGACCCTGCACTTATCCTTATTGAACCTCATCAGATTTCTTTTGGACCAATCCTCCAATTTGTCTAGGTCCTTCTGTATCCTATCCCTCCCCTCCAGCGTATCTACCACTCCTCCCAGTTTAGTATCATCCGCAAATTTGCTGAGAGTGCAATCCACACCATCCTCCAGATCATTTATGAAGATATTGAACAAAACCGGCCCCAGGACTGACCCCTGGGGCACTCCACTTGACACCGGCTGCCAACTAGACATGGAGCCATTGATCACTACCCGTTGAGCCCGACAATCTAGCCAGCTTTCTACCCACCTTATAGTGCATTCATCCAGCCCATACTTCCTTAACTTGCTGACAAGAATACTGTGGGAGACCGTGTCAAAAGCTTTGCTAAAGTCAAGAAACAATACATCCAATGCTTTCCCTTCATCCACAGAACAAGTAATCTCATCATAAAAGGCGATTAGATTAGTCGGGCATGACCTTCCCTTGGTGAATCCATGCTGACTGTTCCTGATCACTTTCCTCTCATGTAAGTGCTTCAGGATTGATTCTTTGAGGACCTGCTCCATGATTTTTCCAGGGACTGAGGTGAGGCTGACTGGCCTGTAGTTCCCAGGATCCTCCTTCTTCCCTTTTTTAAAGATTGGCACTACATTAGCCTTTTTCCAGTCATCCGGGACTTCCCCCGTTCGCCACGAGTTTTCAAAGATAATGGCCAAGGGCTCTGCAATCACAGCCGCCAATTCCTTCAGCACTCTCGGATGCAACTCGTCCGGCCCCATGGACTTGTGCACGTCCAGCTTTTCTAAATAGTCCCTAACCACCTCTATCTCCACAGAGGCCTGGCCATCTCTTCCCCATTTTGTGATGCCCAGCGCAGCAGTCTGGGAGCTGACCTTGTTAGTGAAAACAGAGGCAAAAAAAGCATTGAGTACATTAGCTTTTTCCACATCCTCTGTCACTAGGTTGCCTCCCTCATTCAGTAAGGGGCCCACACTTTCCTTGGCTTTCTTCTTGTTGCCAACATACCTGAAGAAACCCTTCTTGTTACTCTTGACATCTCTTGCTAGCTGCAGCTCCAGGTGCGATTTGGCCCTCCTGATATCTTTCCTACATGCCCGAGCAATATTTTTATACTCTTCCCTGGTCATATGTCCAACCTTCCACTTCTTGTAAGCTTCTTTTTTATGTTTAAGATCCGCTAGGATTTCACCATTAAGCCAAGCTGGTCGCCTGCCATGTTTACTATTCTTTCGACTCATCGGGATGGTTTGTCCCTGTAACCTCAACAGGGATTCCTTGAAATACAGCCAGCTCTCCTGGACTCCCTTCCCCTTCATGTTAGTCCCCCAGGGGATCCCGGCCATCTGTTCCCTGAGGGAGTCGAAGTCTGCTTTCCTGAAGTCCAGGGTCCGTATCCTGCTGCTTACCTTTCTTCCCTGCGTCAGGATCCTGAACTCAACCAACTCATGGTCACTGCCTCCCAGATTCCCATCCACTTTTGCTTCCCCCACTAATTCTACCCGGTTTGTGAGCAGCAGGTCAAGAAAAGCGCCCCCCCTAGTTGGCTCCCCTAGCACTTGCGCCAGGAAATTGTCCCCTACGCTTTCCAAAAACTTCCTGGATTGTCTATGCACCGCTGTATTGCTCTCCCAGCAGATATCAGGAAAATTAAAGTCACCCATGAGAATCAGGGCATGCGATCTAGTAGCTTCCGTGAGTTGCCGGAAGAAAGCCTCATCCACCTCATCCCCCTGGTCCGGTGGTCTATAGCAGACTCCCACCACTACATCACTCTTGTTGCACACACTTCTAAACTTAATCCAGAGACACTCAGGTTTTTCCACAGTTTCGTACCGGAGCTCTGAGCAGTCATACTGCTCCCTTACATACAGTGCTACTCCCCCACCTTTTCTGCCCTGCCTGTCCTTCCTGAACAGTTTATAACCATCCATGACTGTACTCCAGTCATGTGAGTTATCCCACCAAGTCTCTGTTATTCCAATCACGTCATAGTTCCTTGACATCACCAGGACCTCCAGTTCTCCCTGCTTGTTTCCAAGGCTTTGTGCATTTGTATATAAGCACTTGAGATACTTGTTGATCGCCCCTCATTCGGGCGATGTTCGGGCTCGGGCTGGCACCCAGGCTCTAGGACCCTGCGAGGTGGGAGGGTCCTGGAGTTCAGGCTGCAGACCAAGCCTGAATGTCTACACTGCAATTAAGTACCCCTGAGGGCAGGTCTACACTACTGCTTAAGTCGATCTAACTTACATCTCTCAGGGGCGTGAAAAGACACCCCCCGCCAAGCGACGCAAGTTACAGCGACCTAAATGCTGTTGTAGCGGGGTGAGCACCCCCTCCAGCCCTGAAGGGGTTGGAAAAGCCCTGCAGAGGGCTGAGGCGGGAAAAGGGAGCAAAACCCTGGCTGACTGGGGGCCACGCCCCAATCAGGGCCCAGCTGGCTCTTTAAAGTCTTTGAGCCAGAAGCTCCAGTAGAGAATCTCTCTAGCTTGGAGAGAGAGGGACCTGGCTGCAAGGGCTGAGAAAGTACCTAGATTGGGAGCAGGGCTGGGGAAGGCCAAGGGAGCTGGGGCCTAGGAAAGCCCCAGGCTGCAAGCCTGGGAAGGCCTATTAGGTATGGGGGTTGCAGGGGCAGCCACGGGTAGGCAGAGGCAGCAGGTCTGAACCCCCTCACCTGTGATGAGGGGCTTATACTGCAGTCTGCCCCAGGGAGTGGGGGCTAGTTGGTGACTGGCAGTACCCTAAGACTGAGGTAGGGATAGTGGGTGCGGGTTCCCCTGGGAGGGGGAGACCCAGAACTGTGGAGGTACTGCCAGGGGGCAGCACCTGGTGAAATGGGCACTGGGGTCCCGGGAGGGACATGGGGGCCAGGGGCGGCGAGACACCGGCCTGAAGGAATCGCTCTGAAGGCTGGATGCTAATTCCCTGAGACAACCAGCAGGAGGTGCTGCTGGGTGAGTCTGTGCCCCATGACAGCTGTCCACACTGGCGCTATAGAGAGTCTTCACCAGACATAGTGCTTCTAGTGTAGACCTGCCCTTATCCTGAGCTCTGAGAACCCAAGTCAGTTGGCATGGGCCAGCCATGGGTATCTAATTGCAGTGTAAACATACCCAATGTTACTCAGCATGGCAGAATCTAGGCTTTTTTTGCTTGTATATTGTATTCCTCTTCCCCTTTTTCTGTTTTTGGGTCTTTGTTAAATATGAGCTCTTTGGGGCATGGACTGTGTCTTTTTATATGTTTGGAAAACATCTGGTTTATTTTGAGTGCTACTGCAATGCAGATAAATAACAAATGCACATGTTGTGTGTTCAAGGTTCTGCCCATGTGGGTATATCCAACACCCAATCCAAACTTTGAAGTCAGTGGAAAGACTCCCCCTGGTTTCCATGGGTGTTGAATCAGTCCCATAATCTGTGGGGTCATAAAGACATAATGCCATAAAGGTATATTTAATAATCTTTATTCCCAGCCATACTGAAACCTGTTAGAATCCTTTTTAAATATATATATACCGGGGGTGGCCAAACTGCGGCTCGTGAGCTGCGTGCAGCTCTTTTACAGTTAAAATGCAGCTTGTGGAGCTCCGCCCCACCACGCCCCCATTCTCCGCCTACCAGTGGAGCTCGGGGTTTCCGCCCTGTGGTGAGGTGGTGGGGCTAGGGGCTTCTGCCCAGCTAGGGGAGGGGGTCTCGGGGCTTCAGCCCAGCGGAAGGCGCCTGCCAGGGCCCAGGGCTTCAGTGGGAGTAGGGCTGAAGTGCCAATCCCCGGCAGGTGTCCCGCCCCCAAGGGCTGAAGCCCTGAGTCCTGGCTTTTGAACTTCTGAAGATTTGTCATATGTGTCTCAGAGGGTCAGGAAGTTTGGCCATCCCTGATACATATATACACACACACACTCACTATGTCTCATGACCGTGCCGAGAACATGGTTTGCTCTAAGGCCAGGACTTTTAAAAAAGTGACATTTATTTAATCAAAATTAGAGGTAGTTTCAATGTAATATGTGACACATCCTCTGTCCAGAACGTGTGCTTGCAGTGGCCTGGGTTTGATATCTAGAGAGGAGAATGACCTACAGCTTTAACTTCTATGATTGCACGGGCTTTGACCAGTATGTTTTTGTTTCTCGAGTGGATTGAGGAAGTATGTAAAGTTTCAGTTCAAGACCCATAAATCTATCCGCAGACTCTCTATAAAAGGAATAGGATGTTGATTTTTGTTTAGTTTGCTTTTCTGCAATACCCACTTTATCTTTAAAGCTGAAAGTGAATATTTTTCACACAAGGGTTATGTTTTTAGCAACTTCTTACAGGACCTCTCTACAGTTCTTCAAAACTCTTACTGCATTAAACTACCACTAGTAGTTATCAAAGGCCCTTTCCTCCTTATCTCCATTGATTTGGTTTGCCATTCTAACCTGCTTAGGCTCTTCTGTAAATTCCTCTAGGGACATAGCTTCATCTTTAGATGCCTAAATACCCTTGAAAATCTGGCCCCTAGACCCTAAGTCAATGGGACTTAAGGGTATGTAGCTTGGAATGTGCCTCCCAGCCTGGGTAGACAAACACACACTAGCTCTGCTGAAGCTAGCACACTAAAAATAGCAGTGTGGACATTGTGGCATGGGCGAAGGCATGGACTAGCTACCTGAGTACAGACCCATAGGGTTAGGAAGGCTTGTACTCAGGTGGCTAGCCCTACCTTTGTAAAGCTCTTAGAGTTGTAAGTCACCGCCCATGTTGCAATGTCCACACTGCTATTTTTAGCATGCTAGCTTGAGCAGAGCTAGCGTGCGTCTGTCTACCTGGACTGGGAGGTCCACTCTGAGCTGCAGTGTAGACATCCCCTGTCTCTCTTAGGTTACCTTACATGAGTAAATATATATATACCATGCAGCTAGAAAAGGAGACAGAGTTTTTTTTCTTGGGCCCTTTTCACAATGAGAAAAGGAAGAGTGACCAGTTCTCATTGAGTGCCAATATGCGTGTGTTGAATTTTGTATTTAAACTCCTAATGAATGTACTGTAAGTATTTGCTTGGAATTACCTCTGAGAAGCATGTAGACGAAACGGTCTACAAACCACTTTGTTTTGGTTCTGACAATTGTTTTGAAACTAGGAACCAGCTTTGAGAGAGAAACTGGAGGGATCAGGATACATTAGGTAGATCTCCACATGGTCCAATTCAGAGGTGGTGTATCAGTTAGACTCCTTCACACTGAGACTCCCTCAGACCTACTTACAACCAATCCTCTCATGTGTAAGACTCTAATTGGCTTAATATGGCCTGAGAGACAAACACCCTAGATTGTGATTCAGGATATCCAAGTTCTAGTCCTGGCTTTTCCATTGGTGATCTTAGCCAAATCATTTCACCACTCTGTGCCTCAGTTTCCCTATCCATAAAATGGGTCTAATGCTCCTAACCTACCTTTGTAAAGCTCTTAGTGCTCTTCTAGTGAAGAGTGCTAAACAAGATCAAGGTGATATTATTAACTTACAGCCTATGGACCTTGAATAAAGTGTAAGTTGAAGTAGTTTCTACCCTACTTTAACTTACACCTTCTCCAGCTCCTTGTGCTGTAAATTCCAGCAGTGCTGAGTCCTCCACTCTGGGCAGAATGGTTGTTGGAAAGTGAAAGGTGTTGGAATTTCACATCTCCTCTGAATTTGGTCTTGCGTCTAAGCTTGCATAACATGCTTAGCATAGGGAGTGGAAGAAAGTGTAAATTATACCAAACTCCTTCTAGGCTTGCTTAGCTTCTGAATGTGGCCCAGGAAATATAATTTACACCAGCTTTCACATCACCTCTGACTCTAGCCCATTAAAACTCAAATTTATATTAAACACAGTTAAAAGTACCTTTACGAAGTGCTTCAGATGAAGAAAAAAATATAAGATTGTCTACAATGTTAGGTCAAAAATTAGAAGCAAACAGTATATCTAAGGAAAATACAGACACTGTGCATGGATTTTAAAGCCATGGGAATGAAGTAGGTGGATAAAAATTAGGTATCTCTGAAGAATTTGCTAAGCAACTTGGATAAAATAAGAACCAACCTAAAACTTTAGTGCCAACTCATACCAAACTGTCTGAATCTTAGAAAAGTTCAGTTGCCATTTTTCCTGGCATTTTTCTTTGCATTTTTAAGCACATCTGTATTTTCTGACGTTATTTTTACAGTATTTCCATCCCAATAACAATTGGGTTGTTTAGAAAATCCCACAAGAAAGCCTGTGTTCTTAGGAGATTCCCAGACTGAAGTCTAACAAATTTATTAAATAATACTTATTATTATTAAAATGAAATATATTTATTTGTGTCAGGCTAATTAGGCTGGAAAAAATGAAACTGTGTTTCCTCCAACAAAAATTTGCAGTTGAAGTGACATGGCTCATTGGAGGAAGTGAGAACTATCCCAATGGATAGCTTTATTAATTCTTAAGAATGCGACCCCTTTTCAAGATGATTGTGTTTATGGAAACATTTAATCAGGGAAGAATTGACTTTGAATGAGCACCAGGCAGCTCAGACTATAGTTGAGGCCACTTGGGTATCTAAGAGCTTGTATGTTGGACAGTCCAAAATTTCCCATTGAAAATATTTTCCTCATGTTTTACAATGGTGCCAGAAAAGTTAATAAGTGAAGCTGACTTCGAAGGCCATCTAATTTCATGGATCATGAGACCCAGTGCTAGGATTTAACACTACAGAGTCATTTTTATAGCACTGTTAAACATTTCCTCACATAAGACTTAACTTATACTGTAGTAATAGCGGAGTGTCACTAACATGAATGGTTTATTAGTGTTCCATTTAAATAACAGTTAATAAATCATATTTACCATTCAGTAGTGATATAATTGGGATTTAAATATTTATCCCCTTCTTAACTTGGATTACAAGGTTTTAGCACTATCCACATTACGTACCACTTTATCAACACAAACCCTACCCCTGCCCCCCTAAAGAAACCACTTTAATACTCCGGACCAGCAGTTCCATTTTTTTTTTTTTAAAGAACCTTCCTTGAAATGGATTAGTAGATTTTTTTTCTCCCAACTCCCACAATATGTCCCCTTGTGCTGAGCTAAAGGGTCCAATTGGGGGGAATTGAGAGGGTACTCATCCCAGCTCTGCCCACAAAGTAAGCTCCACCCATCTGAATCACCAGAATGAGATGTCACTCACAGTAAATTGTGCTGATCTGGAACCTTCCCTCTCCTTTCTTACCTGAGAAATAAAATAGTTAAAAATACTGACATTTAAATTCTCATCGCTGGGCATTTGAGTTAACCCCTCTCTGAGATGAATGGGGAAGTTCATGCTTATTACAGTTATTATCCAACATCTCTGCAGAGTCTTCTCTGCATCTGTTACACTCAGGCTTGGTCTACACTTAAAGCTTCGACTGAAAAAGCACACCCCTGACTGACATAGCTATGCCAACGTAACCCCAGTATAGATGCAGCTATGTTGACAGAAGATTGCTTCCATTAACATAGCTAACTTCATTCAGGGAAGAGTGTTCCTGCACCGACAGAAAAAACCTTCCATTGATGTAGGCTGCAATCTACACTACAGGGTCATGCTGGCATAGCTATGCTGACATAACCATGCTGGTATAGTCTCCATAATGTAGATACAGCATTCGTTCATATTTTTGATATTTTCTTCAAAGCGTAACAGCTACAGACTTAATATTAAAAAAATAATGCTGAGATTCCGGAGAACAAGATGGAAGCTTGAGACAGGTGCTGGTATGCAATATTGCCATGCACTGGGCCTGCTCTGGCATTGTTAGCCTGTCGTTGTCCTTCTATTTCTCTTGCTCCCTCCTTGCCTTTTATTTCTGTGTTCTTTTGATTTTCTTTCTTGTCTAGCTTTGCTCCTCTTTCCCGGATAGCTTCTCCTACCATGGTACTTCATCCTTGGTGGGACCCCTTCTCTTTCCCTACTCATCAAAAGATATAACATTCTGGTTTGGTGGTGGGAGCAACTACTGGTGGTGCTAGGAGTCAGGGCCAATCATGTCTATGGTGGTGAATGCCTTAGGAAAAATAGAAGCTTGAAGTGGTGGGTGAGCTGGTCCCATGGCTGACTATATTAGAGGCCAGAAGAGACTACTTTCAAGAAGCCACCCCTCCTCTGAATTTAGAATTGTTGGAGCATATTTGCAGCAGGAACGTGTTTGCAAATAATAGGTCATGGGTTTTTTTCCTGTTTCTGCTGGCCCTCTCCTCTGTGTTTTCTGCATGTCAACCCCTAGAATTAGTCTGGCTACCTCTAGGCCTTACCTCACCAGACTGGGAAACATGGGGAACATATGGTACAACTCTTCTTTTGATACCAGAAGTTATAAACTATAGACAGGCTGAGAGAGTCAAATTAAGATGAGAGGAGATGGTACTAGGGCATATAATTTGGGTTCATGGCCCAATCAGAGTTGAGGTTCAAATTCAGTGGCAGAAAAATTTCATTAGCTGTCTTGTAAGATTTTAGCCCAAAGTGGTGAAAATCTTTAGATAATCTGCTGTCACAAGATTCCTGCACAAGATGAAGCCTACCACTTGGGCCAAATTGTTCTTCTGAGATTTCAACTGCAGCTGACCTGGCATGGAGAACTGGAAAATGGGGACTTTCAGGGTTGAGATTCAAGTTAGAATTAGAATTATTAGAGTCGATTCAGATCTGGAGATTGACATTTTGAACCTGCTGAAATTCAAAGGTGTTTGGATTTAGAGGTTCTAGTTTGGGCCCATTGAGTTCATCAAAATGTATTCACCAAGGACCCTTATAATTACTTGTTTATAATACACAAATGATCAGCTCAGACTTGGCATTGCAGCATGACACCATATTTTACTGTGATGTTGTGAGGTGGCATTGGACTCTACTGATCTGCCAGACACTCCATCGAAAATAGACAGTTCAGGAACAGCGAACACTAAGAAATGAACCCTGCCAAGACCCATAAGTATGCCTGAACCTTGTTCTGTTGTGTGTGCTTGGCTCACCAGACTCAGGAGAGACTTTTCCACTTTCAGCCTGCATATCTCTCCTTCATGCAAATGATTTAAAATGAAATTTTGCCTGAGAAGTGCTGAGAATGATTCAGACTAATTGCCTTTACTATGATGGAAAATTAGGAAATAAAAAATGACAGTTATTTCATTTAGAAAATCAGCTACTTAATCTGCAGATCCAGTAACTACTGTTGGCTAAAAAGAAGTAATATGGCAATATAGTACAGGGAGACAAAATGCAGCTGAAGTTTTTTCATAATTATGTTTAGTGATGTGAGCAGAGTAGTTGTGACTTATGATATCAATGAGAGGCAGGTTAGAGCCTGCCGAGGTAGTCCCTGTCATGATCACTGTGCTGAAGTAAAGCTGTCTCTGGTATGCCTTAAAATCTGACTAGGGGCAAGATTCTCCTCTCTGATCCATGTGTCAGATCACAACCATATGTCCACGTCTCCCATTGCCTGCAAGAGAGAGCCATGGGTTCAGGAAGAGCAGAATATTGGAATCAAGATCTGCTATACGGAGTCAGTAGAACTGCACCTATTTATACTAACAGAAAATCTAGCCCCCTTTAAAAATATTAAAAAGTAATACTGTATAACCACTTATTTTGTATAGTATCTGTCATATAAACTCTATCCCAGAATGCTTTAAGGAGTTAATTTCTCCCTCCCTCTGCTGTCATTTAAGGGACATTTGGAGAGAAAAGTGACATTTTTCAGATGAGATTTGAGAGAAGTTGGTGAGGCAGTGAGTGCGATACTAAGTGTGTTTCGGATTATAGGTTTTGAAGAGAAGGCGCTCGCACCACTAGTCAAATAGTTGCATGAAGGACTGGAGAGGAGGCAGGTTCTAGCTAGACTATCAGAATGCGCCATAAGGGGAGTTGATCTGTATGACCCGCAGCCTCAAGGGTCTGACTTAACCCTACAATAATAAATATGGGTGGGACTTTCAAAAGTGCCTTAGGGAGTTAAGTGCCCAACTCCTATTGAAACTGGATGGGACTTGTGCTCCTAAATCCCTTGGCCACTTTGGAAGATCTCCCCCAAAATTCAGAATGAAGGCTAAAACTTTGTGTTCACTCCATGCCTTTCATGTCAAGGTAGCGTGAGACTCTCCAGATCAGGATGAGTTAGCAATGGCTTGGCTTCCCTTGAGTTTCCTTCTTGTTTTCACTGGTGTAAGTCACTGGACATAGTTTCTGGTGTGTGAGTGCTTGTTGGAGACAGGGTATTCCCTGCCAGACATTCTTCTTAATGCCTGTGCTATGCTGGCATTGAGAATCAGTTAATCTCTGAGTTTGTCCTGAATTACAATTATATTTAGTGAACAATTTGCATGCACTTTTGTCATCCTTACCCCCACCGCCTTCTCTAATGTGTTCTTGCCAATTAAGGGCCTCTAGAAGATCTCTTGCAGTCTATTTGTGATGTGGATACAGGTGGGGAGGAAAGAGCTGGTGGGGAAGTGAAGGGGGTGGTTTAGGGAGTTTATATTACAGCTAATTTTTACCATTTGTTTAATCTATTGCTTGGGGTCATTTGTCAAACTGTTGCTGCTGTTCCTGCCCCTCCTCCCCTTCCCCTTCATGGTGATGAACAGCCTGGAGGGGAGGGGAACTGTCACTTTTCAAAGGATCAGGAAAGAGGAAGAGTTGATGATAATGGCCAAAAGAAGCAAAGGCATCTTGCATGGATCAGTTCACAGGACACAAAAGCTTTTTGCCTGCACTGCACCCAGGAAATTAGTCTAATCGGTACCAGTTCGCAATGGGAGAGTGAAAACAATCGCCCCAGAATGACTCATGTGACTTAATGATGGCATGACTGGGTCTTTGCTGTTACCTCTCTGGGGTAAGATGTGCATATTGTCTAAGCAGCATGACAGTTGTGTCCAAAAGACTTTGTTTGATTACAGTTGAAGTCAATGGGGATTTTGCTCCATTAAGGAATGCAGAATTTGCCACTGTATCTACAAGACTGACCATAACTCTCAACCTGCTAAGACCCAAATATGGGACACACAGTCTGACAAGGACCCAAACTGGAGAACATTGAAAAATTATTCATGGAGGAAACTTCAAATGTAGTAAGATTCATTCCATTGGTATAGAGAACTCTTTCTATCAGATCAGTTTCATGATTCTTTACTTCTAATGTAAATCATTTTCATCAGTAAAGTTTGTGCGGCACATAGGTAACTTTGGGTCCGAACTGAGTAACATGTTGAGATAAGGGAGAGAGATTTGAAATCCCCTGGGCCAAGTTCCGCTCTCAGTTAGTCAGTTAGCATTATACCTAGTCTAATTCCGCTGAAGTCAGTAGGTTACTTCAGAATTTACATGGTTATGAAAGTAGAATTTGGCTCTGTATTGTTTGTATATCACAGGCAATTCTATAGGATCAAAAATGGTTCACATATGTGAGGAAAAATGAAGTTACGAAAAAAAAGACCAGTTTGGCCATATGAATATATGGCGTCTGAAAAAAGGTGCTTTTTATAAAAGGGATACTTGGGTAAATGGTCTAGTTAAAGAAGACACAGTCAATCCCTGTATCCACTTCAGAGCTCCCGTGTGGGTTTATGAACCCTCGTAAAGATGCTAAGTTAGGTATTTAGTTGTTGTTTAGTTTATAATTAATATGAGTTTAATTATTTAAAGATTAGTTAGTTAAACACTGAAATGGATATCCCTGGTCCAATGTGGCTGTTTTTACAGATGCCACATCTTTACATCAGCAAACTGTTTGTATAATGTGGACATTTTTTAATAGGAAAGGTGATGAGTTAGGGACCTTTTTTCTCCCATCCCAGTCTGATGGGAGGAAATGAGTTATATCTGTGCAATAAAAGGCACAGATGAGGCTTGATCCTGCAAAAGATGCTCAGAGCCCGCTGACAGCTGCTGGACACCTTCAGCGCCCAGCGACTCCCCTAGTAGACCAGGCCACTAAGCCAGCATCTTCCTGTAGATGTTCAGACTTTTGCAAGAAATGAAGTCTTTGGTTAGCCACGTGGAGGTATTGTTATCTCTACAAAAGGGCCTTCACAGAGCTCCACGGATGCCACAGAAATCCATTGAAATGGAATGGAAGAAAAAAGGTAACTAAAAATCAAATGATCATGTTAAATCAATTGTTCCCCAACTCACAACAAGGTTTCCATCCAGACAAAATTATGTAGGCAAACATGGAGGAGATACCATGGAATCACCTGAGGGATACCAGGTTAGTGAGGGAAGTTGTGTTCAAAACCAGTTAGGAGCGTGTCGCTGGTGATAATAGATGTGTCCATCTTACAGCAGGCTTAGCATTTATCACACCGGTATCTGTGGTAACTGGGCACTTACAGATTGTAAGGTCTTTGGGACAGGGACTATATTTTTGATCTGTGTTGTACAGTACCTAGCATAATGGAGTCCTGATTCGTGACTGGGGTTCCAAGGAGCTACCACAATATAAATAATAAACACAATAACATAGTATCTCCCTAGACTGAGACCAGGAGATATGGTCACGCTGCAGTAGGTAAATGCTGAGGCCAACATTTTTAAATGTGGATGCCTAAAGCTTGGCATCTACACCCATAACGAGGTAACTAAATAAAAATGGCCTTACTTTCGTAGAGGTGCTGAGTAGATCTGAGTGGGAGGGCACCAAAACTGTTTGCCCGTTTGGCATAGTTTTGCCTGGAAAAAATAACTGGAAAAAAATTTTCATCCTTTTATTCATCCTTTCTTCCTTCCTTGTTCCCCATTGTTAATTGACAGGATCAACAGAATGGGCTCATGCAGTTTGCTTCTTTCTCTTTACGGACTTCAACTCCTTCAAGCAGCATTTAAACTTTGGGTTAATGTAGTGTTGTATTGGGCACTCATGGAAATGACCACATTTATTTATTTAGACTTATTTTTAAGGCACCCTTCAAAACGGTCTGAGCACTAACGCTGGGTCTTAATCCCTCAATCCTCTGCTTCTCCAATTACAGAAGTAAAAATGTAAAAATTCCTTAATTTATTACTGAGTTATTAGGTTTTCTTTCAAGCGGTTTCTTCTTCTCTAATTTCATAGAATGTAGCAAAAATTTGTGGCATTTCAGCAAAACATGTCAAATGATGGCAAGTCAAAGAGTAGATGAAAGGTTTTGCACTGAAATCATATTTTGACATATTTGGTGCAGTTTATAACATTTTGTAAATGTCCTTTTTTTCTCCCTCCCACCGCCCTTTTTTTTTTTTCTTCCCCATCTGCCTGATGCTATTGTGGATTAAACAATTCTATTCTTGGCCAGGGATTTCCATATAAAGTTTTCTCTGCAGAAATCCTCATTCTCTTCTCCAAGGGTTTTCTTAGGAGAAAATCTCTCTCTTCTCTATATTTTGGTCATGTTTTTCATAGATTTTTAAGGTCAAAAGGGACCACTGTGATCATTTAATATGATACCCTTTAGTTTATAAAACAGGTCATAGGGGCTTCCCTGTATTAATTCCTGCTTCAAGTTCAGTAGCTGTGGTTGTAATAGAGCATATCTTTTAGGAAAAACTCCAAGCTTGATTTTAAAAGTGCTGGTGATGGAGAATCCACCAAAAGCCTTGGCAAATTCTTCCAATGAGTAATTAACCTCACTTAAAAAATGACACAGTCTTTCCAGTCTGAATTTCTCTAGTTTCAACTTCCAGCCATTGGATCTAGTGATATCTTTGTCTGCTAAATGGAAGAGCCCTGTATTATGAAATTTCTGTTCCCCATGTAGTTACTTACAGCGATGAAATCACCTCTTAACCTGCTCTTTGTTAAACTTTGAGTTTGACCCTCTTGATTCAGGGCATGTGGGTGTTTGAGGTGATATTCTTGGAGTGAACTCTGACTTGCAAACTAAAATATTAATAATAATAATACAAAAATAAAAGGTATAAGCAGCTTTACTAAATTCATCCCTGTGCTGAAAGGCAAAAGCATCTGTCAAATGCAGATTCTCAGCTGGTGTAAATCAGTGTTACTCCCTTGATTTCATTTACACTGCCTGATGATCTGTCCCAGAAACCTTAAACTAGGTCAGAGTGGGATACTCTTACTTCTGTTGAGTAGCGCATTACACCATGAGAAATCCCACTGTAGTCAACAGTGCAAAGTACTGTGTAATGTAAGGGAATCACAATCTGACCCCATGCTTAAGAAAAGTAAGAGGTTTGTGATAGCTGCCACTGCTCATCATGGCCTAACAATCCATGGAATCGTCCATGGAGTAAGAGGATGCCTTACACACCTGTGCTGGCTCCCTGCATTGAGGGTAGAAGGGCAGGGTGGAAGCAGTCTCTGCACAGGAGCTCCTCCCTCTCCCATGAAGATCCTGGACTCCTCCTCTCCCCCCCAACACAGTGGTCATTGTAGCTGTGGCAGTATGCTGGGAGACTTATGGTGTGCCCAGCACTGGGCTGCAGCAGGGTACATCTCTGCCCCTGGAGCATGGGCACAATCGGGAGGCAGATAATAACTCTGAGTCACAATCTGCTTCTTATTCTGCTCTGGAGGCAGAGCCGCTCTATGCAGCGTCATGCATGAGGCCTTGGGCAAAGCCCTTACCATCTAGACTTCGAAAATTCTTTGGTATTTGTAGTTTCAAAGAGCCTTTGTTAGACTGATTAACACGTTTTTAACAGCAGGATTATGTAAGAGGTGGTCACTGAAACTGGAAGAAATTAATATCCCTAATGTGAGAATGCAGTGGAACAGCAATGATAATTGATTGGTCTTGGAGAAATTTTATACCAGTATGCTATGGCTGTACACTGGCAATATAGCATGTCTATTATATGAATAACATTGAAACTTGCTCCCTGTTTTGATTAGACAGGTGTTAGAGACACCTCTGTTGCATGAGGTCTTGTTGTTTTGGAGAATAGTTTTGAAAATTCCATTCCATATTTTCCATCCAATCTATCCTTATCTGTTGATCTATTTTAGGCTCCTCTTAATAAGGTGCCTATCACTGTCTTAGCTAAGATCCTGCAGAGGCAAAAGAAATCCAGGCCAGCAGCTTGCAATTTTTAGTAGAACTTTCTGCTTTTGTGGTAGGAATGGTCCAAAAAAATAAGCTCTGATCAAAACAACTCCAAACTTTGGAAGGGGTGCTGAATCCAAACCTGGATCCAGATCTGAATTTTGCCACTCAGACCTATCTCTGCTTTCTCTATAAGTGAACTGCAAACATTCATCGTCACCCAGACTGGTATCTTTATCTTGGCCTTTTAAAAAAAAAAATTATTTACCTTTTGTGGCAGGTTCTTTAGTGTGTCCTACAAGAAAAACACAATGCATTGTTAATGTTAAGCATTGGTATTTTTGCAGGGGGAAGGTCTGTAAAGCACGGCATGCACACACGCACATACACACCACGACTCTTGTCACTTTCGTGTCCTCCCCCTTGATGTGCTGGCAGGGGTCAGTTAGTTAGCTCTACTGGAGCCTGGGAGCAGTCTGCAAGCATGAGGAGGTAGGGAGGCGGGCAGAGGGGATTAAGAGGGAAATGAAAAAGAAAAAAGGAGCAATCATATTTTACAGAGTCAGGTGCAAATTTGCTGGTTATGGTTCCACTTTGAGGCAGTATGTCACGGGCCCAGATATGAACCGTGTAGAGCCCTAGGGGGTAATCCAGCTGCAAATGTGGCCATTAACATACAACACAATCACAGCTTCTCCCACAGGCTGAGTTAAATAATACATTTTTAATGTGATGACAGGTTCATGGGGGATGGGGACCCAAACAGAAGAGAAAGAGGAGGAGAAGAAAGGCCCACAGCACCATGCCAGCTAGGGAGACACTCAGATTTGATTTCAGACATTAGCAACACTTGGAGTGACTGGCAAGTGATGATAGAGAAAATTTAACCCTGCCTTGCATGGTGGATTATTGCAGCACTGAAGGGGAAAATGTCCCATTTTCACAGCCTTAGGTACTAGCTTGGAAAGACCTTTCTGCTCACTGCTTGAAATGCCTGAGTGAACACTCCCCTATATAGCTTGCGTGGAGTTGAATAATGTTTATAGCTAAGCTAACCCCCCACCCCAAGTGTGCATGTTTGTGTATGTGCATGCGCAGAAACTCAGTCTCTCACACACACACACAGTGTCACATATCCTATACACATACAAACAAACCGCCCTGTGTGGTCGCACACAGACACACAAACTTTGTCTCTAAGAGAAGGTTAACATGAATTTGCCTTATAGTAACCACATGTATGGCAATGCTACTCTATGGGAGTAAGGGAATCAAGTGCCCATGTAAGTTACCGGAGATGGTTTATTTAGAACTGAGGAAGGATTTATGCCAGTTGGAAGAATGAAGAATTTCAGCAGAGCAGGCTGACAGATTTCTCTGGATGAAAAATGAGCTGTCCTAAGACTCATTTAGGATGGAATTAGGAAGCCTTTTAAACAAGGTCTTTTTTTTTTTTTAAAGAGGGGAAATGGACATTTAAAATGACAACAGAACATAAGGAAAAGGAAATGGAGGCATTTTTCAAATGGTGCTGCATGGGTGGGTTTCAGTGCTGGCCGGCTCATTTGAGCTCTCATCCAGCAGAGGATTTGAGCATGTGCGTAACTCCAAACATCTGAGTAGTCTCACTGATGTCAGTGGTACTACTCACATGCTTAAAGTAGCACACAGGCTTAAGAGCTTTGATGATCAGGGCCCTGTTGAATGGCAGATTTGAATCAGAAGGGAAACACATACTTGGTGTAATGCCATTGACGATGTTGTCTGTTGTATGTTTGTGTCATTTTAAAAATTAAACCTCTGCCTAACTTTTATAATGAAGCCAGGTATCATTCTTCCTGTTTCAGGTTGTGCTGCAAAGCCCAAACTTGGGACAGGTTCATGAAAAGTTTCACAGAGATTTATGAACCTGGGCTGATTTTTGGAGTGAAAACTCTTGGAGCTCTGGATTTGCCTGGTTAAAGAGCATAAATGAGGCCAAAATTGGAGCTTTTGCCTGAGTTTTGCTCTATTTCCCTTTTGATTCTTTGGGTTAATCTAAACCCTGAAACTGAAAGTTAAATTCAGGTGGTACAAACACCTGGGCAGTGAAACTGACCAAAAAAGTTTGCACAAGCTCTCGTGAAACTTTAATCAGAGTCGTGCTCAGCTGTCATTTAAAAATATACTTGCATTTTGGAGCTAATTATCTGGAAAGGGCTTTGTCCTTCACTTATGGCAAAGCCTTAGCTGAGGGTCTGTGTTCCCCAGCAAAAACTGAAGCCACCACATAAGAGGCCTGGGAATGTGGTAGGAAGACATCCAATTCAATCACCCAACAGAGCTGGGATGCTCTTTCAGAGAGTTGTCCTGAACAATGGGTGAACCTTATGAACTTCAGAGGTCTGGTTCACTGTGAATAAGCTGCACCCAAAAGTTGGACTTGGGACCTAAAACCTGACTGCTAATCCATTTATTTTAACCCAGTTCTTAGAGTGAATTCCCCATCCTGTCATGGGACAATGGAAAGAACCACAGAAAAAGTTTCTTCGGTCTAACACTGAGCAAGAAACTTTGTTAGAATAAGGAAAACAGTTGCCCTTAAAACTACTCTGGAATGCTGGTCTTGCATGGAAACCCATGCATTCTCATATCTCCAAGGAGGTGACCTGAAGCCTTCTTTCTCCTACCCCTCCAACCTCTTCAAGTTGGAGAGTCTAGAGATGCTGCTTCCCTTCTCCAGCAGCACTGTTAGCACTCTTTCTGCTTGGCCCCACTGCTTTCTGCTTGGCCCCACTGAAACTGTTTCCCATTTTCTGGGGTGATATGCTTCCAAATGTGTTGCATGCCCCAGAGCTGTGAGATTTGAGTTAGCTACAGCTGGGCTCCAGAAGAGAAACCATCCACACTGAAGTAAAGGGCTTAAGGAGTTTCAGAGTGACTGGTGCGTTATGAACGGAAAGTCACAAGGATGGTGGGAGAAAGGAGTAAGTGAGGGGCATTACTCCTTTCCCTTCCTCGGTAGGGGAGACTGTTCCAGTTTACTGCACATCAGAACATACTGCGGTTTGACTGGGTTTGAAAGACAGCCAGCAGTTGGGAAGAGGACTAGTTCAACCTAGTCCTGATCATCATCATTTGTGGCAGAGGAAATGCAGACTCCTAAATGCAGCCTCCTGAAGGACAAATTGATTTTCAGTGAATTTGTTTTTAAATATATTTGCTGGTCATTTTAAATTCTACACCTTCAGGCCCAAATTCTCCCCTCACAGCTGCATGAGGCTATTGAACTCAGCGGGGTGCAGATGTGCAAGTGAGGGTAGAATTTGACTCTATGGTTGCTAGGGATTCAGGACTGTGAGTAGCTTTAAAGCAGATTTTTACATTTCTTGTATAGATTTGAAGCCCGCTTTTAAAGCTGTTTTGTTCCCATTTGTTTTCCATACAGCCCCTTTGGCCCATGGAGATATTTGACACATGAATCTTTGCTCCCTACAGCGTATTTCCTGACAGAAGAAACAGGGCAGCAGGTATTAGAGGCCCAGCACTGCTCTGTCAAAACAAAAAACCAGCCATTAGATACACAGGAAGCAGGTTGAGCCTTTAATCTTAGCAGTGAGTCGGGGGCTGAGTGAGCATCAATAAGTCATTAAATCTTCAATTTTCTGCCTTTCCTTGAGGCTTCCCCCTCATTTCCCCACGGGATTGCCATGGAAATCAGAATTACTACAAATGCTCTGTACAGTCAGGATAGGAAAAAATGCTGCAGACATGAACTACACCGTGGGCCAAGTCCTACCCTCAAAGAGACGTGTCACTCCCAGACCAGTTAATGGAAGTTGCACACACATGTCAGAGGGCAAACCTTTGCTCTACGAGTGCCATTAGGCAGAGCACACACCAGTCTCACAAACCTGTAGCATTCACTTGCTCTATCTCTCAGCGCCCCACAATGCCATGTTCTCTTAGGAGAGTTGCTGGATCCCATTGTTTCCTGGGACACAAATAAGAAAATTCCTCAACTTTTATCTCTCTATGGCCCAGAACCCAATGTGTGGCAGGGAAAACTGCTACCCATTATGGACTTCCTAGATCACAAATGACCCAGCATTCTTGCACTCCTGAGTCTATAACCCAGCTGTGCCCCCAGTAACCCTAACAGTGTTTAATGGCCCTGCTACTGTAGGATATGGACCTTGAAAAGAACCAGTAGTCTCCTTCCCTGCATTCCATCATGATTACATGGCAGACAGATGCTCCTATTCTCTGAGGATATGACTACACTGGAATCAGAGGTGTGATTACAGCATGTGTACACACACCTGAGCTAGCCTTGATCAAGGTAGCTCACTAACAATAGCAGCAGAGACGACCCGTGCCTGCTGATAGTGCGTGGGCAGTGAGGGCAGCCGGCTTCAGCAGTATTACTGAGCATGCTCAGGCTGGGTGAGCATGCTCAGTACAAACCAAGCAGCACACCTGAGGGGGCACGTGACCCCCCCCACACACACACACGTTGACTCTGAATAGCAGTGCCAGTGAAGCTGCAGCAGCGTGAGCAGCATACCCAGGGACCCAAGTGTACTTGGGTGTCTAGTCCATGCTGTTGCCGGTGCTGCTGTGGCTTCACTGGTATTTTTAGTGAGCTCGCTCAATCAAAGCTTGCTCGGGGATGCCTACGCTACTGATTGCAGTGTAAACATACCCCAGGAGTGCACTGTGCCAGCACATATTGGGTTCTGATACTGGGATCTGATGTGCAAGGTCTCCCTGATAAGAGACACTGTAGTGAATGGAGCTGTGTGTAAAATCTACTGCACAAGCCCATAGGAGAATATAATGAAGTGATTCTATCTGTGCACCATTGGAGATCCAAATGTCCATTCGCCCTCACACCTTGGAGAGGCTAATGTATTGTTAGCCCTTTAGTGCAAGGGGATATGAAAAGCTTCCACCTTCCTAACAATATTTGTAACAAGAAGACAACCATGATCTCTCCTGAACTCCCAGCCTACTCCAAATCCTCACCTGCAACCCCACTGTGCTCCTGCTTCTACCTCTTTTCTGGCATACTCAACTTGTGCTCCTGCTTGTTCAAACGCTATTGCAGATCTCATTGGTACATCAGGAGGATGAACTGAGAGACTCTGAAGCAAAGAGAAAATGAATGTGTTCTAAGCAACTCTGTGTTGCATAAGATTTGCAAACTGTGACGAAGTGGGACTGTTCTTAATGTTTTCTCTGAATATTGTGGGGGTGCCTCAATTTCCCCTATGCAGTTCTTAAGTATCTAGGTGGTGGGATAAGGGTATATGATCGTTGCAGAGCCCTAGAGGGCAGGTGTGTGCAGGGGTCTGGACACAGAGAATGGCCAACACCCTGTTTCCTGGCAACTGATGGCCTGGCCCTTCCCCCCTGCAAGGTGAGAACTAAAGGGTTGAAGACAAAGAGATCAGGTGACCTCCTGGCCTGGGAAAGGGACAAAGCCCAGAGCGGGAGGGGCTGGAGAGAGTTTCAGTTTGGGACTGGCTGGGAACATGGAGTGAAGTGCAGACGGGGTTGTCTGGCTCACTGCCCCTGAAAATGGACCCGGCTGAGGGGTCCTGTTCTCTGTACCTACAAGCTCTGTGTTAGACCGTGTTCCTGTCATCTAATAAATCTGTTTTACTGGCTGGCTGAGAGTCCTGTCTGACTGCGAAGTTGGGGTGCAGGGCCCTCTGGCTTCCCCAGGACCCTACCTGGGCGGACTCGCTGTGGGAAGCGCACAGAGGGGCAGAGGATGCTGAATGCTCCGAGGTCAGACCCAGGAAGGTGGACAGTATGTCAGCTGTGTGTTCTGGAGACAGTCTGCTCCCAGAGAGGAGACCTCACCAGAGTCCTGCCTGGCTTCATAGGGAGCAGTTCCAGAGCATTGCCCGGGGACTCCGTGACACAAACCTATGGCAGGGAGTGGGAAACCTGAATGTGTGATAAAAGAGCAAAGCATGCCGTGGCTTTGTTTCCTTTACCTTGGTCTACATGCTCTCCAGAAACAGCTGTTTATAAATCACAGGGTCAAGAATAGTTCTCCTCTCAGAAAATTCAAGATATCACACTACTTAACTCGTCAAAGATACACACAACCTACTTATGTATGAGCAGGTTTATATTATAAACCTTAGTATAAAGCTCTACTCCCCATTAATGGCCACACAAACTGATTTTTTGAAGTGTCATTGTGTTTGATCAGTATTAGACAGGGCCTTCTTTGTCTTTTTCCTGTTTGTTTTTGCTACCTGCCCCTTCTGTATTTTGTTGATCCGTTTTTTCCTGCTGGGCTCTTTCTGCTTTTTGAGCTTTTGTGACTCTCCTGGTTCTCATCCTGCCTTTCAGTTAGTCTTGCCTTTCTCTGCTGACTTTGGACTTGGGCCCTCCTCTGCTCTACCTACACCATATCCCTGAGTGACTCTTGGGACTCCACCTACAATTTCTATGCTGACAACTCCTTAACCTCCCAATCCACCTTGACTTGTCCACTTCTGTTCAGTCTTGCATCTCTGAACATCATTCCACCATCTCATCTGGGATGTGCACTGCTATTCTAAGTGTTCATTTTCAGACTCACCATGACAAAAGCTGAACTCTTCTTTCCTCCGAAATACTCTTCTCTTCTCCGTTCCCAGTGCTAACTCCACCATTTTCTCTGCCACATAGCCTGCAGTTACAAAATTCTGGTGTTTTTTGCTTTACAACACCCCTAAACTCCATATTTTTCTTCTCCAGTCTTACTGCTGAATCCCTTATCCATGCATTAGTTTTCTCTCATTTTAACCACTGCAGCCTTCTCCTCTCTGCTTGCCATGCATCTCGCCTCACATTCCTCCAGCCCATCCAAAATGGAGCGCCTGCAAACATCATTGGCTCTTGCTGCTCAGACATGTCATGTCCCTCTTTGAATCCCTTCAGTGACTCCCACCTGCTCGCTGCTTCAGGTTCAAGGATCTGGTCTGTATCATGGAGGCTCTGTACAGCATCATGCCAGTTTACCTCTTTGCTCTCATTTCTTCTTACTCCATTTCCAACTCCAGTAGCTCTCTGCTGATCTGCTGTCTAATCATTTCTGTCAAATCTTTCCCTCGTGATGCCCCTTCTATTTGGAACAGCCTTCTATGTTTTGTGTGCCAGCAACTACTCCCGATGCATTCAAACACCTCTCAATAACACACTTCTTCCAGGAAGTCTTTCAACAGAAATCTATTGAAATTTTTTTAATTACAAAATGTGATTAACAAGAATGATGTGGAACAAAACATCTTATACACTGGGCTCTTTGTGGAATGCATTGTGGTCCCCCAAGAGCAATATTCCCTTCCCGTTGCTGATTATCTCTTTCCCAATTCACTCCCCCTCCCAAAATATGCTAGGATTTGTGTGGTGGTCTCTGTATAATTTACGTTCGTTGGGACAGGGACCTTGTCTGTTTACTTGCCAGCCAAGCACCACCCTACTCCTGTTAATAATAATTCACTCCTCAGCATCCTGTCCAGCAGCTCAAGTGTACTGGAATGTGTAAATCAAGGGAGAATTTCACCTCCCTGAAGCAGAAATTAAGGATCAGGTCTTTTCAGACAAGAGTCATGGGATTTTCACCACTCCTGTTCATTATTGGCTATAATTGCTCCTACTTGAACTCCCAACCTCCTCCGCATCTTCATCCTCACATCATAGCTGTGTTGGCTTTGATGGAGCCCAGTGGTAGAAATGTCTTGTGACACAGTAACCATGCTCTAAACTGCTTGCAAGGCCGGAGAGGTCCTTTGAAAATAATTCAGTCATGGGATAGGCAAGCAGGAGCCATGTTTCTTGGGGTAACATTCCTTGGGGCAGTTGGTAGACATCTTTGGGTGGGATTTTTCAAAAGGGCTCAGCACTGGCCTAACTCTTTTCCCATTGAAGCCGATGAGAGTTTTACCAGTGACTTCAGTGGAGTGAAGTTTGGCACATGCAGAGCACTTATATTATTGTCACGCCCAACCGTTAAAAAAACTCATGATTGAAGGCCCCCCCCAAAATCATGAAATTGGCTTAAAAATCAATCTGAGTAAGTTGTGCTTTAATCACATCAGGAACATTTTCTGCAGGGATGCACTTTGCTCCATTCTACCTGTGAATCAGGGTTGACTAGACATCCATTGTTGCTCTGTTCTATTATTTGTTTTTATTTTGCTCAAGTTTACTAACCAGCAGTTCCCAGAATGGCAGCTGGAACAATTCACACATGTACAGCCTGCTACTGGGAGCTCCATGTAACAGCAGTGCATTGTTGCGAGGCTGATGGTTCGTTTGAAAGGCTGTCACAAGTGGTGCTACAGTATGAAATGCATTTTCCAGACACAAGACTGTAACTTCACCCCTTGCCTCCCCTTCCAACTCTCCCTCTCTGGCTCATATAGGTGCGTACACACCGATCAAGCCTCTTTGCATGGTTACCTTTGGCTGGACAAGGCCCCCAACTAGCTTTTCGGAAGGAAAAATAAAAGGAAAAATATTCCCAGTATGGAGTTTGCAGGAAACAGGAAGTAGGCGACGGTGACCAGGGCCGTGACCTGGCAGACCTCTCTGTCTAATGTAATGTGATCTCGTGGCAGTTGGGAGAAAAAAGGGAAGAGAAGTCTGGCCCTGGCACTGCAAATCACAGACTGTGATGACAAGAGGGGGCCTAGTAAAACTCAGCACCCTTCGCTTTTAAATGAAACAAGAGCAGGGGGTGTGATTTATTGCCCAAAGACATCCCGGGGTATCACTTTCTTCTAAATGGCTTTAGCTGGCTGTAGAAATGCGGCAGTGGAAGACATAGCTAAATCCCACAGCACCTTAGTACTTTATTTAAACAATATTATTAGTCGTATTTATTTTATTAAACAAGTTCTCAGCAGCAGTGCAGCAGAGCTGAGAATATTTTATTCTGCTATCTCCGCACTCAGACTACTCTTTTTCGCCTACCCATCTTGCTAGTGAATGGTGATGCCGAGAGAAGGAAATGTTTGGAGAGCTCTGGAGAGTGATAATTGCCTACTTTTCATAGACCTATAAAGTAGATGAGTTTGGCAGGAAAGAAAGCACCTTTGCTCCCACTATCTTCTGTCCACTGAATCCTGATGTGTTCTGCTGAATCAACAGCAACTAAAAGAAGGTTGAGGGGAGATATGATTGCTCTCTATAAATATATCAGAGGGATAAATACCGGAGAGGGAGAGGAATTATTTAAGCTCAGTACCAATGTGGACACAAGAACAAATGGATATAAACTGGTCATTGGGAAGTTTAGACTTGAAATTAGATGAAGGTTTCTGATCATCAGAGCAGTGAAGTTTTGGAATAGCCTTCCAAGGGAAGCAGTGGGGGCAAAAGACCTATCTGGCTTTAAGATTAGACTTGATAAGTTTATGGAGGAGATGGTATGATGGGATAACATGATTTTGGCAATTAATTGATCTTTAAATATTCATGGTAAATAGGCCCAATGGCCTGTGATGGGATGTTAGATGGGGTGGGATCTGAGTTACTACAGAAAATTCTTTCCTGGGTATCTGGCTGGTGAGTCTTGCCCATATGCTCAGGGTTCAGCTGATCGCCATATTTGGGGTCGGGAAGGAATCTTCCTCCAGGGCAGATTGGAAGAGGCCTTGGAGGTTTTTCGCCTTCCTCTGTAGCATGGGGCACAGGTCACTTGCTGGAGGATTCTCTACTCCTTGAAGTCTTTAAACTACGATTTGAGGACTTCAATAGCTCAGACATAGGTGAGAGGTTTTTCGCAGGAGTGGGTGGGTGAGATTCTGTGGCCTGCGTTGTGCAGGAGGTCGGACTAGATGATCATAATGGTCCCTTCTGACCTTACCATCTATGAAACAGGAGCAAATGAACTTGATGGAATGGCACTTTTCTGGGACAGATTCTGGACAAAAACCGTCGGCTTTAATATGTGCGATCCAGAGATCTCAGACAAGCAAGCTCATTCTGTTCAAATGGAAGTGGAGTCATAGACGAGCTTGACACTTTGGGTTTCTCTAGGACTTTGAGGACTGTCTGAGGTTCTTTTGGGAGTGTCATTTTTCCCAGCGCTGTTTCCACAGCAATTGTTTTCACGGTCTTGTCTTTTTGCCATTACCAGAAAAGAAAACAACCCAATGATGGACGAACCTTGAAAATTTCAGAGATACAGTTCAGAGAAACACCCAGAGGTCAAACAATCAAATCTTTATGAATCTACAAAATTGGGCTGGAAGTCCCATGAGCACAAGGTTTCTTGCAAGATTGCCAGCATTCCCTGTTCCTGGTTGGGCTGGAAATGCAATGATGATAGCTTTTTTTCTTAGGATTTGGACATTTCTGTTTCTGGTCCTAACCAGCATCCAGAAGTTAAGAAGTTCACAAACATGAAATATAAAGGGGGAAGGAGAAAAGGAAGTTAAGTGAGTTTTTAGAAACTTCCTAGGGGGTTAAGATCAGATTTGATTTAAACTTTGGGTGAAGATTCTGGTCACTGTTTGTTATATCTCACTTAAAATACCAGGGTGCTAACCAAAATATAAATGAAAGATAGATCCAAACAGGGGGTTGCCCTTGTTCCATCCTACCCTGGCTACAGGGGTGAATCACGGGGGATTTCACCTCCCTGAAGCAGAGACTTGAGGACCCAGCTAACATCATTGAAACACCATTGCTAGAAAAAGATTGGTTTATAATTAAAGCTTTCTACTAGAATGGGCCACTCCGGGTTCACCTTTCCCAGAATGGGAATGGGCCAGGGAGCTGTGTATCCAGGAGCATGCTCAGCCCCTGGATGTAGCTGTAAATAGACTAAACTAGTTTTACTGAGCCCCATTTGAGCTGCTGTTGCAGTTTTTTATGTCTAGGTAATAAAGGATGGCTTATGTCAGTGTTAATAAATAATTCATGCAATTCCCAAAGTAGTTGCAGAGTTGTCACTCCCTCCCTCATCATCCTGTCTAGCAAATACGCCTGGCGTTTCTAGAATGTTTCTATTTTGTATATCAACAGCCCCCTCCTTCAGGAGGATTCTTGTGAAAGGGAAAGTAGAAGTATACAGTTTTGCTCCTAATTTAATTAAAGATACATTTCCGTTTGCCAGCAGGTTTTTGCTGGAGTCTTGGGCAATTGCTTAAGGACAGTGTCCATGTTGCAAATGAATAGAAAGAATAATTCTAAGTTCATTTTCTTTACATCAAACCCAAGTATGTTTCAAAATACAGTGAAGCCTTTAGCCCAGCCTAGTCAGGCAAAATTCCAAGTGATCCCCCAAACCCTTCTCTTCACCTAGTCTTTGCTACAAGAGTAACCTGGTCTATCTAAGTGTTTACATGGCCTTCATAATCATAGTATTTGAGCATCTCACAACTAGAGCTGACTGGGAATTTTCCATCAAAATGTTTTTTGGTGGAAAATGAAGTTTCTGGAAAACTGAATTTTTATGTGGGATATTTTTTATTATTTTTGGTTAGGAAAAGTGAAATGAAGGTACATTTTGGGTCAGGCCTGAGCTGCTGCTGTGCCTCATGGGAATTGTAGTTGAGGTGCCTGATTCCCTTTCTGCTTTTAGGGGCCAGGATTCCTGGCTGGACTATATCTCCCATGTTGCATTGTAGTCTCCCTCCTGGTTGAACTGCTGTGATGCTCATTGGAATTATATGCTCACTATATGTCATGAGAGATGTAGTTTGGCCAAGAAGCTTGGCCCATAATGGAGCATGGAGGAGATGAGGCACTCATACTACAACTCCTCTGAGGCACCACAATGGCTCAGGTGGACACAGTTTGACGTCGAACCAAACCAGGAATTCATTCTGTTATTTAAAAACTAAAATTTTTCTGAACTTCTGGTGCATAAATATTTTTGGTATGTTCACCTTTTGTCCTGCTCTAGTATGAAAACCAAAGTTGAAGTATTGAATTTCTTACGGACTGGAAATTCCAAGTTTTAATCCGCTCTACTCACAGCCATTAATAGATGTTTTCCCTCACAAGTCCACATGAGGAAGGGATCCGCTATGTCCATTTTACAGATGGGGAATGGAGGCATAGGTAGATTAAGCGACTTGCCCAGAGTCCTACAGATTGCCCAGCTAAGTAAGGAATTGCATCCAGTTTTAGGTCAGTGCCCAAGCTACTAGACCATCTTTTCTACCCTTGCTGTTACATGGGTAGATAGGTATATAGAAAAATGAGCCACCACCAATAAATATATAAATAAATGGAAAAAACCCCACCCCTACATGTTTTCTTTTCGATGACAGAGAAGGAGTAGAGAGATATGATTGCTCTCACTTTTATTCATGAGAGGCACACAGAATATGGTTATGGGGGTCATGTAAAAACCTAGGTAGATACATAGCCATGTGCAGCTCTTAGATACCAGGGTGAGAAATACTGACACAGAGAGATAGATTAGATAGGATGAAAGAATAAACTTCTAGTATGTCAAAAGGAGAAAGAGAATAGGAAACTGACCTAATGAATACACCATGTGCCATCCAATCCGTAACATATCCCATAAAACACCAGTCATCTTCACTGAATTCATTAGTTATAGAAATAGACCAGTTAAAATAAAAGTATGTTGGTGTGGTGGGCAGGTAAAGCTCAAGAATGTGAAGGTTCATAATCACTGATAAGTGTCCAACATTTGGGTGCTTATCAGAACTGTATTGAACTATTTGAACATCTCTTGAATCTGTTAGATTGCACTGGAAATCAAATGAGGACAGGCTATCCCACAAGATCGTTGGTACATCCTGCCTCTGGTTACAACTTATATAATACCTGAAGAATAGCCTCTCTCAAAGGCACAGCAGAGTATTTTAACACTTCAGCTCCAGGTCCTGGCTGGTTTCCAAAAGGGTGAGAACTACCTTAAAATTGAAAACTAAAAGTCAACTTAACCAAAAAGCTTCTCTTCAGGTTTGGTCTGAATTTAGGCTGGTATTTAATTTACCAGATTGCTTCATCTGCTCCGAGTGAAGAGGTTATTTGACTGGTTTTTATTGCATGTTAAATTAATAGGGAAGCTCTTTTTAAAATAAAAAAAAGCATTATTCCTCTTGCTCCAGTACAGGTCCCAGATCCATTTTTAGCATTCTCCTGAGAAAGTGCTCTTTGGTGATGGTATTGCTCTTTATTAAGTTCTTGGCAACGTACATTACCTAAGGGAAGGTACATCCTCTCCCCAGAGGGGCTCTCATTCTAAAATGGAGAGCCAGTACACTTCAGAAACCCAGTACACCAGCTGACCAGACGAAGGGCCAATCTCAAAACATTGCCGAGGGAGGACTAGCCTCTGGTTAAACATGAACATGGGGCTAGGTTACTTTGTTTTACAATGTGTAACTTGTTGTTAGTAAATGATAAACTGCACTGGGTGCAGCTCTGCTTGCTGGGTATCCAGTTTTGTTTCAGATTGCTATTTATAGACAAACGTCCCTTATGTGAAAAAGATGTTGCTGATTTTTTTGAACTCTAAAAAGTAAAGTCGATGAAAATCCTACTGGATTCTATTAAGCTGACCAACTCAGTATTTGTGTTTATGTTTTCAGTGCTAAGGAAAGGTGCCAAATTAACACCTTTAACACAAAACAGGTGTAGCATGGACAACAGCAGTGCATGCTTCCCCAGAGTGCCCCACCAATCTACTTTGGCAATGACTTGGAAGAACCTCCAGTAGGATCTAGATCAGCCTCTGATGACAACGGTAAAAAGAGTACCAACTTGTGTTAATAATGGTGTACATGATTTTTGTGTGAGAAAGTGGAGGCCATCATGCATATAGTGCCTGACCCAACTTCACTGAACTCAATGGAAATCTTTCTAACCCCCCATGAAATCAATGGATCATTCCACAACTGAGGCATTTTAAAGTTTCTTGTGTGATGTGTTATTCCATATGCTTTATGAAAATATGCTTATGATATGAATGACATAACTGAGATGTACTTTATACAAGATGGGGGTCTTGTAAGATATCATTGGAAAGGTTATAATTTACTGAATGTAATTATCCAATTTGTATGCCTGTATCATTTCTGTATCTGAAGTTAGGAATATTGACTATGTATCTGTATTTCAACTGTGCTACTTTGGGTGACGCCCACTGCTAACACTTCAGGTACAACAATGGAAAAGCCAGACAGGGTGGATGGCCCATCAGTGAGGACAATGGACTGTGGAAAGGCTTCGCCTTCCAGCGGATGCTCCATACTGCCACTGACTCATGGACACTGATACTACAGAGTCAGGTGGTCTTGTCACCTGATACTAAACATTACCTGGGACTTCATGTAACTTTCCACTGGGGGGGGGGGGGGGTCAAGTTTGGGAAACAAAGGATTCATGCCTTATGTAAATCCTATTTAAGGGTGGGGAGGAAGGCAAACGGGACTCCTCCTCTCCATGGCCTGTCTATCCAAGAAGAAAGACTGCTAAAGCCACCTGATCGGAAGGCAAGGGGGAATCCAGACTGAGACAGGGGTCCAGTCTGAAAAGGAATAGAACTGGAACTCTGAACCACCAAAACTTTGCAACCTGCCTAAAATAACATTTAGGGTGAGAATTTACATTTTGTAACCTGTTTCTTAAATATATTGAGCTTAAGCTTGAGTATTTTGCTTTATTTGGTCAGTAATCTGCTTTGTTCTTTCTGTTATCTCTTATGTTCACCTAAAATTCACCTTTTGTAGTTAATAAACTTATTTCTTGATTATAATATAACTCAGTTTAGGTAATTTCTAACTGGTGGGGAAGGGGCAAGTTGTGCATATCTCCCTCCACATTGAGGGAGGGGGTGAATTTCATAAAACCTTTGGGTTTGTACCCCTTAAAGGGAGTGGGCACCAAAGGGAGTGGGCAAGTCCCTAAGACTGAACCTTTCCAGAGTGGATCTCTGTCTCTTTGTGCAGCTGGGTGCGGCCCTGCCTGTGTGCTTGGCTGGAAGAGGCTTGTGAGCCTAACCCAGCAAGGCCAGGGAAAGGGGACCCAGGCTGGCAGAACAGGCTGATTCAGTGGCAAACCAGCAGATCAGGTGACACCCCCAAAGGGCCCCAAACCATCACAGCTTGTATTTAGCATCGCTTTCTCCTCTTTAATCTTTTTCTTTTCCTTTTAACAATTTTTATTTGGAGTACAAGTATCACAATATAGCAAATCATATATAGAGCCCTGGGTTACATGGTATGTTATTCTGTTAATGTAGAGGTTGATTGCCATTGGTAACGCCCCATGTACACTACACCATATTAGGCCTAAATTATGCATCAGAGACCCTAGATTTATGTGGCACTGATCAATCAAATCTCTCTCTCTATCTATGTAATTTTCTAGCCTTCATGATAGTAATATCTCAGCATCTCCCACTACTTAGGTCTGGTCTGTACTTAAAAGTTTGCTGACATACCTATGTTGGTTAGGATTGTGGAAAAAAATCACACCGAAAAATCACACCTATGCCAGCAAAAGCCCTACGGTTATATTGGCAGAAAAATTCTTTGCAGACAGCTTATTCCATCTGGAGAATTGGTTCAAGGTACACTGGCAAAAGTGCTCTTTTGCAGGTATAAGCTATGTCTCTTCTAGGAGGTTTGCCAGCATGGCTCTACTGATTTAGTTTTACTAGCAAACCCATTCTAGTCTAGAATGGGTGCCAGGTTTGTATAATTTTTGCTGGTGCCCAGAAAGGGTCCAAGCAGAGCTGTAACCGCCCCAGACCCCATGCTTTGGTGGGACATGGAGTCCAGCGCAGCCTGGGGGGTTAGCGGAGGGCCTGGCGCCAGCAGCAGTGAGTGACCTGGCCCCATCCCACCCCTGCTCTGCCCCCTCGCTTCCCCACTCCACCCCTTCACCCAAGCTCTGCCTCCACCCCCCACCCTACCTCTTTCCGGCTTCTGCCCCCTCCCCCAAGCGACGCTGGGAGCCGGCGGGGTGGAGCAAGGAGGTCTGGGGCCGAGTCACTTGCTGCTGCCGGTGCCAGGCCGCCTGCTAACCCCCCAGGCTGCCCTGGACCCCACATCCCCCTGAAGCGTGGGGCCCCCCAAAGTGCGATGAGCCCAAACATTGTTGGAGCCAGGCCCACGTTCTTAAATATTGGTGGAGCACAGGCACCATGGGCCCATATAACTCGTCACCTGTCAGTCTAGATAAGGTAAAAGATGTCAGCGTTCTCTGTCTCTCCCTCTCTCTCTCTCTTTTTCTTCCCTGCCCCAACCCATCTCCCCAGTGTGCTGCAAAGGATTGAGCCACATATCCTGCAAAACAGTACACAGTGCTACACTCATTGTTGACTCACAGTCTCTCTGTCATATACACAGAAGAAGCAGTTGCAGAGGCAGAGACAGAGGATGCAGCCTGACTAGATTACAGCAGCAGTAGTGCTACGTTTACTTAGAAATTGTTTTTGTCATCAGTTAAATAGGTTAGCCTAAAACCTGCCTCAATGGTATTGCAATACTACTGAGTCCCTCTAACCCACAGCCACTGCCACTTAGGGTACATCTACATTTGATGTACCTGTTCTAGCTCTGCCGGAGCTGGCACCTAAACACAGCAGTGGGTCTGTGGCAGGATTGTACTCGGGGCAGTACATTTCTATTGTTAGACACTAGCTCAAGCAGAGCTAGCATGGGTATGTCCATGCAAGCTGGGAATCACACTCCCAGTGTAGACGTACCCTTTGAGTCTATAAAGACCAGTGGAGCATGTGGGATATGGGCTGGGGCAAAGAGAGAGTCGCTGCTGCATACCTTATTGAGATAAATAGTGCAGCAAAATCCCGAAAAGAATCAGACATGTGTGATAGGAAAAGCATCTGCAGTTATGCTAGCTAGGATAGACATTATAAGGGCTATCAGTCTTCATGTTCCAGCCCATAAGCTGATCGCCAGCTGAGTTCGTGAAGAAATTTTGCACAATTGGCCATATGCGTCATCTGGGGAGGGTGTTCACCTTCCTCTGAAGGATCTGGTTCAAGCCACTGTCAGGGGCAGGATACAGGGCTAGATGACCATCGCTCCATTCCGATATGGCAATTGCTCTGTACCTTATGGATAGTTAAAAGCGACAGGAGCAGCAAAATGACATCCCTTCCATGTTCACAGTGATTGCAGGAGTGAGCTACTTGCCAGAACAATTCTGCTTACCCAGCACTTGACAGCGGCGTGATGGTTGGATAACATGTTTCTAACTTTGGGCCCGATCCTGCTCTCATGGAAGCCAGTGGGAATCTGTCACTTGGTTCAGTGAGAAGAGGATCTGGCCCTTTGAGCCTAGAGATTTCACCGCACCGAGCACAGGCCAAAGGACAGAGAGGCTGTAGCAGAAACTGTAGCAGAAAATGAGCAGTTTAACGTTGCATGTGCAGGTGTCTGTTTTCTTTTCCTGTTTGAACTGATTTCAGTCTTTAGTCTGCAGAAGATTTTTTTTTTTTTTAATATATTTACATTCCAATTATCCCGGCTCTCCCACTCCCCCGGTTTTCTTTATGGCTTAGCATCAGTGTATATTACAGGCTTCCTGTGGCACTTTTATAAGCTGCCAGAAAGGAAATGACCTGGTTATGATTCCAACACTGCAAGCTACCTCAGCAAAGCTTTTTCCTTTTTATTCTGCAGCAATGCTGTGGGAGGACAATGTTTGCAGTTCTTTCATGCAGTTCACGCTGGCAGGCAAAACCCCACAGTTCTAACAATTTGCACCGCCGTTCGGGTGTTAACATGATAGTTATTTACTTCCAACTGCTCTTTTATGCAGCCTTTAGTAATTTCTTTCAAACAGAAGCTCTAGAGCGAGAATGTGCCTTTATTTTTTATCAGCATGGATTAGTTACAGCAAATGCCTCTTTGAGAGTGACTCATAAATCAAGGGAGTTGGCCATGGGTGGAACCACCCAGAGTCCAAGTTTGACAGCTCTTACGCAGCAGGATGTCACAATGTTATCACTGAGGAAATCCACATGCTTGACTTTACATACATAAGTAGTCTCCTTAGTTCCTGGAGGCAAGAGAAAGAGAAAGTACAGGCTAACTTTGTTCTGTACACTTTGTAATACTTAATATGATAAGGTGTTCCTGCTTCTTTCAGTCCTACTGAAAAATGTAGTAAGAGGGATCCAAAATTACATGCCGTAAATATGACTTAAAACCCACCAACCCTCCACGATGCATCTGCAAAATTCCCTTTTTTCTTCACCCCATTATTTAGTGAGAATTTAGTAGATTTATTGCCACACTGATAGAATCACAGATGTTAGAAAAGCAAGAGATGGAAAAGATCAATTAGGTCATCCAATCCATTCTCCCTCCTGATGCAAAATGGTACCCTGGCCTACAGTACATTTTCTTATCCTGTTTAATTTTGAATATCCCGTGTTAATGGGGCTTTCATATCATGATGCTCTCAAGAAGTTTCTTCTGGCATTCAGCCTAACTTCTCCCTCTTTAAATTGTTATCTCCCTACTTCTAATATGCTCATCTGTTCCATACAATCAATTTCTCTTTATCCTTGGAGTGAAATCCTGCTCCCTTTGGTGAGGCATACGTATACCATTTCTTTAGAGCTGTCGCAGGAAGTCAGCCAAAAGGAGCCTAGGGAGTTTTAAGAAGGAGCTCTGTGGTGAAACAGAGACACAGAGTAGCTTTAAATATTCTTTTCTTTATTCTAAAAAAGTTCCTTGTTCAGTGTTAGAAGAAAACAACTCCTCCTCTGATTCTTTTCCATTTTTACGTGAGATGGTGTCAGAAGCTGACTAACTTGTGACCAGCATAAATAAGAGGCAAAGTAAATGCCAAAGTTCCACAAGACTTTTCGGGCTAAAATCTCAGATGAAGTAAAATGAAATTTCTTGAGTGGACAGAGCACTCCATCCGGTTCTGAAATGCCCGGAGCTTAACACAGACAGTGGCACGGTATAGCTCAGCTCATTAATTTAGTCAACAGGGAGTGAAGATGAAAACATTAATATACCATAAGCCTTTTCTGAGAAATTCTAGGAGAATGACTATTGCATCATTCTCCAAAAGTTTGATAGGCGTTTCATTCCCCAATAAAATCCAATATACAAATGGGCATGCTTTAATCAAAGGGCCAGAGCACTGGAGAAAGCATTGAATGGAAGCTTCCATAAGGGGTAAACGGCCTGATCCAAAGCCTAGTTGTGTCATTGGGAATCTTTCTGAAGCATCTGATCCTGACCATTATTGGAGACAGAATTTTGGACTAGACAGACCGCTACCTGATCTACTATGGCAATTTCCTATATTCCAATTCATCTCGTAGCTAAACTATATGTATTTAACTCTTAATTTTTCCTTGTGAATCAGTTCCTATAGCCTGCTGGTCATTTTTGTGGTTCTTTTCTGAACTGTTCCGGTCATCAATGTGACAAGGTAAGTGAGGTAATATCTTTTATTGGACCATCTTCTGTTGGTGAGAGAGACCAGCTCCGAGACAAGCTTTCTCTCTCTCTAATATCTTGGGACCAACACAGCTACAACAACACTGCAAACAGGTTAGTTTGTCAATATCTTTTCGATAACAATGTGCTCATAAATCAATGCAATATTCGAGGTGAGGTCACCCCAGAGCTGTATTGAGAGAGAATATTATTTCAGCTCCACAGCATGAGACCCAAATCTAGAATGGACTTTTCCACATATAGCACATTGCAAACTCCTGCCTAACTTGGGGTCCAAGAGCTCTTTTTCAACATATCTGCATTCAATGTTTCCATCTCATTGAATACTTTGGTTTGGACTCTTTTTCCTCAAATTGATTTAGCTTGAACTTTCCCAAGTAGAATTTCATTGTTTTGTTTTCTGCCTGAGGTTCTAAGGTTTCTAAATCCCTTTTTATTATTTCTGCATTCTCACAAGTTTGGCAGCTCTCCCAGTTTAGAGTCATCCACACCTTAACATGTCATTTACTCCATTTCATAGGTCATTAATAGAGATATTGAATAAAGGCCTGATCCAAAGTCCATTGAAGTCAATAGAAAGTCTCCCACAGAGTTTTAGATCAGGTCGTGATCCTGGGACAAAAACAGATCTCTGCAGCATTCCAATAGATACCTCATGTGATGCTGTATGGAACATGGGTGACCATTTATAATATTACGATATTACAATATTACAAAATGGCAATGAATCTTATACAAGATATGCCATATAATGTATCCATGGAAAAGTTATGATTTGCTAAATATGACAAGCTTGTTTATATGTATGTATCGTCTTTATATCATGAGCTATAAATATGTGTGGTATATTGATATCTCAAACTTGTGCTATGTATCTGGGTGACACGCCCAGACAGATTGGCATCAGCACTATCTAGCCTGCTTGATGGCCTAGCAAGGGCAATCATCTGTACAATGAATCCATTGAGAGAAGACATGGGCTATGCCTATGAGTCAGCAGAACATGTAGGGACATGCCTGTGGATAGGGGACTCCAAGTGCTTTTCCACACCCATGTGCTGTGAGCTTGTGTTTGGGACAAAGGATATACAAGCCACACGGCAGAGAATATAAAAAGGCAGCTGCATCACCTCCATTTTATCTTCAATCCTGGTTCTCACCTCTAGAGTAACTTCTCTACAAACTGAGGTTTTGAACAAAGGACTGATAGACCCATCCAAGCTATGGATGTGCTCCAGAGCGACTTTACAAGCCAGAAAACTCACCAATGCTTCCAAGAACCTGAAATATGGACTCTGAAGTCACATGTATGCATCTGTTCACTTTGACCATTTAACAACCCTCTTCTTATTCTTTTCTAATAAACCTTTGGTTTTAAATACTAAAGGATTGGCTGGCAGCATGATATTTTGGGTAAGATCCAAACTAATACTGATCTGGTAATGTGGCTGGCCCTTTGGGGATCAGAAAAACATTTTAGATAGCAAAAAGAGTTTTAAGTAACTTCCCACTTTACTGGACCTATGTGCTGATTGCAAGCCAGAGACTGGAATGCAATAATGGGGGCCGTGTGATTTCTTTTTTTTCAGGTTCTTGAAAGCCGGTGTGGGGGCTCAGGAGCACAGTTTGTGACTGCTTGGTGAATCTAACTACAGTGTTAGCCACCAGTTTGGGGGGAATCAGCTCTCCTTTGTGCAGTAATAAGTCACCAGGACCAGATGGTATTCACCCAAGAGTTCTGAAGGAACTCAAATGTGAAATTGCAGAACTACTAACTGTGGTATGTAACCTATCATTTAAATCAGCTTCTGTACCAGATGACTGCAGGATAGCTAATGTGGCACCAATTTTTTAAAAAGGCAACTGCAGGCCAGTAAGCCAAACTTACATTTCACTTGACAGAGTTTATACTCGTTTCTATTTTCCTCCTTTTTAAAGGATTCCTTTTTGCCTCTAGCTGCCTCCTTTACTTTTTTGTTTAACCAATGTAGCACTTTTTCGGTCCTCTTACTATGGTTTTTAATTTGGGGTATACATTTAAATTGAGCCTCTATTATGGTGTCTTTAAAAAGTTTCCATGCAGCTTTCAGGCATTTCACTTTTAGTGCTGTATCTTTTAATTTGCATTTAACTAACTTCCTCACTTTTGTGTAGTTCTCTTTTCTGAAATTAAATGCTACCGTGGCCCGCTACCTGAATATGCCAAAACCATCACAATGGCCTTTTTAAATCTGATGGGTAGTTCGAGTCAAAGAATCATTTAATTATAATTAAGGCCGAAGAATATTTCTAAATATAATAAACTCATAAAGAAGGTACCCGAAGCACATGAAAAACATCATTCAAGTAGAGGTGATTTAGGGTAAAGGCAGCAGTAGTGGCGTTTGCATGAGGATCACGGGTTGGAAGGTCACAGTTAGAGGTAGTAGAAATTTTCCAAATTTTCAGTTAAAGAAACCCCAAATCTTTTTTATCAGCTCTCCTTACAGCATTTGCTGATCAGAAAATTAGGGACTTACTAAGTGGTATTTAAAGAGCTGTATGAGGAACCAAATAGGACAATTGGAATAAGGGCATCTAGAACACAAAGGATCTGTGCAGATAATTCAGTTCAGGTACCAGGGAGGAGAAATTTATTGCCTAGAGCCCAGATCCTGCATGACATTTGCATGGGCTGACCCCCTGTACCTTTGTAGAACCTCATTGATTCCAGTTGGGTTCCACACAAGTGCAGAGGTCCACCTGTGTGGATCTTATTGCATGATTGGGGCCTAAGTTGTTATCAAAAGGAAAAGACTTTCTCAGCCAATAAGTGGTAGTAAGTTAGGGAACAGTTGAACCTGGTCACCTTTGGACCACTGTTGAATTCCTTCCCTGTTGCTCACTTTCTGTTCCTCACCTCCTGGGGAAAAGGATTTTGTTGACAGTTAGCCTTGTTAGCATTCCCCACAGTGATCCTGCTTCCAGGCACCATTTGGACATTATCAAAAGCCACTTGCTGGAGGTTTTCAGTAGGTGGCACGACCCAAACAGCTCATCAGAGCACTTTCTAATGCTAGGATGAAACAGGCAGGGGAGTCACTGCAAACACCTACAAATAAAAGTATCAGGCAGCAGTTTGATACTCTTTCCTTTCAAACTCTGGGTTAGGATCTTCTGGTTCTTCATTTTTTATTGTTTTTTTTTTTTAATCAATAACATTACCAACAACATAGAGTCAAGTGCAAAATGAACACTACAAAATATGCAGATGGTTGTTGTTAATCCCTTTTTAAAAACTGGGTTTGTTTGCTAGATTTGGGTTCAGATTTCAAAGACCCCCTTGTTTGGCAAGTTTTGATCCACAGCAGCAGTATGGGCCCACTTCCCGGGAAGAGTGGCATTTGTCATTTCCATGTAGCAGTCTAACTGGATAAATCATTATCGAGGAGCAGCCTTTGTATCTTTGTGCACCATGTTTGTCTGGGTCTGATGTGCCCTTTCACGGTTTGTTTGTGGTTTGGCCTTGACAAGCATATGCACTCTTGCCTTTTGTGGGGTCAGTATGAAAGTGAGTTAAGGGTAATAACTGTACACCTGCTTCTCTGATGTTAATAGATTTGACTTTAAGAAGAATAAAAAAAGAAAATGATTAGGCTGGGGCATTGTCTGTGGAAATATTCCTCTCTAGCTGATCCTTATTGGTCCTCTGGATGAGTCCTTGTGAATAATAAGCCGTCACCATGGACAGCAGCCTTTCCCAGCCCTGACACTTCCAAACTGATGGGCTGAGCTACAAATGCCTGGAAAATGAGACAATGAGGCAGAATTTGAGTTCTTTTGATATCACCTTTACCTAGTCTACATCTGATTTATTTACAATCTCAATGCACCAAGGCGTTGTCCTACATGTTCTAACAAAGCTGTGTTTATTGTTCTCCCTCAGTTCTGCTTTACAGTTCTTTGACCTCTTGGTAACCATACTAAATTCCCTAGAGATCATTACACATTAAATTAGAACTCATAGAAGCAAGCATCAAAATGTTTTCCAGCTGGTTAGTGACTACAAATAACTCAGCCAACTCGAAATTCCAGCAAAACATTACTTCAAGCTTTAATGTACATTCAGTTAATCAGTATTGATACTGCTTTCTCATCATGAAGGTGATTTTGTATGTATGGTTTTATTATTAAAGCTAGCTACTGATTGACTCCTAATTTTCTCATAAACAGCGTGATCGTTTCTAGTGATTTTTTTCTGCTTATTGGCATTGACATAGCACTTGCTGTTGTATCATCTAGTGAGCTCAGTGGGAACAGAAGATGCTCACTGCCTCACAGAATGAACCCCAGAGAAAGTCCAGGGATTGTTTGTGGTTAACGAGAATGATTTTGGCAGTGAATTGTAACTATCCCTTCTTCTGAGTTTCTCAGCCTTCTCTGCCCTACTATCTCCCATGGCAAAAATTCACACACTACAAGCCTCTCTTTTATAATGCTCTAATTAATATAAAACATGGATCAATCTGTTTTCCAAATATATGAAACTTTTTCCTTGTACCACTTCATGCAGGATATGTATAGATAAGTAATAGTTAGAATGAGGAAGGAGTAAAAACAGTTTGGAGAAGATAAGGACCAAATATAGATGTTTGAAAACCCTCTCATCCCTACAGGTGGTTCCTCCAGGTTAGGGTTGAGGCACACTGGCAGAGCAATATGGAAAAGCTTTCTTTGCGACTGCCTATATTGCATTTGTTCACAAGTTAAGAGAGAACTTCAGACTCCAGGGGAGTGACCTGCCTATGGTCACCCAGCAGGCCTAGGATGGAGCTAGGAATAGAACTCAGGTTTTCTGAGTCCCAGTCCAGCAGCAGCCTGGCCTGGTAGATAGGGCACTACATTGGAATTCTGGATTCTATTCTCAGCTTTGCCACTGGCCTGTTGGGTGACCTTGAGCAAGTCACTTCACAGCTCTGTGTCTCAGTTTCCCCACTGTAAAATAAGGATAATGAAACTGACCTGCTTTGTAAAGCATCTTGAGATCTTGGGATGAAAGTGCTATATAAGAGGCAGGTGGTGTTGCACAGGGCTTTCACAAACACTATATTAACTTTGACATATTGAAATAACTTCAGCAATTACATTTTAAAGGGGTACTAAAGAACTAATGACAAACTTCACCCAAGCCTCAAACAAACCTTTTTAGGGGGCTAAAAAGAATCTGGTTTAACTCCTTTATTGCATTTAGTGAACCTCTTGTGCTTTTTCAGCTGGTGCTTATACACCCCTAGAAAGGATCCCCTTGCATTATTTCCAGCTCACACAAAAGAGGACAAGGCCCAACATCTGGATAAGAATATGAACTTTGAAGCTTTTGAGATCTATCAATCTGCATTACTAAAGAATCTGTCAATGCAGAATCTTGCCATTCTAAAGGGATTAAACAAATGCTGTAAGAACATTAATCACTGAATAATAATTAATGCACAGACAGCAAGAGAATTGTTTCAGTCAATCACTGACTGATACAATGTTATCCTTTTGTACACAATATTGAATTTCTGACACTATGTATATGTTCAGTTCCATCACTCCTTTCCACCATTCCCTTGCAGAATTATTCACCTTTTCATTCCATCTTTTATTTATATATATATATATATATATATAAAAGCAAGGCAAAGCGGTTAGAACCCAGAGCTGGAAGTCAGGAGATCTGGGTTTGATGCCTGGCTGTCACACAATTCCTGGAAAACACTTAAGCATGTGTCTAACTTTAAGCGCATATTTAACATCATTCCTATTCAGGAAATCCCTTAAGCACATGCTCAAATCACATTTAAAGTTAAGCAATGTTTAAATGCTTTCCTGAATAGGTGCCTAATAGAGCTGAGTGAATGCTGTACAACATTTTCTGTTTTTTTGTTCAAATACTTAAATTATTTGCTTCAGCCATGCTCATGCATCTTGCATTTTCTTTCTGTGGCTATCCATGCAATTAAGTTTCACCAGCATGAATGTTCGCTGAAGCAAATCTTGGGGTTATGTGCCTAGTTATTCACAGAAAATGAATTTCTGATTGTGATGTAGGAGTGTTTGTGATTGAAATGCTTGAACACTAATCCAGTCAAATAAAATAAACAATACGATGAGTCTTATCTGTCTAGTCACAGCTAACCAACAGAATTCAAAAAAATAGATACGGAACACTTGCCGAGAACTATTCATGATCAATTCGTAGAGCTAAAAGAAACTGCAAAACTCACTGGCTACTTTAAAATAAATTATTATGGTTATCCTTATTATTCTAACATGTCCTAGTAGGCCCTGATCAGACACTTTATGAATACGTATCAAAAAGATGGCTCCTGTCCCAAAGAGCTTACAGTCTGTGCAAATAATAAATAGATTTTAGGAAACTGGAATCTGCTCCTGAACTGTGCCTTTAGACATAGCTGTGAGCAGGGGATAAATGCCATTCCAGATGTAGCCCTTGGAGGTAGAGATACCCTTCTGGTTACAGTTCTGCCCCTGCTCCCCTCTGATTGCAGGGATGAGAAGTAAATTACTGCAACCCTTAAAAGGATTCAGCTTACTCTAATCCTTATGCCTGGCCAGTTACTCTGGTAAGTGAATGGAGGCAGATCCAAATCTCTGCCCCCATCCAAGGTGAAGGATCCGGAGAGCGGGGGCTACATAGCGGCAGACACAGACCCAAGATCAGCCAGAGGAAGAGTAGGGGAGGGAGCCTTTTCCCCCTTACTTCTTTGCTCAACAGATCGAGACAAGGGCACAAACTAGCCCTCTGTGAGGCTACATTCATTGGATAATTCACTGAAAATTATTTGCTCAGCTCTATTTATTAATGTTTGTGAAGCACTTTGAGAGTTAAATGCCCTTGAGCCATTGTTCACCGAAGCCTTGCCCCTGAATTGACATCAATGAAAAGTCCTTAATAGCAGCAGTAGCCGCAGCACTGAATTTTCAAACCCTCCCGAGGCAAGAAAAACACGGGTTTTCCCCCTTCATTTTATGGTCTGTTGAATCTTCTGTTTTGCTTGTTGTATAGCAGGAATAATGTTCCTGGCCTTGGAGTATTCTTGTGGTTTTCAAATGCCTCCGCTTCAATTTGGCATCTCTCACAAAAACATTTATTGCCTCGTATACGCATTCGCTGTGAACGTTATCCCTTCTCTGATGCCACCGAGAGGTTCTAAAGTCTAACAATGGACCCACAGTGGAGTTTCTTGGCTGATCAAGAGCGATGCCGTACGCATCCTCAGTCTGAGATCACACCAGCTGGCACAGTGCACCATTTCTAGCCGTGAGACACCAGTGTGCGCCAGGTATATTTCATCATTATCCGACGTTGAAAAATGAATGCTTCACAAAAAAAAATAAACGCGTGCTGTTTCCAATTTTAAAATCCTTCCTAAAAACAAGCTCTGTGAGTAAGTCACTCTTGCCAAGAAAAGCAGTCTGTACACATGGCAGGGATGGACGCTGCTTTGACTGTCCTGTAGGAAATACAGAAAGGTTGATGAGGGGTTATTGGGACATGCATCTCGGTTAGACTGAGGTTCATGTTTGAAGTCCAATAATGGCTGGGACTTGATCGGATAGTCCCCTCATTGATCTAAAAGGGGTTCATTTATATCACAACTACAGTTCAGAACATTTTGAAACCTCTGAATAAATGAAAAGGTAATGCCCATTCTGTATACCCTCAACTCCAGTGATGTAGTAGGCCCTCACCTACTGTGCTTGAGGTCCTTGGTTCAAATCCCTGCTGTACCTTGTACAGAAATTGAATTCTATGCCTCTTTTCATTCCTCCAATCCCCACACAACCATTGTCACAATCACGGTGCCTGTGCTCAGGGTAGCACATGAAATGCAACCTTGGTGCTCTCCATGGGTAAGGGAAAAGAGGAGACAAAGTCATGGCAGACCCCTCCCCCTCTATCCGCCCCTGGAGCAGACCACTCTTGTTATTGTTTGCATTACGGTACCATTTAGAGGTCCCATTGTGCTAGGCACTGTACAAAGACATAGTAAAAGACATCCCCTACCCTAAAGAGCTGACAATCTAAATAAATAAGACAGACAGAGTGGAAAGGGAAACAGAGGCACAGAAAGGGGAAGTGGCTTGCCCAAGGTCATTGGCAGAGCTGCAGGCTCACAGTCCAACATCCTGTTTATTACAGCACACTCAATCTCCATGATCCTAAAGGCTAGTGCAGCATGTATAGTTCTGTGCATTGGGCTGCTCAGGGAGGGACTGGAAATCTACTAGCCCCACAATCAGACCAGTGGCTAACTGCCAGAATTTGGGCCTACATATATATATATATATATATATATATATATACAGTGGATTGAGTAATGGAGGATATGAGACCTTTATAAGGAAGATGGGATTTCTGACTCAAATTGAGCAGGTAAATAGGGAAGGGGATTTCCAGTCCATTTAAGGAAGGAAAATAGGTTTCACTGGGCTTTTTCTGCCTCATAGTGGAATAGTACATAGGGAAATGGTGTTGCTTGCGGACTATATATGGAGAATCAGATGTGATATGTTGTGGTCTTTTGATCATGATGCAAAGTTGGAATAGGGAACATCTCCAGTTTTGAGTAAATGAAGATTAAAATACAAGATATTGGTATGTCTGGCTAAGAGTGGGCAGATGAACTAGAATAATTTGGTTTTTGTAAGGGTGGATGGGCCATGTGTGCTTGGGAGATGTTGATCTGAGACATTTTGTAGCTTATGTTGGGGATGTATATGTTTATGTTGTAAAATTGGTGGGTGGAAGGTATCTGAGTGTGTATAAGGAGGCAAGGTTAAGGTTATTCTATGAATGTGTGATGTGATATTTTACGCATGTAAATTTATTTGAGTCTATAGACACTGTGAAGATATCTGATTATTTATCTACTTTCCTTTCATTTGTTCATTTCCATATTTTACATGTTTAAATTTTGTTTTTTAAACTGTAGCTTTACAACAATGGTAATGGCATATTTTGTCTGTTAATGTTTAGGGATGAGTGAACCAGTTTAGGTAAATGAGAAGTGGGAATAAACTAGAATAAACCTGAACCTTTTACAAGTTCCAAATCAAGTCTATTTTCAGGTTTGAATCAGTTCAGATAAGTGTAACCTCCCTTCCTCTACATGACCTATATGCCCCAACGCTGCTCATCGCTTCCTATATTACTAAAGAAATACAAAACTGTAAAACAAGAGGGAAAGATTTTCTGATACAATTTTGATTTCTACTTCCAGGTGCAATATGTACCTTAAGGATGTAACACATGCACAGCCTTGCCTATCCTAAATTTCCCCACCCAAAGTCATTGTACTTTGTTCAAGCTAACCTCATGCATTTGCATAAAATTTCTGGCAGTTTCTGGACATTTGACCATAACGTTCACTAAATACTAACGTGGGCTGCACCTAGAGGTAAAAGATTGACAGCACAGTAGAACATCAGCGTTACCAACTCCAGAGTTATGAACTGACCAGTCAACCACACACCTCATTTGGAACGGGAAGTACACAATCAGACAGCAGCAGAGACGCACACAAAAAAGCAAATACAGTACAATACTGTGTTAAATGTAATCTACTAAAAAAATAAAGGGAAAGCAGCATTTTTCTTCTGTATGGTAAAGTTCCAACGCTGTATTAAGTCAATGTTCAGTTGTAAACCTTTGAAAGAGCAACCATAACATTTTGTTCAGAGTTACGAACACTTCAGAGTTACGAACAGCCTCCATTCCCGAGGTGTTTACAACTCAGAGGTTCTACTGTAATATAGGTTGCTAATAGATAGGTAGTTAAAAATAAACACACACTGGGCTCAGCATAAGACCAAAGGAGCTTTACGGTTGCTTTAAAGTTGGATCCCAGCACAACACAGAGCAAGCTCAAGGATGAAGAGGAAATTTGCCTTACTTGGGCAAACCCCTGTACTTAATAAGTGCTGTGGGAACTTCTGTTTCCACACAAAGCAAACTGGACCTCCTTTATAAAAGACTCCTCTGAACTCAACCTGAAGTCTGATAAAAACCCAGATTCAGGAAATCATCACTATGCAGGACAACATCTAAGCACCTGCTTAAAATTAAGCATATATTTAAGGCTCTCCAGAATAAGAATGGACTTAAACACATGCGTAAGTGCTTTCCTGAATCAGGGCTCATGTACGTACTGAGAACCACCTGTGCAGTGTTGAGTGCCCTCAGGTCCCCCTGATTTCAGTGGCAGGTGAGGACTTTCAGCAGTCGTACCTCAGAGGATCATGCCAACAGTACTTTTCCTGGGACTTAATTTTTACTACATGAACTGATGCTCCATTCATTTGTTTAAACCACCCATCTCCTTTTATTCCATTTACTTTTTGTAATATTACATACTCATGGGTTTATTTTTCTACCAACGCTCCCTCTTTGTTTTACTTTATTTAATCAAGACACACAGTGTTGATTGTCTTACAAATGTGCAGGGAGGGGGAAGGAGGAGGGAGAATGGAGATTACAGCAGGCTGGTGGGCAATGACCTGATATTTGCTTTCTGAGGGACCTTGCAGATTAGCTAGAGACAGTTTAAGAGACGTATCCCTTCCCTTTAAGAGACATGTCCAGCATTAACCCAGGGGTTGCCCATTTGTAAGCATCAGAAGACCAATAGACTGGCCAGTGATTCAAGCCCTTCACTTTCTTGATCAAACATGGCTAGAACAGAAGATGAGTTGTCTAACTCTCCTTATGCTCATTTTGTTTAGACTCAGGGCCTGGACAGCCGCTGTTTTGTGTGTGTGTGTTTGTTTGGGGAGGGGACTGATTAATTATGTGTTGGTGGGAAAAAGAAATCTCATGAGGCTCTGGATCCTCCCCCTCAGAGATTTTACTGGCATTTTCTATTAGCCTCAGTGGGCACAGCTTGTATGCAAACAAATACAACAGTGCTGGGTAATTGTTTGGTATGATGGGAACCTGGGATTAGGGTTTTTTTTAGTGAAGTACAATTGCTATTTGTTATTGCAGCTCACTTTCTAATCTGTCTGCTGGAGGTTTGTCCTTTCTGACACTGGCAGTTAGCAGCCCTCTCTGAGATAATATTCACAGCTCTCTCCCCTCTGGTCTGGAGAGACACTTAAGGACAAGTATTCTCTCGCTTTCTCCCTTTCTTCTGAGGGATGGAAAAAGAACAAAGACAGCAAAATGTTCAGCAGTAAAGACAAATGGATAATTTATCCCTCCCTTCCCAAATTACTGATTTTCATTTTTGTTTTTGTTCATTAATTGTTCTTGTCCAGATTGTGAAATCCTTCAATGTATATGTTAGTTAGAATTATATGTGTATACCTGCAGAGGCTAATTGTTGATTGGCAACTTGTTTACAAGCTGTTCATTGCAAATATATTCAATTTGCAATTCATAGGATTGTAGATCTCTACACATATATATATATATATATATATATATGTTGTGATAGACCCAGGCCAGCTGGTTACAGCAGAGTAGTCATATTGGGATCCAGGGTACAGCAGAGTAGCCCTACTGGGATCAGGGAAGTGGGCAGGCAAAGCCCGCCCACTGCTAACGGATCCCCCCCCAGCCTAAGAGGGGGATCCACAGGACCTGGACACCAAATAAATACATGGGACAACTAATAAAATAACAGGGACAGGAGTGTGGTCAAAGGGTCAAAAGAAGGGAACCAGACGGGGACACCGAGCAGAGAACCCCGGACAGCACCCACTGCTCCTCAAAGGCGTCAAGGGAGTCAGTGGATGCCGCCCAGAGGAACTCTTCCCGGATACGTGAACGGACGGAGGATCGGAAATAGGCCCCACAGTCACAGGAGACTCCATCGGCCAACCTCCTCACTCTGGTTTTATAGATGGCCATTTTAGCTAGGGCCAGGAAGAGGTTGACCAGGAGATCCCGTGACTTTGTGGGGCCGCGGATAGGGAGTGCATAAATAAGAAGGTGAGGGGGAAAGTGCAACCAAAAACGTAATAAAAGATTCATGAGGAGCCGGAATAGGGGCTGCAGCCTGCCACACTCCAAATATATGTGTGCCAGGGTTTCCCTCACGCCGCAAAAGGGGCAGGTGTCTGGGATAGGGGTGAACCGCGTCAAGTACACACCCGTGCTCACGGCTCCATGAAGGAGCCGCCAACTGATATCCCCAGCAGGCCTCGGGACCAAGGTGGAATATAGACTGGCCCACCGGTGCTGCTCACCCTCCAAAGCTGGCAGGAAGTCCTGCCATTTTGTATCACAGCGGGACATGAGGGTGAGGGCGTGAAGGGTGTGGAGCACGAGCATGTATAGATGTTTTTTGGCGCGGTCTGGAAGCAGACCAGCTGCAGCTCGTGCAGCCGGCTCATGGTGAAGGGGGGGGGGGGGTCAGTTGGTTCCATGGGGCAGGGAGCCAATGAAAAGGTCTGGCGGGCCTGGGGTGGAGGGTGGGCGGGGCGCACACTCATGCAGGACCCGGTCAAGGTAAACCCAAGCAGTGGGCGGCAAAGCAGCCCTCACCTCCTGAAGTGTCTGATTGGCTGCTAGCCTGCAGGGGGCGGGCATTAGGGTGTCTGTCTGTTTGCGTCAGGGAAGCCTGGCTGTTTAAAAATAGCCAGAGCCTCGCGAACCAGCTGAGCGGCAGCGAACCAGCTGAGCAGCGGGGACAGCAGAGCAGCTCACAGCAGGAGTTTGCCTGGGAGTTCGCCTGGAGTGAGCCCAGGGAGGCTTACATCTTGCAAACGTCTCTGAGGAAGCTCATAGTAGGTAGGTGATATGGAAGGGGGGGGTTCAGCTGTTGTGACCTGCACTGGATGTGCCATGTTTGTCTTTCTTCCACAGGACAGAAGCAGCTTTGTCTGTACAAAGTGCAAGCTGGTCTCCATATTGGAAGAGAAGATTGAAGGTCTGGAACAACAGATAACGACCCTGCGTTGCATACGAGAAACTGAGGATTTTCTGGACAAAACACAGGATAGGCTTCTAGGGGCACAAAGCTCTAAAGATATAGAGCAGGTTGCACAGAGGAGCCAAGAGGCCAGTGAAGAAGCTTGGCAACATGTGACCTCCAGAAGAGGTAAGCGGAATGTTCGGGTTCCAGTAACACAGACACAGGTAACCAACCGCTTTCATGTTCTCTCCACAGGTACCATTGCGGAGAGTGGACCAGATGATATGTCTGGGGGGAGAAAGCAGAAGGAGACTCCGCTGGTTGGAAGGCATGAGATGCGATGTCCTGAGGTTGGGGGTTCCACGACCACCACTCCCAAGAGGAGAAGGCGGGTGGTGGTGGTCGGGGACTCTCTCCTCCGGGGGACTGAGTCATCTATCTGCCGCCCTGACCGGGAAAACAGAGAAGTCTGCTGCTTGCCAGGGGCTAAGATTCGCGATGTGACGGAGAGACTGCCGAGACTCATCAAGCCCTCGGATCGCTACCCCTTCCTGCTTCTCCACGTGGGCACCAAAGATACTGCCAAGAATGACCTTGAGCGGATCACTGCGGACTACGTGGCTCTGGGAAGAAGGATAAAGGAGTTGGAGGCGCAAGTGGTGTTCTCGTCCATCCTCCCCGTGGAAGGAAAAGGCCTGGGTAGGGACCGTCGAATCGTGGAAGTCAACGAATGGCTACGCAGGTGGTGTCGGAGAGAAGGCTTTGGATTCTTTGACCATGGGATGGTGTTCCATGAAGGAGGAGTGCTGGGCAGAGACGGGCTCCATCTTACGAAGAGAGGGAAGAGCATCTTTGCCAGCAGGCTGGCTAACCTAGTGAGGAGGGCTTTAAACTAGGTTCACCGGGGGAAGGAGACCAAAGCCCTGAGGTAAGTGGGAAAGCGGGATACCGGGAGGAAGCACAGGCAGGAATGTCTGTGAGGGGAGGGCTCCTGCCTCATACTGGGAATGAGGGGCGATCAACAGGTTATCTCAAGTGCTTATATACAAATGCACAAAGCCTTGGAAACAAGCAGGGAGAACTGGAGGTCCTGGTGATGTCAAGGAACTATGACGTGATTGGAATAACAGAGACTTGGTGGGATAACTCACATGACTGGAGTACAGTCATGGATGGTTATAAACTGTTCAGGAAGGACAGGCAGGGCAGAAAAGGTGGGGGAGTAGCACTGTATGTAAGGGAGCAGTATGACTGCTCAGAGCTCCGGTACGAAACTGTGGTAAAACCTGAGTGTCTCTGGATTAAGTTTAGAAGTGTGTGCAACAAGAGTGATGTAGTGGTGGGAGTCTGCTATAGACCACCGGACCAGGGGGATGAGGTGGATGAGGCTTTCTTCCGGCAACTCACGGAAGCTACTAGATCGCATGCCCTGATTCTCATGGGTGACTTTAATTTTCCTGATATCTGCTGGGAGAGCAATACAGCGGTGCATAGACAATCCAGGAAGTTTTTGGAAAGCGTAGGGGACAATTTCCTGGCGCAAGTGCTAGGGGAGCCAACTAGGGGGGGCGCTTTTCTTGACCTGCTGCTCACAAACCGGGTAGAATTAGTGGGGGAAGCAAAAGTGGATGGGAATCTGGGAGGCAGTGACCATGAGTTGGTTGAGTTCAGGATCCTGACGCAGGGAAGAAAGGTAAGCAGCAGGATACGGACCCTGGACTTCAGGAAAGCAGACTTCGACTCCCTCAGGGAACAGATGGCCAGGATCCCCTGGGGGACTAACATGAAGGGGAAGGGAGTCCAGGAGAGCTGGCTGTATTTCAAGGAATCCCTGTTGAGGTTACAGGGACAAACCATCCCGATGAGTCGAAAGAATAGTAAACATGGCAAGCGACCAGCTTGGCTTAATGGTGAAATCCTAGCGGATCTTAAACATAAAAAAGAAGCTTACAAGAAGTGGAAGGTTGGACATATGACCAGGGAAGAGTATAAAAATATTGCTCGGGCATGTAGGAAAGATATCAGGAGGGCCAAATCGCACCTGGAGCTGCAGCTAGCAAGAGATGTCAAGAGTAACAAGAAGGGTTTCTTCAGGTATGTTGGCAACAAGAAGAAAGCCAAGGAAAGTGTGGGCCCCTTACTGAATGAGGGAGGCAACCTAGTGACAGAGGATGTGGAAAAAGCTAATGTACTCAATGCTTTTTTTGCCTCTGTTTTCACTAACAAGGTCAGCTCCCAGACTGCTGCGCTGGGCATCACAGAATGGGGAAGAGATGGCCAGCCCTCTGTGGAGATAGAGGTGGTTAGGGACTATTTAGAAAAGCTGGACGTGCACAAGTCCATGGGGCCGGACGAGTTACATCCGAGAGTGCTGAAGGAATTGGCGGCTGTGATTGCAGAGCCCTTGGCCATTATCTTTGAAAACTCGTGGCGAACGGGGGAAGTCCCGGATGACTGGAAAAAGGCTAATGTAGTGCCAATCTTTAAAAAAGGGAAGAAGGAGGATCCTGGGAACTACAGGCCAGTCAGCCTCACCTCAGTCCCTGGAAAAATCATGGAGCAGGTCCTCAAAGAATCAATCCTGAAGCACTTACATGAGAGGAAAGTGATCAGGAACAGTCAGCATGGATTCACCAAGGGAAGGTCATGCCTGACTAATCTAATCGCCTTTTATGATGAGATTACTGGTTCTGTGGATGAAGGGAAAGCAGTGGATGTATTGTTTCTTGACTTTAGCAAAGCTTTTGACACGGTCTCCCACAGTATTCTTGTCAGCAAGTTAAGGAAGTATGGGCTAGATGAATGCACTATAAGGTGGGTAGAAAGCTGGCTAGATTGTCGGGCTCAACGGGTAGTGATCAATGGCTCCATGTCTAGTTGGCAGCCGGTGTCAAGTGGAGTGCCCCAGGGGTCGGTCCTGGGGCCGGTTTTGTTCAATATCTTCATAAATGATCTGGAGGATGGTGTGGATTGCACTCTCAGCAAATTTGCAGATGATACTAAACTGGGAGGAGTGGTAGATACGCTGGAGGGGAGGGATAGGATACAGAAGGACCTAGACAAATTGGAGGATTGGTCCAAAAGAAATCTGATGAGGTTCAATAAGGATAAGTGCAGGGTCCTACACTTAGGATGGAAGAATCCAATGCACCGCTACAGACTAGGGACCGAATGGCTAGGCAGCAGTTCTGCGGAAAAGGACCTAGGGGTGACAGTGGACGAGAAGCTGGATATGAGTCAACAGTGTGCCCTTGTTGCCAAGAAGGCCAATGGCATTTTGGGATGTATAAGTAGGGGCATAGCGAGCAGATCGAGGGATGTGATCGTTCCCCTCTATTCGACACTGGTGAGGCCTCATCTGGAGTACTGTGTCCAGTTTTGGGCCCCACACTACAAGAAGGATGTGGATAAATTGGAGAGAGTCCAGCGAAGGGCAACAAAAATGATTAGGGGTCTAGAGCACATGACTTATGAAGAGAGGCTGAGGGAGCTGGGATTGTTTAGTCTGCAGAAGAGAAGAATGAGGGGGGATTTGATAGCTGCTTTCAACTACCTGAAAGGGGGTTCCAAAGAGGATGGCTCTAGACTGTTCTCAATGGTAGCAGATGACAGAACGAGGAGTAATGGTCTCAAGTTGCAATGGGGGAGGTTTAGATTGGATATTAGGAAAAACTTTTTCACTAAGAGGGTGGTGAAACACTGGAATGCGTTACCTAGGGAGGTGGTAGAATCTCCTTCCTTAGAGGTTTTTAAGGTCAGGCTTGACAAAGCCCTGGCTGGGATGATTTAACTGGGAATTGGTCCTGCTTCGAGCAGGGGGTTGGACTAGATGACCTTCTGGGGTCCCTTCCAACCCTGATATTCTATGATTCTATGATTCTATGAAGTACGCACCAGGGAGTATGAGGTCTAGAGAGCCCCATGCACTGAGCAAGCGTCAGAGGATCCAGCCAGTCTCCCCGGTCATAGTCCAGGAGGTCTCCGACTCTTGTGACTTCTGCCAGGACCAACCTCTGGCGCACCGAGCGGGACTCCGCCACCTGCACGCGAAGCTGGGGGTTGTGTAGCAGGGGCTCCACAAGGAGATCTGCCTCCTTGGTGGCCGCCATGGACTTGGTCATTGAAAGCAGTTTCCAGGTCCGGAGGAGGTCCTGGTAGAAGACCGGCAGTCTGGAGAGGTCTCACGGAAGACCTCTCGGATGGAGATAAAGGAGCTGCCAGTCGTATCGGAGCCCTCGGAAGCGGTGCAGGAAGGCGTGCGCCGGACTACCTGCACCATAAAGGAGCCTCTGCAGGGCCTGGAGGCGGAAGACATGGACCTGAGTGTGGAGACACTTCAGGCCCTGCCCTCCCTCCTCCAGGGGTAGATGGAGAACCCCTGACAAGTTGTGCTGCTGGAGAACTGAGGAATACAAGTGTGATCAGGCTTCAGGAGGAGGGTCCTGTAGTGAGGATAAAGAAGGTGTTGGGAGGAGACCATGGGGAAGTAGCCCAGGGAGTTGTAGCTGTCATGCAGCTGTTACAGGAGACACTGTAGACAGCTGCAATCCACAGGGCCCTGGGCTGCAACCTGGAGTAGAGGGTGGGCCCAGGTTCTCCCCAACTCCCTATTTGATGTAAGAGGAGTTGACCTGTACTGTGGGTCCTACCAGAGGGGAAGGTCTCTGGCCTGTCCCCCAACCCACTAGGTGGGCCAGCAGAGACTGCAAGGATCGTTCTCCTCCTTTTCCCCATGCTGGCCAGTGATGAGGTTAGCTGAGTGAACAGTAGGTTTGAGCCACTGGCAAAAGCGGCTAAACTGAGGGCTGCTGTGAATCTCTGAGGTGAGCAAATCTGCCAATAAGCCCAGGATCCACCAACGCAGAGGAGGAATTTTGTCACAATATATATATCTTTCTCAAAAAAAAAAAAAAAAAGCTCTTTGGGGCAGGTATTCTGTATACTTTGTTTGTATGATTCCTAGCACATTTTGGGTTAGTCAGTTAATAAATAATAAAATAGAAACTAACTAATAGCCAGGACTGCAAATGTTACATTTGAATATATAATGCAAAATTCAAAAGGTTCTGGTTAGTTATAGGGGTAACATGGTCATGTTTCTGTTCCCTGGTTGGATGGTTTATATAATTAACCAAGACAATTTGAAATTTAATTTTACAGTTGAAATGCAGTATTCAAAGATTGGTTTGGGCAAATATTTGTTCCTTCGTACTTAAAAATTAGTTTTTCTGTGTAATCCTGTTAGGGAAGATTGACTATTTGAATATTTACAGAGATTCAGAAATAAGACTGAATTTCACCTCACTTGACTTCAGTGGGAATGTTGTCTGAGGGATTTTGTCTTATTGATGAATATAGGGTATTCCAGAAAGCCTTTTAACTCGGTCCCCCAATAGGAACAATACCCTTTCCCCCTGCCACTATCCTTCCATGGAGATCATCTTTGAGCGACATCATCCAGCCACTAGTATTTGCCATATGTAGAGCCAGTTGTTACACAGAGGAATGTGGCTCTGTTGATGAGATGCCTAGATATTAATGCTTTAAATTAAGATTCCTCAATATGCCTCTGATGTATAAAGGTTAATTAAGAAGCTATTGTAAACTGAATTAATACCATTTGGTTATTGATAACATATGTTGTGTGAGTTAACAACAAAGTCATAAATACAAATCCCCCAAGGGCCAGATCCTTTAACGCTTACTCACATGAGTCATCCGTACTGACACCAGTCGCCTCATTGACTTCACTGAGACCACATGCGTGAGTAAGAATCTAGTCACACAACTAAGGGTTTGCATGACTGGGCCCCTAGATAATTGTTAGCCTAAAATAAATATGTTTTCAATGATGGCTTGGTATTTAGAATAGCATTATCCATTTAAATCCAAGCCTTGTTTTAATAAGGCAGTTTTTTCATGCCAAACATGTAAATGCCAGCTCATTATTAATAATCTAGTCACTGAGAATCAACAATGCTCAATTGGAAGCAGATCTCTGACACAGACCAAAATCAAGTGTGAAATTTCCCTCCATATATTTTTCAATGTAATTTCTGTTATAGATAAATACAGCAAGAGCCCTTTATCTCTGCATTAAGGTCCAGATCCTGCCCTAGCACTGAGCCCAAACAACTAAGCTGGCAGCTGGGAAACTTGCAGCAAAGGAAGGGGGTGGAATCCTTCCACGCAGGTTATGGAACAGGAATGGAACTGCTCCCTGGCTGCTACTCTATCCTAAGGGCTGGAGTAGTCTCTCTGGCGCTAGCACCCCATCCCCCCCGCTGGGTGTGTGGGGAAGGACGAGGGGACACCCCTCATCTTGATGGATCCTCTGGAACCACCCTGTTCCTGTCTGCTCCACCCACAAAAGAAGCTATGCCCACAGCCTCTGATGGATTTTGTCAGGCTTTTCCACATGTGCATGAAGAGGAGCTTCCATCCCTTTCCCACGTGCACCATCTGGGCACAATCCCAGTTGAGAGAGCAGCCACTGCTCCCTCACAAACAGGTCTGGTTGCATGGCTGGCAGAGCTGTTGTTGCAGCACGTGCTCCTTAAGAGTCATGTGGAGGATCTCTGGATGAGCTGGCCTATAGCATAGTCCCACTGTCCGATGAAGTGAGCTCACGAAAGCTTATGCTCAAATAAATTGGTTAGTCTCTAAGGCACCACAAGTCCTCCTTTTCTTTTTGCGGATACAGACTAACACGGCTGCTACTCTGAAACCTTTCCAGGGTATGTCTGGCTGTAAAAAACAGACTCTATATCTAAATTTGTAAGGGGAAGGAGGTGCCATAGGGAAGATCACTGATGTTTCTGAGTTGTAGCTTACTGCTATAAAAATGAATGGGAGTTTTTCTTTCATGTAGACTCTGCATGCTGACTTTCTTTTGAGAAAAATAGTCAGCCTACTGGGCTGGTATTTTGATAAAATACCAGTGGGTTTTATTTTTGTTTTCCTCCACATGTTGGTGCCTTTCCAAACTTCACCTTGCTCACTCTCATTTTTGCTCAGCTTTGCATTTCAGGCTGTGTCATGAACCCTAAGAGCTGTGTGAGGGCATTTCTTCCCCAAGTTGAAGCAGAACAGAACACACAGGGAATCTCAGAAAAAAAACCCTGTCCTCTGATATTTCCAGCTGCTAAAAGTCAAAGAAATATTCACAATTTTGGATGTTGGTGTAAGCCAAAGCAAATCAACTTTCCAAATCTTTTGAGATTTGCCCATCACTAACTGAAATCTAAACCTATAGTGTTAGCATGTGCTTTGATTCTCAGTGTCAGAAACATTACAGATAATTTCTTAGTGCATTTTTTGATTTATTCTTTGGTTTCCTTCAGCATCCAAAGGGTCATAGTTTTATCTAAAGGATACCAACTAGATAATTTTAAAAAACTAAAAAAAGTATGAACTTTCCTGATAAAGCAAATTCCATCATTCTAGGGAAACTATCTGTCATTAAACCATTTATAGTATATTTATTCCCACTGATTACTTACATTGTAAAGGGTTTTTTCACCCCTTCTTACATCAGAGGCATATAATAAAAATAACAGCTTAATATAGTGAACTCGAAAAGCTCCCCAGCTGGCCCGGGAACCACTGTCATGCCTCTGGAGTGGTGTTTAGCTGGAGAAGCCTAATTCTGGAGAAGCCACTGTGGTTTAACTGAAGTCAGTTGTCACCCATGAAAAGCTGAAAAGAATGTGTCTTCCTTGGTGTCATCCTAGGCTCTCCCTTGGTCTCCATGGCCACTTTCGCAGAAGGAAGAACAAGGAAACAGGCATAGGCTTCTGAGTGTGTGTGGTCTTGGGTTGTGCCTGTGTCGATGAATTCTATACAGCCTGAAAACTCTGTTTGTGTGTGTGTGGGGCGGTGGATTAATATATTCGTCTCTTCTGTTTTTAACAAAAAAGGGTGAAGGGAAAAAAAGAGCAAAAACAGTAGATGGGGATGCAACAATATCAGAAGAAAGCCTGGGAGTGACATAGCAAAGCAGCGAATCTCTGTAATCTACTTTTATGAGGAAGACTGTTGTGTTACAAGACAAAAAGGGCAAGAAATGTTGGCACTTGTATTCATCTGTGAGTTAAGTACTTAGCAAAGGGTCTACTAGTAAAGCTGGCCTATCAAAAAATAATGCAGGAGATCAGCAGCATTCCACAGTATATCTCTAGGGCCTTTTTAATGCCCCTTGGGGTTCACACCTCCAGCTGAAGGCTGAAAAGGTAGAAGTTAATGACAGCAGTTAACACTTTAGATCATCAGGTCATGCTGCCTTTGCTCCCCTCCACCAACCCCCTCACAGCAAGTAAACACACAGAGCCACAGGCTGGAAATGTGTCCTCTATAGCACTTCCGCAACACAAACAGTGCTGTAATGAGAAAACAGCCTGTTTATTCTCAGAATGTTAGCAGATGGACATTCTCTCACTCTTGCTCTCTCTGCTTCTAGCCAAACGCTGACCTGTGTTGCCCAGCAGATGCTATTATGGAGATGTCGTCTTCAAATTCTATCTGCGGGGCTTACAAAGTATAAGACACGTAGAAATAAATGTGTACAACTGGCCAAATTCTCCTCTTATTTACACTGGTGCAACTGTACTGACTACAATGAGGTTGCATGGGTGTAACTAGAGTAGAATTTGGCCTATGGTATGTATATTGCACCTGTAACTTTATTCTCACTGGTTTCAGAGTAGCAGCCGTGTTAGTCTGTATTTGCAAAAGGAAAAGGAGAACTTGTGGCACCTTAGAGACTAACTGCTTTTTTACAGTGGATCAGATTGGGCCTGGCCCTTAGCTGGGTGCACAGTGCGTGACAGGGCATGCAGGAGGAATTCACCCAGGCCCTTTGAGTGCAAAGAGGGCACACAGAGCAGCTATGAAACCCCCTCACTCATCCTCAGGGACACCTTGAGCATAGTGGGCCTCCCCAGCAGGAGAATGACCAGCTCTATGTCACCCTCCTCACAGCAGCTGGGGAGGGACCGTGGCCAAGCCTTTCCTACAGCCCAGTTATTCCTGTTTGCTGCACTTCTAAGGCTTCCCTAATCTGCACCAGCATCCAGACCAGCCACCGGCAATCCCAGCATAGGGCCCAGCTCAGCAGAGGTGCAGGGACAAGTACAGCTAGTCAGAAAATGCAAGTTTGTCAAACCCAAAGTGTCTCACACAAAGGACTTGGGTTACACATTTTTGTCCAGTCACAGGCAGAGCGCTAATGCTAACTTGCCTAGTTTCCTGCCAGGTCGACGGTGAGGATCCCAGAGCTCCAGGGCAGCCCTGCCATGTGAACTGCCGTGGGGTCCCAGGGTTTCCAGAGTACAGTGGCAGTGGGCTTTTTACCACCGTTTCTGTGCAACGCCCTAATAGATTTACATTGATGCGCAACATTAATAAGTTTAGCCCCTTTGCCAAATGTTGGCAAAACCATGGGCCGTGAAGGCCACTGATAGTGCCAGGGGGCTGGGGGTAGCAAATACCATGCTAAATGAGATTGCATGGTGCTCAGACCCAGAGAGCTGTTTCTAGATATGTTTTGAAAAATGTCTTCAAGGGGAGCTGGCTATTTGTGAGAGAAGCTGGGCCTCAAAACATCCCTCCCCTTTCTCAAACTGGCTGTCAATAAAAGTAAGGTCTCTCCATCCACTTGTTCACCTGCAGCCCCTCTTCAACTGTAGCATCTTCAGTGGGAGGGCATCCTTCCTTCTGGCCCCTCTGCCAAGGTAGTGTGGAGAGAGCAATGAGCTTGGACGATGCCCTTACTGTTGTATATTCCCAGCTGAGACACTGCAGACAGGAGTGATGGTTTGCTTTGACCCACCCAGTGTCAATCCAGTATGTGCCTCCGAGCTCAAACTTCCAATGAACTGAAGGAATTCCCCATCTTTTGGGGCTGACACTTGCCATGGGGATTGCCAGACATACCTGCAGGAGTTCAGCATCTCCAGGGGAATGTGTAAGCTGTCCAGGATATAGATATTGGGGCCCACTTTCTTCTTCCCCTCCCACTCATCGGAAGGGGAGGCCTGGTCACTCTCTGCTCTGAGCCTGGCAACCCATGCCAATTACTGGCTCTCACCATGAGGACCACCCAGAGGCATTCCTCAGTGAGGGACTCCTAGCTGCTCTGGTCAGGCCCTATGGGAGGGCGGTGGGATGATCAGGTCTGGGGTCCATGGACATTCTGCCTGGTGTTCTCCTCAGCCACCCTCAGCATGCATTCTCTTGGCCATCTTGTAGGGAGGCTGCAACCCCCGTTGGCCCTCCAGAGCTGGAGGCTGGGCGGCAGCCAGATACATGCTGTGTGGCCCTTAAAAGAGTCATTGTTACCCTGCACAGGAATGCAGGGCAAGGTGGCCTGACAACACAAAAGGAAACCCACCTCTACTGGCCTCCTATTTCCCTCCAGGTGCCTTTGGGGTTGGGGGATGGGAAGAAGGAGGGATTGATGAGTTGGGAGAGGACTGCCTGGCCTGCCCCACCAGGGCCTCCACTGTGATCCCATCCTGCATAGGGGGAGAGATCTGCATCTGTGCAGGAACTCAGCCAGAGAGAACAGCTACCTCTCCCCTGCCACCAGGGGAACCTGAGCAGCCACAAGCTTTCCTATTCAGGATTCTCTGCGGAAGCAGTGTTCTGGCTTTTACTTTTTCTTGGGGCCTAGGGAACTAGGGTAGCCTCTGGTGCTCCCAAATGATGGCTGAAAAGTAGAAGAACAACAGTGTGATTTGTGAAGTGTTTTAGTCTGTTGATTTCTATGCCAGTCTCATTATATGTCTCCTGGTATTTGAAGACTGGGAGTTGTGAGTGCTGCACACATGGCATTTTCTCCCATTCCATGCACAGAACTCAGCAATGGGACAAATCTCCAGAGCTTCAGAGTGTGGCATTCTGAGGAACTTCTGCATTTCCCATCTCAGTCACCACAAAAGAGGGGTCCAACGTGGGTGGGCTGGATCTATGCTTCTTCCCCACAAATCTGCTGGGTGAAAACCCAGGGAAGGGTTGGGCGTGAAGGGTGATAGAATTGCACACTGATTTCCCACTCAAAGGTGGAATTTCTTAAGAATTCTCCCTCCTGGCTAAGTCTCCCTTCACTCCTCTTCAAGTCAGTGCATTAAGATGAGGCAAACCTTACAGACAAACAGCTAGCTTTTGCTCCCTTTCTGTGACCTGGCCATCACAGGGCTAGATCCTTTACCTCTCCCCGGCCATTTGCTCTGAGTGACCAGGGCACTGCTCTCTATCCTCTGTTAAGGGGGTATGCCATTACCCCATTACAGTTGACTGGCTGCTACAGATTGCAAAAAGAAAAGGAGTACTTGTGGCACCTTAGAGACTAACCAATTTATTTGAGCATAAGCTTTCGTGAGCTACAGCTCACTTCATCGGATGCATACTGTGGGAAGTGTAGAAGATCTTTTTATATACACACAAAGCATGAAAAAATACCTCCTCCCACCCCACTCTCCTGCTGGTAATAGCTTATCTAAAGTGATCACTCTCCTTACAATGTGTATGATAATCAAGTTGGGCCATTTCCAGCACAAATCCAGGTTTTCTCACCCCCCCCCCCACACACACAAACCCACTCTCCTGCTGGTAATAGCTTATCTAAAGTGACCACTCTCCTTACGATGTGTATGATAATCAAGGTGGGCCATTTCCAGCACAAATCCAGGGTTTAACAAGAACGTCTGGGGGGGGGGGGGGGTAGGAAAAAACAAGGGGGAATAGGTTACCTTGCATAATGACTTAGCCACTCCCAGTCTCTATTCAAGGCTTGAATAGAGACTGGGAGTGGCTAAGTCATTATGCAAGGTACACAGTGTAGAAGATCTTTTTATATACACACAAAGCATGAAAAAATACCTCCTCCCACCCCACTCTCCTGCTGGTAATAGCTTATCTATGCTTTGTGTGTATATAAAAAGATCTTCTACACTTTCCACAGTATGCATCCGATGAAGTGAGCTGTAGCTCACGAAAGCTTATGCTCAAATAAATTGGTTAGTCTCTAAGGTGCCACAAGTACTCCTTTTTTTTTTTGCGAATACAGACTAACACGGCTGTTACTCTGAAACCTGCTACAGATTGGACAGTCACCAGAGGGTAAACCCTGCTCTCTAGATTCAACCCAACAACTAATCCCAATGAAAAGTCTCCACTGATTACCCTTACGGGGAATGTGAGGGGATTTTTACCCCCCTGAATTCAGCCCTTGCCCATGAGTCTGATTTGCAGTTTCTTGTGCATTGAAAGAACATGGAGTATGAGGGGATTCAATGCAGCTTCAAGTTACTGATTCCAATTGGTTTTTTTAGCTTATGCTAATTCCACTCTCCCTGTTGGGATTTCAGAGCAATTGTTCTGCCAAATGTCTCCTGTGGCCTGGGACTTTCCTACAGTCCATCCCCTGCGCTCCTCCAGGGCTCTGGCTGCCAGCTGTGTGGGGACAAGAGAGAACTCTCTTCAGGTTAGAAGGTGCCCTAATTAAATTCCTGTTTCATGGTGGAAAGGGAACGTTGTCCAGTCTGACTGTGAGCTGTAAAGGCTCAGCAGAGCTACCTGACTTGCTCAATTCCCCAACGCAGTCTGTAGCAACCCCTACCCCCAACCAAACTCTATGGGAGCCATGAATCCATCACTCCCTCTGCATCAGTCCTTCCTGCCAAACTCTTAGGCACACAAGGCAAGTCTACACTGGGATAAAAACCCTGTGGCTGGCCCAGGTCAGCTGACTCTGGCTCGTGGGGCTGAAAAATTGCTGTGTAGACGTTCGGGCTTGGGCTGGCGCCCAAGTTATGGGCTCCTCCACCCTTACAGTTGCCCAGAACTCAGGCTCCCGCCTGAGCCCACATGTCTATGCAGCAATTTTTCAGCCCCGCAGCCCAAGCCTTGCGAGCCCGAGTCAGCTGACCTGGACGAGCCATAGCCAGGCAGCAGGGCTTTTATCCCTGTGTACACATACCCATTGAGGCTTTGTCTTCACTGCTGCAAAAGGTGTAATTAATGTCTGTGAACTATCCCAAAGTAAAAACACAGTGGAGACAAGGCACTTTAGCATCACCATGAGGTAAACAAGGTGAGGTCAACCCCAGGTGGAGGTATAGTGATGACCTCACCTAATTACCGCACAAAACTAAAGTGCCTTGTCCCACTGTGTTTTACCTAATTCATGCAAATTAGTTACCCTTAGGTAAGAAATATACTGCTTTTATCAGTGAAGACAAGGCCTAAAGCACCTATCCTCTCTGGTACAATCCCTTCCAGATAAACTGCCCCAGACCATCAAAGCCCCACTTCTCCCTCTGAACCAGAGAAGCTAAGACACTTGTATATTTTCTTTATAATCTCTGAATTATAATGTTTTGCTTGCCTCCTGGTGCAATTAGGAAATATCCCAGAACCACTATTCCCAGCACCAAGAAAATCCCAGGCTCCATGGAGCTCACAGCACCACATCCCAAGCTCTCAACTAGAGACAAATCTTCATCACCCCACCCTGTCTGCACTCTAACTCCTGAACATACACACACTTACTTGTTCTTCACACAAAGAACTTCCCCTTTCCCAGGGACTTCTTTGAAGTTCTTCTTCTTTTCCTTCCATGTTGCATGTTAAATCTCTTCTTCATAGTTTTTTTTATTTCCCTTTTCTCTCTCCCTCTCCCTGATTTTCCCTGTGTGTCTCTGGCCATAGACTGTACACCCAGCCGAACTGCTGAGTCCCATCTGGAAAGGCAGACCAGGCTTCATCCCCCCATCCTGGTGCCGTGCTGACCTCAGTGCTGACTTCACAGTGCTGGGCCTCGTGCTGAATCTGATAGGATGACATAACAGTGTGGAGCTGAGATGCTCTCCCTGCTGCCTCTTTCCTTTCTCCCAGAGTTAGGCAGTACTTTACTCCCTCACTTTTTGAGTGAAAGTCTTTTACTAATACATGGCGCAAAGAAGTCACTTCCACAATTCCTGCTGTCCTGAACTGGGATGCAGAAAATCTCTCTAGTTTGCAGTCTGTCCTCTGGCACCTTAGTTGCACAATCCTCCAGTTTTGGGTTTCCACTGAGTACTGTGTCTCCTATTTTCTCCTTCTGGATGGGGAGCACTGACTTATTTTCACAGCAATGGAACAGTTAAACACCAGAGTACTGAATGAAGGCTGTACAGGCAACCTTAATTCTGGTATTTCCTAACTTGTGAGTGCTTGACTTTGCAACCTTAATGTCCTGTCAATGTAGATTTTTGTGTTTAATACATTAAAATAAAATAGAATATATTGTGATGAGAATTTGACTTCTCTTATGGTCACACAAAGAACATTACAACCAATACTGTGTCTGTTTGAATGCTGAGAAGTCACAAGGCAACTAAAATTAAACTTTATATGGCCCAATTTTGCCCTCAGATACCTGTGCATGATTCTTATTGACTTTCAAAAGAGTTGCACATGCCTATCAAAGGTGAGAACTGGACCCTGTGGGTCAGCTTTATCCCAGGTGTAACTTCACTGAAGTTTTGGCCCTACTGTTTATATCCTTCATCCCAGGTTAGGCTAAACCAATAGAGAAGCCGGGGGTGTCTTGAAGCTGGTAGTGTAGAGGCTGCGTATCTGACCAACCAACTGGATCTGAGCATCACAACATAATTCCTGAAAATACCAGCCATTCCTAAAACTAGTGTCCTGAGGCATTTCCCTGCATGTTGCTAATTAAAATCACCTATAAAGAGTGGGTGTCATTGCCTACTACACCATGTTTCAGATGCCAGTATGTGTTCGCACTTGTTCACACTGACTAGTCTTTAGACTATCTTCTGAAGCATTTCAAGGCTGTAAATAAAACTTGGTTTAAACCCATGTATGGTAGATTTCTAAGTATGGCATCATGTGTCTGCTTCATTTAAGGAATCCACTCCTTTTAAAGCTGCAAAATGATTGACCACGATAGACACCCAAGATGAATCCTGACCCTTTATAGAGAAGGCATACCAGGGGCTTTGATGTCCTGCTGGGGGCTTTGTTACTGGTGAATCCAAGAGGAACTGACTCCCTCTCAGCTACCACAATTGCCCCAAGGAAGCTGGCTCTGGGTCAGTGTGCACAGTGCTGACACCACTGCACCTCAGCACTCAGCAACCAAAGCCAATTCAGGCTGATGCTTTGAGATTTGCACTCCCATAGAAAGAACAGCCTCATAGGGGAGTCCTGGGAGTGGATATTGGGAAGGTGCTGCAGTGAGGTGTGTAGATATTCCCTCGGGCGCCTGAATGCTTAAGGTGACGTGCAGTCACATCTGACACCCCTGCACAGAATGCCTGACTCCTGCTCATCCATGATTGACAACCGTTAGCCTCTGGAGTCAAGACAATGGAGGACACCCTGAAAAGAGCAGTGAAAACAAGAGACAAAGCAGCTCCATTGACCACTGCATGGAAAGGGGCACCAGGTAGCGCCATGGCTGCTGTGACAGTCTAGGCTCTTTTTAGGTCCTGTTTGCACAAAACCGAATGCCCTTGCCCCGCCCCTTCTCCGAGGCCCCACCCTGCTAATTCCATCCCCACTCCCTCTGTCACTCACTCTCCCCCACCCTCATTCACTCGCTCATTTGCACTGGGCTGGGGAGGGTCCCTTTTCAATCAGGTGTTCCAGTTGAAAACCGGACACCAGGCAACCCCAAGTTATGGGGACACTCAGCCTCTGAGTATTTCAAAAGAGTCTGTAGAGGTCTGGCTCATTTATGAAGATGAGGTACGACTAGCCCCTCGGTCAGGGCTTATCTTTAACCCCTCCCAGCTCTGATTGGCGTGCACACAGCCTGATGAGTCCTTGCGGGCAGCAGAGGGTCTCAGACTGTCTTCCACTCAGAAGTTCTGTGAGAAGAGTCCACTAACTCTGGTGCATAGCAGCTTTCCTCCTGGTTGCCACTTCTGCTGTGACCAACTCTCACTTTTCAGCTCATTTCCTCCAAGTGGTGCAGGCTGTGCAGAGGTGCCTCTTTCGTACCACTGTGCCCAGAGAAGCTCCTCAGCCTTTTCCTGATTGGGATGGCAGGTGCCCCATCACAGCGCCATCCACTCCTCACCCATGTGCTCTCAATAGGGAGCATCTAGCATGTAGCGCCTGCTCTCCCCAGTTTTCTCTGGAGCTGCAATCTGCATGGCCCCATGCAGGAGGTTTGGGTAGGAACTTACTCTCCAGTACTCCCCTCCATAGTCCTGTTAAGCCTGGGCACGATCTAGTCTTGTATAAATCCTGTGGAAAGATAAGTGAATGAAATCTGCCTATTTTGCTCTGGGAGCCAGAGCTGCCGGTGCTGTTTACCTAATCCTGACATGTCAAAGCAGCACTCCTTGGCTGCCACTTACTCATGAGGAAGTGACGGGAATGCCTCTGATTTTCTGAAAATCATGCATGTTTCCCTAGTAGCCTCATTTGCTTTGCATTTGAAAAGTCACAGTTACTCATTCAGATTAGAAGAGTAACCTATCATTTGGCAGGAATGAACAGCGCAACTTCCTTTTTCCTGCTCAATGAGGTATCACGCCTTGCCATCGGCTCCCAATAATGCATCTGATTCTGCAGCAATGATTTTGCTGCTGCTCTGTGTCTCACAACCCTGTCATAGGAAAACACTACGAGATCCCTGCCAGGCACACGTTAGATATGTGATGTTGATATGCTTCATGAAATATACAAGTACATTTGCTTTCTGGTTTCGAAGGATATGCTTTAGCTCAAACATTACCTGGTGTGGAAAGCGTCCAGCATTCCAAACAAGAACCGACAGAGTGCTGACATTCACTGAAGGAAACTGACGTCAGCTGGTGACAAAGCAAGCACCTAGAGCGGAGAGCATTGTTCCCTGTGTCCCTTATCCGATCTGAGTGATTGTGAAATGATCAACTCTTGCAGGGAAACACAGAATGCTGAACTCAGGTCATAGCAAGTAAGTGGAAGCAGAAATAATTCCCTATGAACAGGAATCATTCTGATCCTGTATTGTACCTGATCTCGATCTATCTTCTGCACTTGTATGGCCCTCAGTTACCACAGTATCTGAGCACTTCACAATCTTTAATATGTTTGTCCTCCCCACACCCCTGTTTACAGGTGGGGAGCTGAGAGACCCAGTAGCTTGCACAAGGTCACCCAGAGCAGAGCAGGGGGCAGAGCACAGGTCTCCCAAGTCCTAGGCTAGCTGCCCTGTGCAGATGTGTGTGAATGGAGAAAGGGTGCAAGGAGCCCCCTCCCCGCACCCAGGAGCCAAACATAGGAGGCAATCAAAATTTGGATGGTAGCACTCCTCAGGTTCTGCTTGTCCAGTTGCTGCATGCAAGTTATTCTCATTGACTTTAATAGGAATAACTCCTAGGCAGTGGCTACAGAAACGATCCCCCGGGGAAGGGGGAGTCAGGGTTCACAAAACCTCCTGGCCTCAGAGGGGACATGTCAGGACAGAAGAGGGGGGTGGCCATGGCCCCACACCCTGTGCACTGGCCTGCAGCTGCAGAGCTCCTAAGCACCCAGAGGAATGTGGCCTCTTCCTCCACTGTGCCGGCATACCCATGCCTCCAGGGGCCCCCTGCTCAGCCAGCACAGCTCTGGTTCACAGAATCATAACAGAGCCCTTTACATCTACCCCACTAGTCTGTTCAGTTAATGATTCAGGATCTTAAACAATTTTTGAAACATGTATTTCACCAAAGCTTTTTAGTTCAGCTTTAAAAATAAATTGCTCCTGGGCTGAGATTTATGCTGCACTTTAGTTGGGGAATAATTACTTTGAAAGCTCAGCTCTAGTTCCCTAAGGAAATCTGTTTCAAGCAAAACATTAACAACCCCCTAATTATCACAGTACAAGTAGTTACACACACACACACATATAGATAGATAGATAGTACTGTATCTATAATACATCAGCAAAGACATGTACACTTAGTTAATACTGTATGAAATGAAACGGCAAGGAACATTGGTGAGAAAGTGAAGCAAAATGTATGAATTAAATAACCCAAACTGCTCAGTTAAATTTTGAACAGATGACCCAGTAATTAAAACAGACCTTATTTTCAATGGCAGGCGCATTTCCAATGCTACTCAGCAGCATCATATTTCCCCTGTGTGTATATCTGTGAGTTTACGTATATGTATGTGTGTGTTAAATTCACCAGGGTAATAAATAATGTTGTCAATGCCTCTCATCTGGCAGACATGGCAATAAATGCAGCAAAGGTGGTAGAACCAATCATAGCAGGGCTAGAGACTGTGAAGCTTCACATGAATGTGTGAATAGACTTTATTCATTCAGGTAGTCACACACGGCATAAATATCATTCTACATTGTTATTATTTAGTGTATAAAATCTCCAAAACACTCATCCCATGCTCTGGGAGCCTTGACATACATGACACTGCGTGTTATCAGGCATGCAAATTCTATAACATGGACTATTCCCTTGCCTTATTAAATTTCCAGCAGAAAAAAATGACAATGCACCTTCCATACATGGACAGGCTAGTAGAAAACCTCTCTAGCCATCCCCTCCCCAAAAACACAGGAAGAGAGATAGGCTTTGCAGAACAATATTCAAGTCAATAGGACATTTGCATGAACTGATCAGGGGGCAGGGAGAGAGAGGGGAGCACACAAGAAGCTTGTCTGAAATGCAATCACACATTGCTCCAAAGAGTCCCTCCTTCCTTCTCCCCAGTGGCCAAACAATGGGGGGTATATGCTGCTTTCTCTAAAGGCCTGTAGCAGCATGCACACTCCTTCTGCGTGAAGGGAACCATTCTGAGGCAGGATGCCCCCTGGAGCACCCCCTGGGGTGGATCGACTCTGTACTACCCCAGCACAGGCCAGGCCAGTGCCTAATGGTGTGACAAAGTTCTCACGAGACACGTTCACTGGACCCACGCAGCAATGTGCACATGTGCAACAGACGATAATGGACGAGGGCGCATAAAAGGTGTAAATGCAACTCCTTTGTAAGAGGTTTTTCAGATCATCTTGTAACAGAACATGCCTGGATGGGTGCTGTGTAATTACTATTCATCTCTAATTATCTATGCAGCTGTGGAGAAAAAGCAGTGACAGGAACACTTGGAAAAACTGAAAGTATACAAATCAGCCAGTCCAGATGAAAAGCATTCTAGGGTGTTAAGGGAATTAGCTAATGAACTTACACCAAACTATGGGTAATTATGTGTGAAAACTCAAGGACACACAGGGCTGGGGGAGGAGGTTGAGGTGGGAGTGTAGTACTGACAAAAAAAGAATAGCAGCGAACTTGATAATTACCATCAAGTAGATCTAATTTCAATCCAAAATGAAATGGAACAAATATGAAGAAGAAAAAGCTTTAAGCACTTAGGCACAGATCCAGCAAAGCACTTAGGCATGTTCTTAATCTTAAACACTTGAATTGTCCCAGTAAAGTCAGTGGGTTTACTCACATGCTTAAAGTTAAGCACATGCTTAAGTGTGTTGCTGGATCAGGGCCCTAGACCCTGACAGACCTGTAAGTAATAAAATGACTATACTTAGGTTGCTGTCATCATTTTCAAAACATTAGTCAATCCTCAACACCTCAGAGATTCTGGTATTACTATCCCCATTTTACAGTATGATTATATTTCTTCCCATACGGAGAAACAGAAGCAGAGAGGTTAAGTGGCTTGCACTGGGCCACAGAGAATGTCAGAACTCACAGAGAATGTCAGAACTCATATAACAATTCTTGGCACTTAGTTCTGGACTCATTCCACTACACCATACCCCTCTCAGAACCGGTTTGCAGAATTCTAGTGATATCTGACAAACCTTGTAGCTTTTGAAATTGAATTAAAATGAAGGGAATGCAGTCTGGTAGGTATATTTTGTTCAGGCATTTGATACCTTGCCTCATGAGGTTATACTGGAAATATAAATTCAAACTTGGATATAAACAGTGTCACATGGATTGAAAATTGGCTGAAAGACAGTAAACAAAGGATAATTATAAAGGGCAGTGTTTTGAACTGGGGGGCAGCTCCAATGGAGTGCTGCAAGGATTGGAAGAGATAAACCACACATTATGTCCACAGATTATATTAAATTTGGAGGTGATGCTGACACCACCAAGGACAGAGAAATAATACAAAGGCAACCCAAAGAGAGAATAGCAATGTGAAATCCAAAAGGGGATAAATACAGACTAAGACATCTAGGGAAACAGATATTCATTGACATGGGGAATTTAAAAAGCACTAATTCTGGTAGGATCTAATACTGCTATCAGATAGCAAAGTGGACAGATTTTGGCAATAACGACAAAGAAAGCTAATCTTATTTGGAGTTGTGTATGCAGAAGCATTCTACTGGGAGAACAGGAATGTGACAATCCTTTTCTATACAGAACCTGGCAGACCACACTGAAATGTAGTAGACAGTTCTGGACCCCTCAGTAACAGAAAAATGTCAGCCAAAAGGATGGAATTCAGAGCAGAGCAGCAAATGTCAGGAAGGTGACGGAAGGATTCATTTATAAAGATCGCAAGAGCCAAATAAGTATAATGGGGTTAGAATTGGGGAGCAGGGAGATGAGAACTCTCTAGATGCATCTGAATGTTGTAAATTCCAAGGAGGAAGAGGAATTGTTTATGGTGGTACAGGGTGAAATAGAGATGAATAATATTATGCAAATGAATACAGTAATTTGCATGGTGAACATCAGGAAAAATATTCCTTCCAGTGAGGGCCCATTATACTCTGGACTAGTCACTCAAGAGAAGTGGTGGAAGCCATGTCTTGTGTGTCATTCAAACGAGACTGGGTAAAGCACTGAAGCATATACTGTAGGGAGAAACTTGTACTGGTAGCAGGAGAGGAAGGGGGTTGATTACATGACTTAATAGGTCTTTTACATCTCTTTTCTGTGAGAGAACCTGAGCCCACTCAGCTCTCAGTGAGGTCAGTGGGAAAGGTGGGTGCTCAGCACCGCTCAGTATTTCATGACTGTCTAGACAGGGATCAACAGGACAAGTTATTGCTGGAACATGAGGGGGGCACCCTTCCCAAATGTTTGAGAGCAAAGGCACTCTTGGCTTTAGGAAGGCTGCTGTGACAGCTGTGAATTGTGGCCATCTCTGTAGAACCCATCATCTCTTCATGGAAGTGAGGTAAATTAGCAAACCCCTAAGGTCAGAGGTAGCAGCTCCTTTCCCAGGATTCTTCCCACCCTCAGTCCACAGTGGGAAGGTAAGCACATTCCCCATGTGTTGTCTTCACTCAAAGAGTGCTGAGTTTCCTGGCAGGAGCTGAGGGGACAGTCACTGCCAGAGAAAGCAATGTGAAACCCTGGTAGGAAGCTGTCATGTGTGGCAAAGGAATTCAGGGGGGGATTCAGATCAAAGGTCTTGTAGGTATGTCAGGAGTTTACAGGCTGTGGAGCTGACATGCAGACTGGCAGAGGGAGTGAGGGCAACTCATTCATGAATCAAGTCTGAAGAGTGTGAGAGGCACTGTCTGTAAACGAATGTTGAATGCATAGACTGGAAGCAGCCGTGTAGTAACAGTGTGTCATTTGGGAATAAGAAGCCCAAACCATGTTCAGCATCCCTTCTATTTTCCAAAACAGCTTTCCTAGTTACATTGCTGTTGGTTCCTATGGTACTACAAAATAGGCAGCATTTGGGGGGTTAATTGCATTAACTACAGTTACCTGGGAGTGTTAAATCGAATCATAGTTTTTATTTACTGCCCCGTGCCTCATGACAAAGGAGAACAAAAGCCATATGTAATCAGTTTATCAGAGATTATGGATCTTTGCAGCTATGGAAGTCTAGGTGGTTCTCTTCAAACAAACAAACAAACAAACAAAATTAGGAATATCAGAAACATTTTCCTCCAAACAGCTTAGGTCACATTTCAGCTGCTATATCAAAGTAAATTACACACGTTTAACACGAATATTAATTAATTAACTGGTTTTTACCATCTCACTTTCCTACTACAATTTTATACATTTCATTACACATGGAAGAAAAAATGCAGTTACCAATAGACTGCAGTAATGGTTCAAATCTCAAAATATATTCAAATGCAAGTGGGTAAACTCAACGTGCTTCAGAGACGTTTGGTTTATCTAGTAATAATGCTTTTTTAAAGGGTGGATAGACTCAGGAGGTCTGGGTTCAATTCTTGGCTCTGACAGAATTCCTGTGTGACCTTGGGCAAGCCACTTAATCAATTTGTGCCTCAGGTCCCCATCTTCTGATTGTTATATGTTTCTCCCACCCTTTGTCTGTCTATTTAGATTGTAAGCTCTCTGGGACAGGGACTTACTCTTACTATGTGCTTGCACAATGTCTCGCACAACAAGGGCCCCAGTGTTGGTTAGAGTGTCTAGGCACTTCTGTAATACAAAATAATAATTTGCACTAGTATCATGACTTTCATCAGAGGATCTCAAAGCACTTTAATAATAATAATACTCTGCACATCCATAGTGCCTTCTGTTCAGTGATCCCAAAGTACCTGATGAATTTAGTTTCACACTACTCCGGTGAGGGACTGAACTCTAGATAGCTCTTGAGAGTTTACTGTAGAGAATAATTCTGCATAGGCCGGGGGAGGGGGCGGGGGCGGGTGGACAAAATTTCATAGTGATAGTCATGAACAACCATGTATGGAGACTATTCCATGTAGTCTTTGTTGACCAGATGCAGACAGTTGGTGTCATACCAACTCCTTGTTTGTTTGGAGGTTCAGAGTCCACATGAACAAAAGGAGTAAAGGTTTGGGAATGTTGCTGAGGAAGGCCAAGATTTAGAACGATGACAGAATGCAGAAATCTCTCTGATTTCAGGTGCATGCTGGGTTCTTTGTGAACCTTTTGCACATCCCTACCTAACAAAGGCCTGACTCACTCTGTCACAAGAGATTTATGCCAGTGTAATGCCAGAGGACTTGTCCTGGCGTCCTGAACCAGGCCTCAAGTTTGTTCCACTAATTTTCTGATTCTATAGTTTGCATACAGCAGTTCCCCTCCATTCATTTTTCAGACCACTCAGGTATCTCCTCTCCTTTGTAGGCAATCTCGCTAAGATTCTTTCACCCCTTTTCTCAGCCTGGCTTGAACTTTACTGAAGTAAAAACAGATTTGCTAGAGGGCTTAATTTGGCAACATAGGGTTTTGCTATAAAGTTTACAGTGGGAACTTGTCCAAGACAGCAACATGAGAAATGTGCTTGGACGTTAATTATGAAGGGTTTTGATTCTTGGGGGTATTTTGTTTTGTTTTTAGACATTGCGAAAGCTGCATGTTTACAGTTTTAGGGGTCAGTTGTGCCCGGTCCAGCATGGATAAGTTATGGAGGGGGAAAGAGAAATTAAGACTCTTCCCAGCTTTGCCCTACTGAACACAACACAGCGTCTTTGCATCCAGGGAACACAAGGAGACAGGCATCCACACCGGCATCTGCCGCCCCCAAGAACATCTGAGCAAAGCTAGAGCCTGAACGCAGGCTTCCTGTTGACACATTGTATAATATGAGCTGTTCAGAAGCAGATAATTGGTAATGACTCCATTGCAACTCTCCAGCCATAGCCCCACGTTGGCTCACCGCTCCAGGAGGCAGTGGTACACAGTGCTGAGTCAGACCCAGAGATTCAAAGAGCTTGGCATCCCTTCTCAAGGATGGAGCACCTGTGCCCCTATTGAGAGTCAACTTTACTGATCAATGGAGAAAGCAGGGGCCTTGGAGGAGGCTAATGCTGCTGTGGGTGCCTGTCTCCTTGTGCTCCCTGCATGCAAACACTCTGGATTGTGTCCAGCCCCTGTGCAGCAGGGCAAAGGTAGGAAGCACCTTCAGTTTTCTTTTCCACTTCTTCCGGGGTCCCTGGCTACATTATCATCCACACAATCCCTCTTAAACAGGGGCAACCTGATAAAGCCATGAAATCTGGAGCAGAGGTGAGAGAACCTCCATGAGCTCCAGAATCTGGGGGACCCTGACGTCCTTGACATGGCTGTGTCAAGTTGTCATAAACTAAATCATTCTGAATGTGCTACACTCCTTTTGGCCCAAGCTGGCGGAGTGCTACCCATTCATTCTGGGCAGGAAAGGTCACCCTCTGTTCTCAGAACCACTTTAACCTGGATTGGAACAGCACGTGGTACAGGGACCCCAAAGGAACAGCAAAGCAGACCACAGGGTAGAATAATTTCTTCCACTGTGGAAATCACTGAATAAAATTCTATGGCCTGGTCAGACTAGATGAACATAGTGATTTCTTCTGGCTTTAAAATCTACTGACCTGAATTCTTCTCTCAGACCAGTTTTACATCAGTGTAAAACCATTTACTTCAATTGACATACTCCACCTTTATACCCGTATGAGATCAGAACCAGTCCCTTTGAATCTGTAAAGTCTGATGGGATGCTAATATAGTATTTTGCGGGCCTCTATACTTAAGCACACTTCCGGCACCGTATAAACGATGTCATAATAAACCTTATAATGATAGTAAGTGGTGCAGTGCTCAAATGGTTTGGGAGGAGGAGCTTAGTAGTTCTTACAGAGGCAGTCCTTTGCTAGATCTTCATAAATGATACTGGAGGAAGTGAACTGAAAGGGACTTTCTTAGCACTCACTGATTAGGACTGTTTACTCTTAGTGTTCTCATTAAGTGCATTCTGATTTGCATAGCCCCATGATTCAGCTACCTCCAGTTAGGAGCATTCCAATGTGGAGGTTGTGTGGGTAGCTATATTGGAGGGTATTTCCTGCAGTCTGTGGAACAAATAAGTACCACAGAACAACCTCTCAATAAAGGGAAGTGAACTTGCCAGCACAATTGCTTAAATGTGAAAGTCACGTACTTTTGAGGACGGTGTGAATCAAGGGAGGGGTAAAGTTAAAAAAATTTTGCTCAGGGAATTTTTTTTTTCATTCCTGTGGAGAATTATCTTGTTTTGAAATATGACTAAGCTGTCACGTTCTCCTGGCATCTCAACAGGAGAACTACCACTTCCCTTTGAACAGGAAACTGACATTGCCATCTGAAAAATATGCCCTGGAAATTGAAATTTCAAAATGTAGCCCTGTCAATTCATCCAAAAATTCCTCCAAGCCACTGTCAAGTAGAAGCCCTTGAGAAAGTCTTCTCATAGCTTAATGCCATTACTGTTTAGCCAGCTGTCAGCACAGGCTGGTATTGGTTTCCTTAAACTCTTATTTTTGATACTGTTGACATAAGAATTCAGATGATAAAACATTTCTCGTTAAATCAACTAAAAAATGGACTAGAAAGCTCATTTACCCTCACCCTAACCTATAGACAGGAGCCATTGCTTCAATGTCTGTTTCTTCTTTCTGGCCAAAAGATGTATACTGGGAAATCCGTACTCCATACATCAGAGATAAACAGCTTAGACCAGGGGTGGGCAAACTTTTTGGCCCGAGGGCCATATCTGGGTATGGAAATTGTATGGCAGGCCATGAATGCTCATGAAATTGGGGGTTGAGGTGTGGGAGGGGGTGAGGGCTCTGGCTGGGGGTGTGGGTTCTGGGGTGGGGCCAGAAATGAGGAGTTCAGGGTGCAGGAGGGTACTTTGGGTTGGGAGTGAGGGGTTCGGAGGGTGGGAGGGCGATCAGGGCGGGGGGTTGGGGCACGGGACGATGTCAGGGTGCAGGTTCCAGGTGGTGCTTACCTCAAGCAGCACCCAGAAGCAGCAGCATGTCCCCCCTCTGGCTCCTACACGGAGGTACGGCCAGGTGGCTCTGCGTGCTGCCCTGTCCGCAGGCACCACCCCTGCAGCTCCCGTTGTCTGCGGTTCCCGGCCAGTGGGAGCTGCGGGGGCAGCGCTTGGGGTGGGGACAGCATGTGGAGCCCCCTGGCTGCCCCTATGCATAGGAGCCGGAGGAGGGACATGCCACTGCTTTCGGGAGCCACGCATAGTCGGGCAAGCCCCTGACCCAACTCCCCAGCGGGAGCTCAAGGGCCGGATTAAAATGTCCGGAGAGCCGGTTGCGGCCCCCTGGCCGTAGTTTGCCCACTTCTGGTTTAGACAAACACCTATCAGAGGTGGTCTAGATATTACTTAATCCTGCCTTATTGCAGGGGACTGGACTAGATGACCTATCAAGGTTCCTTCCAGGCCTATGATTCTATGATTCAATGGTTGTATTTCAAATAACTTTTATTCTACTCCATACTAGACGTTTTCCAAATCTGATGTCTTCTCAGAATAAATAAATAATCAGAAGCGGTTCAAGATTAACAGAAGACTAACCTAGGATATTGTTGTTACCTTAGTACGCTCATCACTCACTGTGGTCATAGCTTAGCTGTAGTAGAGGCTTAAAAGGAATTGTGTAGTGGTCTGATGATAAAGCCACTGGAGTTGTGCAATTTAATGGGGGGATGAAGAGCAGGTGAACATAAATGGGAAACATATAGAGGTTCTTGGGTGAGGGTTTGCAGGTGAAGTAAAAGCTGAAATTGGAAACAGAGACAAGTTGATCTTTATTTCTTTGTTCTGCAATCCGCCTTGCCCACAAACTGCCTGCTTAGATGGCCAGCACAAAGAGCTATGAGAAGAGGACCTGCACTACGTACCATTAAGCACCTTTTCAGACTCCCAACTATATTAGAAGAAACATTAATCAGAGCTTGTGTCTGAGACCTCAAAGCCCATAGCCACAGGCATGTGTGTGTGTCAGAGAGAGAGAGAGAGAGAGAGGTAAGTTTCAGGTCCTTTTCCTTGAAAAGATACTCTTAGAAACAGTCATATAAACCAATGTAGACTGACTGCCAGAGTGAAAGGAACACTGCATATTCTCAAATGACCATTTTCACGGGCCAGCACTATACGTGGGCAAGCATTCAGAAGACCTGCACTAGAGCCGTGCTATCAGCAGAGTAAACTAGTAATTCCAAAGTTATTACTATAGTACGATTTCCCCATGAGTATTAAAAGATGTGTAAGTTGTTCCTGTCTTGTGCTGAGACATGTTCTCACTGCTCATCATGCAGGAGTTCCTTCTGTGAGGGTGACTGTCTGAAGAGCCTGCCCAGAGGCTCTGGTTCACAGAGTTCAGCTGGGGCACACAGAGCTCATGGCCTGGGGCTCTCACCTGCAATCTTGCCATGAATTAAGTCTCAGATACAAAAGCCTTTCTCAAAATCCCCAGTTTACCTCTATTCAATCATCCGTCTAAAGATGCCTATATTTCTCAAGGAGAAGAATGATGGGGGGAAAAAAATAAACCTTTTTCAGGCAAGGTGAACTCATCAATTGAAGTCTTCTAATGGGCTTGTCTACACTGGCAAATTGCTTTCTGTCATTGTATCCCACTACGGTACCATACCACATAGCAGATACAAAGGGAGACGATGTAAAGTTTTGGGGGCTAGAAGGTCTGGCTAAAGGTAAACAAACTTTCTGTGTCTGCCACAGTTTATATTTAACAGAATGGCTGTTCTGTTGTAACTCTACAGTTAAAGTACTTTGCACCGTATTGTCTGGAGCATGCTGCTGGACAGATTATACATGAAGAGTGACTGGAAAAGGCTTGTAACATGGCCTTAGGCAGATTTGAAACTGTTACCTTCCACCCCAAGCCAGCCCACTCCCAGAGAAATTTAACTTAAATAAACATCCTTGTGCAACTCAATCCTTCCTCCTTCCAAGGAAGAAAAAATGAGTTTCATGCAGTTTGTCACAAGTGGGTGTTTTGAATGGACTTTAATAATTAGAGCTTTTTTGTAAGAGAAGAGAGAGAGAAGAGGTTTGCACTGGTGTCCAAGGCTAACAATTTATTTTTATGCCCTAATCCAGTGCAGGCTTTTGTGTGTTGTTTGGTTGATGTTCTCCATCCCAGAGGAGGCTGCATTTTAGAGCTGTTGTAAACAGATCGTTTGCAAGTTATTTAGGGGTCATATGGAGTGAGAGGTGCTACGTAATTATAAAACATTCTTTTAAACTTTTAGTTCATGTGTTGTCCAGATTGCTCTCAGTTTAGATTCTGTCAACAAGCACAAGTAAGAAATGAGTCTTTCTCTCTCTCCCTTTTTCATCTGTCAGGCTAAACTAGATCTCTGTGCTGCAACCAGGCTATAAAAGGCGCTCCAATTCAGGCAGGGCAGGTGACTCAAAACAAAAGGCCTTGATTGAAGTGGCTACAATACACAGAACCACTAATGTTATTCTGGGGGCATTCAGCATGGTTTAGAGCATTGTACAACAACAAACAAAGATGAAACTAAAAGTGTTCAGTGATTCACGATTTATTTATTTATTTATTTGTGTATTATTTTCTCTCACTTCACATTTAAAGAATATATTTTAAAGGTTTAGAACATTTCTTTGACTTGTGTTTCCCTTGACCATTTTCCTCTCCCCAAAGCCCCCTTTATCAAAGATATCTTTGTAAATAATCTCTTTCTTTCTGTGTGCTTGGTTATCCTGCCAAATTAGCTGTGCTGCCATGGAGACGTGGCATCAGCAATCCGTGGTTTTTTTCTGTAGGATTTCACTAGGCCCTTGTCTCAGGCCTTGAGTGACTTAGGAAAATAATGAGATATTGAATGTAAATGTTATACAATTAGCATTGTTAGTGGTAGTGACATAAATGTCATAAGATTTTATTTGTAATATTTATTTTATTTTATTTTATTTCATGGAATGTTTCTTAGTTTTTCTTTGAATACATATGTCTGTTTTGGTTCACCCCACATTATATATATATATATATATTTTCATCCAAACAAAAAGATAGGAAAATAGTTAAACCCTTTTAGGTAGTCTTTATGATTCCTTGATTTAATGTCCTCTCTAAAGCAGGAAAGCTAATATGTCTGTTCTATCTACTAATTGAAAGGATATGCTCATAAGACTAGCTAACTGCACCTGTTAGCTAAATATGCAAGAAAAGAGGATACTTTAATATTTGCAGAACAAATCTTTGCTTTATCATGATAATATTTAATATTAAGTGTGTGCATACCCCAGAAATAAATGAATAAATAATAATAATTAATAATAGCAACAATTGTGGCATCTTGAATGTCCGAGTAACATCAATACAGTCCCAGAAATACCCAGGCAAGTAGAGACTTAACCAATTATAATGGTTCCAGTGTGGTGTTTGGGTTCACTGTTGTGCACCTTGCACATTACCAAGGCTCAGAGTTTCTGCTTAAGAACTATGAGCTTTCAGGTAAGGCAAAAAATCCCTTTCCTCTAGATTTGTCAGTAGACCCTGGCATGTGGGAAGCTTCTCTTATCTGGCAATTTCTGTCTCTTGCCATGTTTTATACAAGTTGTTCATACTTAGCCTAACTCAGCTGTTTTGTGCAGTGTGACAGGGTGTACAGGTTTGTTTGGCAACTCCTAGAAGGGACCCTGAAGTCCTGCTCCACCCAAACCCAGTGACATACCTAGAAGGAGGTCTCATCAAGTCAGCCAATTGCCTAGTAATTCAGGAATTAATTCCTATGCAGGGTTCAGAGACAGCTCAGGGATGCATTCCTAGCTGAAAGCTAATTAGGCGTTGCTGGGTTATTTATGCTCAACCACTCAAAAGAAGAGAATGCGCTTCTCAAAAGAGGTAGACAAGAAAATTCTATTAAATGGAAGCCGGGGCAGGGAGTTCTGGGGAAATGGAGCTCCCTGTATTTGTAGTTTTAAAAGTATATATTTATTTTTTGTTTTGTTTTATTGTATTTTTGAGTTTATTGCTGGTTAACAACACAGAAGGAAATGCTGATAGACACTTTAACCAAGTAGATGTCAATCTGGATTAAATCAGAACCCCGAAGTAAAACTCAGCCCAGAAAGAGAGACGTGTTCAAACCTGAGTCTCTAGTGTAGATTCTCTCTTATCATTCCATCCCTCTCTCTGCTATTACTTGAAACCAGTGAAGAGGGAAGAGAGAGGGGTCTCAATAGCAGCCAAGCAGCAGTTTCAGCAGGTTCAGAAAACACAAGAACAGCAGGTGCTGTTCCAAGAGCTATTGCTTCAGAGACATATCACCCAATGCCCAAATCACTGTTCCAATTGTGAGTCCGAGCTCCAGGCCATATAAGCTGAGGCCTAAGTGGCACCTTTCTTGATAAGTGAAGCCCAAGCTGCCCAGAAGGCCCTAGATAATCAATCTGCCAAGAATTAGGCATGGCTGGAGGCAGTAGTATTGGATCAACTAGGGTTATCCCCTGAGAGCTCTTCACACAAATCCTGGTCAAAACTCTTCCAATCCAGGTCCTCAACCCAGGCCATAGGTTAGTGTTTCAAAGGATGAGCTCCTCGGTCTCCAGCCTGAGACTCATGCAGTTAAAGACTTATTAGACTACTTTATCCTGGAAGACGTATCTGGATGTCCTGCCACCCACTTTGCACTGATGTCAGTGACTGCACAAGGTACAGAGCAAGGGGGAATCAGGCCCTGAGGAGAAAAATGGAGGAACTGCAGATTAGTGGATTCCTTTGAAATTTAGGCCTTGCCTTCCCTGTGTCTTCACCTTATCCCTCTGTGAAATTTATGTACGGCAACCGTTATAGATTTCCTATAGCACTTATCACCATAGTATCTAAGTGCTTCCCCGGTAAATTACACTTGCGTGGGCAGAACTCCAGTAGACTTCATAAAGTTTTATGCACTTCTCCCTCTCTGGTTAAGGTGGTTCTCCTCAGAGATCCCATATCTGTAATGTAATTATCATGATCATTCCCACAATGGTGGGAATGCTTTCTCAAAGTGGACGGTCCTGTAGCATGCCCATCATGTGGTCAGACTCTGGGTTAGTCTGACGCTGATGGGCATATTACCCATTTCACAAGGATGTTGTAAGGCTTACTTTATTAGTGAGAAAAACTTCAAGATTGTCAGATGAAAGGTGTAAAGCATCAATCCATCAGTTTTAATACACATGTGGAAAGTCCCAGGGTACCAAGAGATTGGGCAGTTTATTCAGTTACTGAAAAAGACAACATTTCACTTTCAATGTTGAAATGCAGGAGTGTTTGACTATAACTCAAAATGAGACTGATCCTGGCAGAAGATCACTTGGGGATCCAGGAAATGCAACTAAGAAATTATTTGTGTAAGTGAATTTGAAATGGTAAATGCATAATTCATCAAGTTCTAGGAATGAGGAAGATGGAGTCTAGAGACCTTGGGAAATTTCAAGGCACAGAGACCATTCATTGAACTTGTTACAACATTGTCTTTCAAAGAAGTGATGCATATTAGGAATATTTTCTGATTGTATTCAGATTTTTTGCTACATTGTACAACAGACAATGAAAATTAACTTGCAAATCAAATAACAGAGCAGTCTGCAGGATTGTTATAATGTTTTTTAGTTTTTAACCATTAGTGAATCTCCCTTGTGTGACCCCCTCTGTTTGTGCTAACACAAAGGAGAACTAAATTATACACACATATCTTTAACATCTTTTTTGAATGCTGATGAAATGCTTAGTGCTTGGGAGAAGTCCATACTGAAGAAACAGCTGTAGTAGCAGCCAGCTATATTAGCTAGGGACTCTGGTCTGGGAGACACTGGCTTGCAGTTCAGAAAGCGGGGGGAAAAGCAAGCTAGAATCTAAATAAGTGGAATCAGAATTAAGATAATTATGGGCTGGGTTTTGGAAAGAAATGAGTATATCAAGTTTCTTCTAAAGATGGTTTCTTCTAAAGATGGAGGTGATTACTTATTATCGACAAGTTACCTAGCGTCCAGTTACCTAGAGTTCTTATCCAACCTCCAAAGTGCGGGGAACTTTAATTACTAATATCTGAACCTGCCATAGAAGATTAATCACAGCTTTTCATAAGGGGGAGCATTTCTGCTTTAGTAAATTAATTCCCTGGCATCTATTTGTTACTCTGTCACTCGCTTAGCACCCAAAATGCCTCATTAGTCCATTTGGATTTTAATGACGTTGATGCATAGTAGTCACTGAGTGAGCTTCCTGTTCTGAGGAGGATGGATGATTTAATTGCAGGAAGGGGGGTCACTTGACTAGGTCTCAAGAGACCTGGGTTCAGTTCTCAGCTCAGCCACAGAGTTCCCATATGTCCTTAGTCAAGTCACTTCATCTACTTATCTCTAAAATGGGGCTAATATTTCCCTGTGCCACAGGGTTTTTGTGAGGATAAAATCTCTTAATGATTGTGAGGCAGCTGGTACCATGGTGTTGGTGAAGCCTATGTAAGGAGTGTTTCTCCTAAATATATCTAATTGGTATGTCTACACAACAAAGAAAAACCCGCAGCTGAGCTGGGCTCGTGAGGCTCGGGCGACAGGGCTGTTCCATTGCTGGGTAGACTTCCAGGCTTGGACTAGGACCCAGTGTCCCAGAGCCCGAGCTCCACCCCGAGCCCCAAAGTATATACAGCAATGAAACAGCCCCTCAGCTGGCTGGCACAGGCCAGCCACAGGGTTTTCTTTGCTGTGTAGACATACCCATTGTTGGAGTGCCCTGTCACTTTAAGACCACCGCATCATGCAGGACATGCTTCCCCTACAGCGTATGGGTACGGTTAAAGAAGGGCCTTGTGCAAGATTTCATTCCCACATTAGTGTGGTAGCCAAAGAGTCCCTCAGCTACGTATTTTAAAGATTCGGACATCCCAGCTTTAGGTGGGCAGCAATTATTATTTGTCATGTTCTTCCATGTGCTTTGTTTTCTGTACGTAACTTGTACATCTACACTGCATGCCACTAAGAACGTTTAAGTTACCCCAGTGTATTATTTGACTTTACTTCTTCATGGGACCATCTCCTATGAAGAGTTCAGTACCCTTGACTCCCAGTGAAATCAATGGAAATTGAAGGCACTCAGGGCCAGATTTTTAAAGATCAATGGGAGTTAGGCACCTACGCCCCTTTTGAAAATCCCACTAGGTGCCTATCTGCATCATTAGGTGCCTAAATACCTTTGGTATTGGTGGTAAGTATGGCTTATTTTAGTTGCACCCCTATTTTTATATGCGCTGCTTGATGACAGTTTGTATGTTTCATGCGTCTGTTTTCATGAAAAGACACAATATTGGTAACAACAACTTACATCCATATACATATATTTTACATCTTAAAATCCCAAAGCACTTTCGAGACTGGGAATGAAACCTTGGCCTCACTGAAGGCAATGGCAAAACTCCTATTCACTTTAGTGGGGCCAGGATTTCACCGTGTCTGTCTACATGTGGGTCTAACTTTATACCTGCAGCCTTACCACCTTGAGCTACAAGCCTAACAGATCTCAATACCTAAGTCAAGTATTACTAATAGTCTCTAGGAGCCCTCATGATGGACCAGGATACCATTGCACTAGATGCTGTAAAAACATAGAATAAAAAGACAATCCCTGCCCCCAAAGAGCTTACAATCCAAATAGAGGCTATCTAGTACAGGAAACTGTCTGTTATCCCGCCCTGTACCAATCAGAAAGCTCTATAAACCAGCATTTCTAATCTTCATAGAAAGTCTGGTTTATAGTCTGGTTGGTGGGGGTCGGCAGGCTCCCTACCTGGCTCTGTGTGGCTCCCCGGAAGCGGCGACCTGTCTCTGCTGCTCCTAGGCAAGGCACGGCTAGGCGGCTCTGCGCACTGCCTCCACCAACAGGCACCACCCATGCAGCTCCCATTGGCTGGGAATCATGGCCAATGGGAGCTGCGGGGGTGGCACCTGGGGGTGGAGGCAGCACGCAGAGTCACCTAACCTTGCCTCTGCCTAGGAGCAGCAGGGACCAGTCACCAGTTGCGGGAAGCCATCCGAGGTGAGCGCTGACTGGATCTGATGCCCCGAAACCCCTCAAACCCCACAAAGCTGAAAACAATTATGAGCCAGATCAGCTGGGGTGGCGGAGAATTTACTCAGAGAAATGTGAATGATAATTGGGAATTGTTTAAGAACACTTTACTAGATACGCCAAAAGCCACAATCCCACAATTGAGGAAGAAGGCTGTGTTTGTTAAAAAACTGACCTGCTTTAGACAGGAACTGAAGGCAGTTATTATATATTTATATGAGTAACAAATGGAACAAATAGGAAGTTCATAGTAATGAATGTAAATGAGAAGCTGGGATTTTAGAAAATGCATAAAGGGAAGCAAGGGGACATAAATAGAAGTCTATGGCCAAATGAGTTAAGGACAGTAAGAGGGAGGTTTTTAAGTATATTAGGGACAAAAAGAATCCTGACAATGGTACTGGTTCATTATTAGATGGAAATGGTAGAATTATTATTAATAATAATAATGCAGAAAATGCTGAAGTGTTCAATAAATATTTCTGATCTGTATTTGGCAAAAACAGATGATGTTGTCTTATCACATGATGATACTAACATTCTTTCCATTCCACTAATATCTAAAAAGGATGTTAAACAGCTGCTACTAAAATCAGCAGGTCCAGATAACTTGCATCCAAGAGTTTTAAAAGAGCTGACTGAGGACATCACTGGACTGCTAATATTGATTTTCATTAAGGCTATGTCTACACAATCGCTTTTGTTGGTATAACTTATGTCACTCAGGGGCGTGAAATAAACACCCCTTGATCAACATAAGTTACATCGACAGAAGCTCCGGTGTGGAGCTTCTCCCACTGACGTAACTACTGCCGCTTGTGGCGGTGGTTTCATTATGTTGATGGGAGAACTCTCTCCCATCAGCATAGAGTGACTACGTGAGCGATCTTACAGCAGCGCAACTGCATCGAAACAGCTGTGCCACTATAAGCTCGCTAGTGTAGACATGGCCTAAGGCTTGGAACACGGGGGCTTTTCCAGAAGACTGGAAGAAAGCTAATGTTGTGCTAATATTTAAAAAGGATAAGCAGGATGACCCAGGTAATTACAGCTGTGTCAGGATGACATTGATCCTGGGCAAGATAATGGAATGGCTCCTATAGGATTTAATCAATAGAGAAATAAAGGCGGGTAATGTAATTAATGAAAATCAGAATGGGTTTATGGAGAATATCTCCTATCAAATTAACTTGATATATCTTTTAAGATGTGATTAAAAGGTTGGTTGATAAAGGTAATAGTGTTGATGTAATGTACTTAAACTTCTTTAAGGCGTTTGAATTGGTACCACATGACATTTTGATTAAAAAACTAATAGACTGATATAAAATTAACATGGCACATATTAAATGGATGAAAAGTTGGCTAACTGACAGGTCTCAGATGTAACTGTAAACAGGGAATCATCATCAAGCAGATGTGTTTCTAGTGGCATCCCACAGGATTGGTTCTTGGCCCTACGCTATTTAGCATTTTTATTAATGACTTGGAAGAAAACCTAAAATCATCATTTATGACATCTGCACATGACACAAAAATTGATAAATAATGAAGAGGATAGGTCACTGCTATAGAGCGATTTGTAAGCTGGGCGCACGCCAACAACACATTGTAACACAGCTAAATATAAATGAATACATCTAGGAACAAAAAATGTAGGTCATACTTACAGGCTGGGAGAACTCTATTTTGGAAGCAGTGACTCTGAAAAAGATTTGGGGGTCGTGGTGGATAACCTACTGAACCTGAGCTCCGAGTGTGACATTGTGGCCAACAGGGCTAATGAGATCCTTGGATGCACATACAGGGAATCTTGAGTAAGAGTAGAAAGATTATTTTACAGCTGTGTTTGGCACTGGTGTGACTGCTGCTGGACTACTGTGTCCAGCTCTGGTGCCCACAATTCAAGAAGGATGTTAAAAAATTAGAGAGAATTCAGAAAAGAGCCACAAGAATTATTAAAGGATTAGACAACCTACCTTACAGTTATAGACTCAAGCAGCTCAATCTATTTAGCTTAACAAAAAGAAGGTTAAGGGGTGATTTGATTACAGTCTGTAAGTACCTAAATGGAGAACATATATTTAATAATGGGCTCTTCAGTCTAACAATAAAAGTATAACACAACCCAATGGCTGGAAGTTGAAGCTAGACAAATTCAGACTGGAAATAAGGTATAAATTTTTAACAGTCAGAGTAATTAACCATTGGAACAATTTGCCAAGGATCTTGGTGGATTCACCATCACTGGTAATTTTTAAATCAAGTTTGGATATTTCTCTATACTCTAGGAAAAATTTTGGGGGGGAAGTTCTATGGCCAGTATTGTACAGGAGATCAGACTCGATGATCACAGTGGTCCCTTCTGGCCTTGGAATCTATGAATCTATGGACCGTTGCACGTGGGTGTAGTTGAGAGGGTGCAAGGAGACTTTCCCCTTCATTGCATATTCTGCACAAGGACCAGGAATAATCAGAAATATTTCCTCCCTGTGCCCCAAAGAGGATGCAGCCATGTCCCCAAGCCCCTGTGCCAGCCAGCAAAGTTGACTGACTGCAGAGAGGGGAGCACACTGCTCCATCCCAAGGGGTGGGTTCGTGTATGCCCTGCATGTCAGGGAATTTGGGGAGGGATTGTGCCTTCTGGCTTTATTGCTTTTTGAACAACTCCCTTTGGAGCAGTGTGACTCTTCCTCAGTGGCCTATTGTCAGTAAAGATCTCATGGCACTTTTGGCCGGAATAGATGGATTAGTTTGGTGACCTGGACAAATTCTTTCTCAAGTACTCGCAGAGGCAGCCTGTTTCTTGGATAGGTCACAGGATGGGGAGGCAGGAGACCTCCGAGCTCCTCCTCTGCCTTGCTGTGTGACCTTCAGCAAACTAACCTCTCTCTGCCTTATTTTCCCATAGGTGAAATGAAGATGATGATACTCAAAGTGCTTTGACACTTACTAATGCAAATGCTATAAGTGCTACGTGATATTAGCCTGCCTACCTCGACATTGTCATGGTGGTGTCACTCATAAAAGCTTTTCTTCCCCTGGGTGTTCCTTGGGGCTCTCTCTCTGAAGCCCAGTGAGATACCAGGGCCAACTCTGCTCACTTTGAGCTCTCACATGATCACAACCTCAGGTGGTATTAGGAGTTTGAGGTGTTAAATTAAAGACTTAGCTAGCATATACTGTGGCTCTCTTTGTCACAGAAAGAGAAATGATATAATGTGTCGGTGCTTCAGGCCAAATTTATCCCTGGTCATTCATCCTTTCATAGACTTCAATGAAATTTCTTCAGGGGTGAATTTAGCTCCCAAATCTCCACTGTCCTCTATCCAGACTTTTCTCCTAGGATCAATTCAGTGCATGCTTCCCATTTTACTCTATTCATACTATTTAGTTTTATACAACTTTATGAAGAAATTCTCACTGCATTTTGCCCAGTAATTTTGTTGTCTTTTGGGTAACGTTTGTGTATGCATGTGTTGTTTTTACCTATTCATGAAAACAAATCCAACCTAAACTACTCTGTTTGGGAGGCAACTTTTTGATTTACAGACAAAATAATTTCAAAATGTATTTTTAAACCACAGCTCCAGATGGTCCATAAATATGAGATAAACAGTTATATCTAAACAGAGGGCAGAAGAAAAAGAGCATGAATGAATTAAAACACAGGTTAGTGAACACATCACCTTGATGTGCTCTCTTGATCCATAAAGATACCTTCCCTTTTCCTCAAATGGTAAAATTGGCTGCCAAATTAGGCAACCAGCTAATCTGATAACCTCTCTTTAGCAGGGTCTCTTTTTCCATGCAGCTGGCCATGTCAGGATGACATCTTCTGCAGTACTTGTTTCTAAACATTAGCATGCCACAAAAAGAACATGAAAAGAGAGAAAAGATGTCTAAGAGACTGTGACTTAGGAGATCTGGGTTTGATTCCAGACTCTGTAACAGATTTTCCATGAGACTTTGGCCAAGTCACTTGGTGTCTCTGTGCCCCAGTTCCTCACCTGTAATATGAGAATAATAACACTTCCTTTCACCTACCTTGTGTATTTAGATGATAAGCTCTCTGGGGCACAGACAGCCTCTTACTATGTATTTACACAATGCCTAGCACAGTGGAGCCCCAATCTCAGTTGGAGAATTTGACCACTACTTTAATACAAAGAATAAATTATGATAATAAGGAAGAGTGATGCATACAATTTGGGAAAAGACTCTACTATTTTTTCCCTTAAAGTCCCTCACTGTTAGCAGGGCATTTTAATCCTGCCAGGAAATTTTACAAATGTCGGTGTCTGCAATTCTGCACAGCATGCGTTAACTCCCAAATGGACACACATATCCGTGGCAATTCTGCACAGCATGAGTTAACTCCCAAATGGACACACATATCCCTGGCATACTTCTGAGTGGCTGGATGGCAACAAGGACTGAAAAGTAAGCCTAGGAAGTAGTCATTTACAGAACTTGAAAGACTTGTTTATGTTTTTAGCCAGGACTGCCATTCTGCCAATCCACCTGGCTATCATCCATCAGCTACAGACAGTCAATCAACTTTGGATCAGAAACTTCTTTGGCATTGCTTACTACGTTGCTTTGGAGTGCCTCAGACCTATTTTGTTTTTATTAATCTTGTCAAAATGTCAAAGTCAGGTTCCCTGTTTACAAGCTCTGAATTGCTCAAAGTACATCGTCCATACAGTCTCTCACCCGTCCAGTGTTGGCAATGCAAATGCAACAGCCTGTGCTTTTCCCCTTAAACATGGTCCTTCAACACAAGAAGTTAGACGAGTTGGTTATGTGTCCCCCAGGGGAGTTCGGAGGGATTAGGAGATGGAGATGCCTGTGTTTTATGATGCTTCACATGGCTTTGATAAATGTTCTAAGTGAAAGAAGTTTGTCAGAAGTGAGCTAGTTTTGCAATCTAAATATCCGTGACCCTTTAAACGTGAAAGTTTATAGCGTCAGTTTTTCCCTAGATGCTACAGTATATCTGGTGCTTTCCAAATAACCTTGTTTTGGGTTGACAGGCCCAATCCTGCATGGTGTTTATCACCCTAAATTCCCATGGGATGCTCCAGATCTTAAAATATCAGATCCTAAGACTGATCTTTGCATCTTTTCTTTTTCTTGATTGAAAAATACAATTTCTGGTTCCAGCAAAGCAATACAGCTTAATTATCTGTGATATTAGTCTTCTCAGCTTACAAGAGATGTTCTATATCCATGAAAGGGCCACCTTTTCTTGCTTAGGAATGCCACACTCCATCATGTTTGGGGACTAATTGATGGCGGCACAGAGTCATGTCAATCATTCTCACAGAAAATCTTGCAGAAGGGAAAAACTCATGTTGCAAAACTTGACATGTTTCAACTGTCCTCTGTCCTGGGAAGCTGTGACTCTGAAAAAGATCTGGGAGTCATGGTGGATAATCAGCTGACCATGAGCTTCCAGTGTGACGCTGTGGCCACAAGAGCTAATGTGATCCTGGGACTCATAAACAGGGGGATCTGGCTTAGAGGGGTTATTTTACCTCTGTATCTGGCACTGCAATACTGTGTCCAGCTCTGGTGCCAACAATTCAAAAAGCTGTTAATAAATTGGAGAGGGTTTAAAGAAGAACTATGAGAATGATTAAAGGGATGGAAAACCTGCCTTATAGTAATAGACTCAAGGAGCTCAATCTATTTACCTTAACAAGAGATGGTTAAGGGGCGGACTTGATTATAGTCTGTAAGTACCTATATGGGGAACAAATATTTAATATTGGGCTCTTCAATCTAGTAAGAAAGGTATAACACGATTCAATGGCTAGAAGCTAAAGCTAGACAAATTCAGACTGGAAATAAGGTGTAAATATTTTAGCAGTGAGAGTAGTTAACCACTGGAACAATTTGCCCAGGGTCATGGTGGATTCCCCATCAGTGACAATTTTTAAATCAAGATTGAATGTTTTTCTAACAGATCTTCTCTGGGAATTATTTTGGGGAAGTTCTATGGCCTGTGCTATACAGAAGGTCAGACTAGATGATCACAGTGGTCTCTTCTGGCCACAGAATCTATGAATCCATGAACATGTGGAAAACATGGTGTGACCAGATATTTGGAAAGCAAACCCTGAGATACCTGCCACCATAAATGGGATTGAAGTGAGAGCTGGGGATGGGCAAGTATTTTTCTTCTACCATAATGTCCCAGTCCTTTTTCCCAAATCCAAACTTTTCTTCTCCATCTCACTCTCCCAGTTACTTCTCTGTCCCACATAACATACCTATTCCCCACTCCTCCTACCTTAAAAGACTACTAGGCTAGCTACCGGTTTCAGAGTGGTAGCCATGTTAGTCTGTATGAGCAAAAAGGACGAGGAGTACTTGCGGCACCTTAGAGACTAACAAATTTACTTAAGGTGCCACAAGTACTCCTAGTTCTTTAGGCTAGCTACTGTGGCTGTTTTGCTATGGTTTTTGCTGATGTCATTGCAACATCTCACTCATTTTCTGCTGTTTCTGGGGCTGGCTGGGCCTATGCTGGGCCCCAATGAACTGTCAATCTGCCTGCTGCTTTTTCTTTACACTTACAACTCTGCCATGCTCTGCATTGCTGGGCCTCCCAGGTTGCACTAGTAATCCGCAGTATGCGAGCCAGCCCAGTGCAGTGAAGAAGAGGTCAACAGGGAGAGAAGCAGAGCATTCAGACTCAATCCAGACATAGCTGGTACCAAAATACGCAGAGAATGAATGGAAAGTTACAGCTGCAACAGAAGTGGGTGAGTGAAGGATGGAGTAGGGCATATGCAGAGGGTAACCAGACACCTCACCAGATCTACTGAAACTGAAACAAGTCCCTGGTGTCATTAAAACAATCAGAGGCACTGAAACTATCCCCCAAAAGTGGGACATCATGGTTGCACCAGAAAAACCTAAGACATTACCATGTTATTTGTGTGTGTGTGTGTGTGTGTGTGTGTGTGTGTGTGCGCGCCAGGAAACTGTTGATATAATTGAATAGTCACTATCAAGAATACACCCAAATATTAATAGGGTATTGTCCTATTAAACCAATATGTTTCTACTCCCAGGCACTAGGCAAGAAAAATAAATTCAGCTGCTCCAGTTGTCAAAAATGTCAATGCTCCCAAAATCCACCCCTATTTTGGGGGGGGGGGGGGAGAAAAGGGGTTATTATCCCACTTTTTTCCTTTTAAACCCATTTTTATACAAAGAATGATGTGCCTATTTTTTCGCTACACTAGGGGAAGGAGGGAGGATTGCTAACAAAGTGTCCAAGAAACTCTGCCTTTAGAATGAGAGTTTGAAATAAAAACCCCAAAACAAAAGGCCAAATGCATTATATGTCTTTAGTTCTACTTTTTTATTTTAAAAAAAGTGTGTCTGGCCTTTTGTGTGTTTTCTCAATTCTGTGTACGTACTTTAAACAGATGGTCTTAGCACAGTCAAAGTAGAAGGTGCTTTAATGAGTTGTAGCCTGCCGATTATATATAATGGAAATCGGGCATATTTCTTTGCAAAAGTTACCTAGGCTACCTTCAGGGTGGTTTCTCTTTGCCATATTAGAATGGCTATAAGGTGAAAAGCTTTAAAAGCTGCCTTCAAATTATCATGACAAAGGAACAATAAACATAGGGCATATTTCATATCTCTCCCTGTCTGTTTTTCATTAGGCAGACAAGATTTTTTCAAAGGTCATTTTGCAAACCTTTGCTTTTCCTTGTAACCAAGCAGCAAGGGCAAAATACATGTAGTTTGTAATGTTTCACCCAGGCAACTTTAGATCTTGTTCACATGAGACCTGTATGAAGCAACATGAGTCAACTAGATCCTTTTCTTAAAAAGATAACGAATTGCTATCATTCAGCCTTTGTATTTCCCTGATTACTGCTTATTATGCTTTAGTGAGAGCCTGAGTTCTTCCTCAATATTTTTATTTCATAATAATGTGCATTTTAGGCATACTGGGCTGGATCTACCTGAGCACCTGCAACTCCCATTGACTTCACTGGGAACTGCAGATGCTCAGCACCTCTCAGGCCTGTTATGATAGAAATGTGAATACTCATTTTAGCTAAAATAAAATCCCTGACTGTGCAGGCAGGCACCACGCTGCAGCAGCAACATCCACAGGCTGGGAACCAGGGAAAAACGCCTGCTGCCGGGGAAACCCACTTCTGATCAACCTGCAGGGGTCTTTGCCGTGTTGCAAATGTTACGTCCTGCCCCAGGGCTCCAAGGTTTTCCCCAGAGGTCCTATCTGGCTGTAAGATAGGAAACTGAGGCATGACTTCACCCAATTAAGCCTTAATCAGTTTTCACCTTTATTTATTAATTTTCACTCACAATCATTGTCACTTACAGTTTCCGATTATATACATATGATAGATAATAAAATAGATAAGATGGAACAGATAGAGGCCCAAGTTACCTTATTCCAGGATAGTGGGAAGCTTTTCTCCACTTCATGATGGTCGTCTCCAGACAGATATTCTCCAACTCTAGTCCAGCAGTTCCTTGAGACTGGCACGAGGAGTCTGAGGACTGGAGACTGGCTAGGTGATGAGAGTGAGACTGGGATGGGGAGTTGGGGTGGAGAAAATACAGGCTTGGAGTGGACCAGGGACAGGTTGAAGCAGAAGGGGTCACTTGGAGGGGTGGGGGAAATGGGCAGAAGAGTCTGTGCCCATTACAGAACATTTCCATCCAGCACCTGGAATAGAACCCAAGATTGCTGAGTCTCACCATTCCTCTACTGTCCGCAAGTATCTGTGAAACCCACAGGCAAATCAAGTGTCTCATCCCCCTCTAGTGCTGGTCCGCAAACAAAGATGACAACCGACTAGTGCTATCACGTGCCACTCCATTAGCTTAGGTGGTAGAAGTCTGTGTGATGGATCTAAAGGTTACAGTCTTTAATTCCATGATCATATATTATTTTCTTTCACAGGGTCCCTGCTTCGTTCAGTGCACTAGATGGACCTGCTATGAGGGAGAATCACGATTAAGTAGTACAAGAGATTTGTGTGTAGGATCCCTGTTGCAGAAGCTAAAAGACATGTAATGAATGAGGCAGTGAACTGCAGGAAGAGAAAGGATGGATTCATCATTAAGGCCGTTGAACACTGTCCTGGAGAATGAGATTCTATCCCTGCCTCTGCCACAGAATTCCTATGTGTTGATAGTCCAGTCACTTAACCAGAGTTTTCATACATGGTCATTAATTGTGTATACCTCGTTTTCTGGGTGCCTGATTTGAGATTCTGGGGTCCGAATTGTAGAAGTGCTGAGCACTCACAGCCACAGCTGAAGTCAATGGGAGCTGTGCTTTACACCCCTGAAGTAGTATATAATGCTAAGTACTCTGAAAAATCAGTTTGTGGGCATCTTACATTGGACACACAACATGAGTGAATATTTTTGACCTTAATTTCTCAGTGCCTCAGTTCCTCATCTGTAAAATGGGGATATCACCCCCTCATCTCACAGAGGCCTTGTGAAAATAAGTTAATGAATGCTTGAGAAGCTTTCAGATACTATCGTGATGATCTCCATAGAAAAGTCCACAAGGAACTTAATTCTGTCTTCAGGGCAGGGCTGGAATAGTGTGCAGTGAATAAGGCCTGGGGCCACACATTGAACAATGAGGAGAAGACAAAATATTGAATAGCTGCTCATTCAGTGAGCATGGTCCATTCTGTACACTGAATGAGGCAGGGTGCTGTGGACAAAATACTATATGACCATATAATAATAATGTATATGGCACAAGAGCATCAAATTAAGGTTATACAGGCAACCTTAATTCTGCATTTCCTAACTTTTGAGTGCTTGCTTGACTTTGCAACATTAATAATGACCGTTTAATGTTATTTTTTGTGTGTGGCAGATAGATATTATATATTCTAGTTAAAGTCTCCTTACAATATTGCTTTGATTAACTATCTCAACCATGATGTTTGTAGCTATGTAGTTAACTATGACAGCAGGACTGAAATCAGGTAACTTTTAGGAGGTGCTCTAGAATCTGAAACTTCTCAGGTTTGGGGTCCATTTAGGGATAAAAGAGTGAAGAAAGAAAGAAGTCTTGAAACTTCTACAAATTTACTCCTACTCTTCTTTCCACCACTCACTAGGTCCCCTTACTCCCCCCACCCCACCCCCACCCCCACTCCCACTCCATGTAAGGCTATTCATGGTGTTTCCCATATAGTTCCCATACACTTCTCATTTGAGGCTTGATCGTGCACCATGCAGGCATGGTGCTGCACATGAGTACAAACTGAAAAGTGATGAGCGGGTAAAGAGGTACAGAGGAACCCAATTCTGCATCAATGAGAATGCTTCTCTGCAGCAGTCAAGTTACTTCTGCCTAGTGGAAATAGGAGTAAGCCTGAAGCATGGAACACAAAGCTTAATTCCTCATTAGCATGATCAGGATTGCACTTAAGCACTCATCTCCTCAGACATGCCCATTATCCACTCATACCGTCCTCTCTAGAGCTGTTCAGAGTTTTTCCTTGATGGTACTAGATGCCTCACCGCTGAATGATGGGAAGCACCCTCCTCTCACCTTGACCACAGAGCCGAGAGCTCTAGTTCCAGTGCTCTCTTAACACCTGTCAGCCTAGAAAGTGATAGACAAAATTCCAGAACAAGAACTACGAGGAGCCTGAGATCATTTCCCTATTTAAGCCTACCTAGAGTTTGGAAAAAATTATATGAAAAGCTGCAACTGTATCTCAGTGAGGCAGCCAAGCAACCTTTTGAAAACATCTGTACTTCAAACTAACGTAACGTTCATTTCATCATCATTTTTCAAGTCTCCACAACAAACTACAAGGCCTTTCCTTTATTTCCCCAATTCCTTCCCTCGCAGCAAACAGACTAGTGCCAAGACATTTGGCCAGACGAACACCACAGCTGAGTAGAAAAATTGAGACAATCATTTTAGACTCGGACAATTTACCTCAGTGTCACTGGTGTAATCTCAAGGAGAGTGGGATTTAATCTATTCTTCAGTATCGCCTCTTTCCAGATTACCTTAAAAGGCAAAGATATCTGCACATACTTGAGTCAGATCACAAAGTCCAGCTAACGCACAGTGAAGAGCCAGAATGTCACAAGCTACCATACAAATTACTTTAAGCTCTACAGGAACAGCTATCAACTATCATGTTATAGACATCACCTTAAATAAACTCCCTCTGCATTTGGCTAATTCCAAATAAAAAACATCTAAATGTAGGCTCTCCTGCTTGATTCTTGTAGCAGATAAATGGAATTCATCTGAGCTCAGTGCTGTTCACATTTTGCAGATGGAGGTACGGCACCAGCAGTGTCTCTAAACCTTACAGTAGGGGTTGTCTCCCACTGTTAAAGCCTTCCTTAAATATAACCATATTTAGAGATAGAGTAATTACACTGGGTCTACCTAAAACTTCCCTTGTACCTTAACTGGCTACATGATTCCTAACTCCATGTCCATTGCAGTGTGCTGTCCAACAGTTAGGGTGCTTGACCTCACCCCGGAGAAGGATGTATGTGAGTGATGCTTGTAGCAAGCTTGTAGCTTGTATTTTATAACTATGTACTACATTTTATAACTATGTAGTACATAGTTATAAAATACACCCCATGTTGTGTGAAAATTTTATCAGCATGAGTTGTGAATATTTGCAGTACACATGATTTTGGATCAAAGTTGGTATTTAAATGTAAATCATTATCAGCAGATTCAATTCTCACTTTTAATTGGGGAAAGAAATTGTTTCTTTTCACACATTAGTTCCTGCCAACCTGCAGCAAAGACAGGTGATTGATTCCCTTGCTACCCGGTTCCTGCCCACTTTGGATGATTCAGATGATGGATGCTATCAACAGCTGTTGATGGACAATTATGTGAATCGGAAAAAATGAAATATCAGGGCAGAGACAGGCACTCTGAGTAATAAAAGAGGTTTCCCTTGCTGAGGAAATTACTCCCTTTCCATGCACGTCTTTGGAACGGACATTGTTAATTTGTCACTGCCTGAGGAACAAGGAGTACATCCCCCCTCTCCCCATGCCAATAGGAAAAAGCAGGTGGATAGTATCCAAAGGAGAAGCATAATGTTCTATTTCAAACTGAAGAGAAAAGAACACTATTTACAGGGAGGTTTCTCCACAATTTTTGTCAGGACGTGTTTTTAACTTGATCCAGCTGTCCGGCTACTTTGGACTTTAGAGAGCTGAGGAGAGTAAAGAAATAAGAATTTTGTTTTTAGGCTCTTAAGGGCCAAATTCTTTTTGTTTTTTGCTTCTTAAGGGCCCTGACTCTTCCTGTGTTGGGCTACTGAGGCAGCACAAAGCAGGCAGAAAAGGTGCCTTAAAGGGGCAGCCACAGATTCCCCCGACAGAGGGCAATCATTAGGTAGAGCTGGTTAGGTTGGCTCACCTAAGTTTGCTTAAAAGAAAACTTTCCCCTATTGTGTTTACTCCAAAAGCCTGAACATCCAGAAGATAATTGAACCATCTCTTACCATGTCCAGTATGAACAGGAAAGGGGATCTGAAATCTTAATTATATTGGGATTTCTGAGCCTCTTGCTGGAGGCAGACATATTGGTGGGAAGGCAGACATATTGGCACCATATTTGACATCAACAGGAGGTCTGAAGACCCTATAGCAGGGAAGGGGCAGTGGCTAACTCACCATGACATTAGGGTAAACATTAACATAAAAACCTCAGTACTTAAGGAAAGCATTTAAACTGGAAATGTTTAAACTGACCTTATTAGGACTGTTAACCCTTTGGAGACAGTGGGCCGAATTCAGTCCTGGAATAAGAAGAAAGCCAGCCAGAATGTTTTAAGCACCTATCTAGGGACCGATCCAGGTGGCACTCACTCTGCAAGGAGGCTACGTCCATTTGGGTTTTGCCTCGATGATAAGAAGGCATGCCCCTTCGGTGGAGCTACACTCATTTACATCACGGCTGAATGTGAGCGTGCGGGTGTCTGTCTAACTAATTTATCCCTATTCAGTCATCTGGCTGATAGCTTGGGAAGGGCCAGCAGTGCAAGAGTTAAGCCAGTATTAAAAGGACTGGGACTTTCTTACAGTCCCTCACTATCCTGTGGACTCCCCGGAGAGTTGGATGATGTCACTCTTTTGGCAACTCCGCAACTTGCACTGCACAAGGGGGAGCCAGCCAGCAGCTCTCCTATTTATACCTTGCATGGGCTCCCCAGCTGCTTTCTGCATGGGAGTTAGATAACCATGCAGTGTAAAAGGAATCTAAAAAGGGAATTCTCAACGTCACTGTTGAGCTAAGGGATGAAGTCAGAGGGCCCAGGACAGTACAACAGCAGCCCCCACCCTCACTAGCCCTGCTACAGTTACACAGCTGCCCGGATATCCAGCAGGGGAGTTGGCCAAGAGAGCTACGGTAGATGAACTTAACAAAGATGTACAGCAGTAGTGAACCCAGGTGTACAATGACCATCTGTTGCAGTGACACTCTCCAGTCTTGCAGTTGCCAGTCGCACTCTAACAGAGTTTGCAATTGAGAATGATGCATCCGGGCACATGACCCTATCCCTTATTGCCAATTATACTAACTGACAACGTGTTCATGTACAATTGAACTGCTAGTTAGAACAGCCAGAAAAGCATCTGGAGCAGCTTAAAGGAAAATTGCACCTCTCTGTTTCTGTGCCATATTCTGACCATTTACTGGTAAAATGCATTTCTGGCTCTATGACAACTGGAATTCTTTTCATTCAAAAATGCAAAATATAGATTTGAACTTTCAGTCTGTATGGGTAAAAAGACTGTACTGATAGCACTGAAAATTGAAGTAGAGTTTATCATTTAAAAGAAGAGGTTGCCACGGACACAAGGATTGGCCATCAGGAAATCCCGTTTCAATGCCTAGCTTTGCTACATATTTGCTGTGTGACCTTGGGCAAATCACTTAGCCCCAGCTTCTGACCTGGGAAGTAGGGATAATGATCCTTTGTAGAGTACTTTTGAGGTTAACAGCTGGATAAGTACTAAGAATTATAATTATGACTCTCTCTGGCTAAGCCCTCTATACATAACAGCCAGCATGGCAGCATGCTGTTATTCTGTATTATTTCTCTCCTGATGAGCAACTACAAGGAATAATACTAGTGTTCCCTAAAAGTTCTTAGGTGTCTCTTTTATTTCCTGCAGCTTCTGTTGTGCACGCTCCACTTTTGGAACGTAGACCTGTTTGGAAGAGCGTTTGCATTTTGCTCTAATTGTTTGACTGACAGTCCTGGAGACTGAAGTCCTCTCTCCACAGAACAGGTATTCCCCAGCAGTAACAGGGCAGGTTTCCCTATATTGCCTTGCCAGCTTGTCTCCACCCCTGATGTGGAGGGGTCACCTTTACAAATGACAGCGTAGTTAGTCCAGCCTCCATGTCCATTGCCTATTCCATCCTGGACCTCTGCTGAGATTGCCAGCAACATTGCCAGTTGAGATAATGGTTTCTGTGCTGTGGAAACCGGTCCACTGGACTGAGTTAGCCTAAGGATTCTGGGTCACTACTGGATTTGGCCAAGTGACTTAAATGTAAAAGACTCTGTCACTCCTTACCAATTCCCTCAGCCATTCAGAGGTCTGGATTTACTGCTTATGTGGGTTTTCAAGTGGTGGATTGATAACTTACCATATATAGTGCACACAGGCACAGCAGTGGTTTTTATGCTTCCTGCAATAGGACTAGTGCTGTTCCCTTGCTCTAGCAATATTTTGGCTATTTATTGCCTATATAATAACACAAAACACCCAGAAGAACAGAGCTTGCTGGATTTAGCCTCCTCTGATTTAACCCTGCCAGGGGAGACAGGCTTGGTGAGCAGAGCTCCTCAGACCTATGCTTTTGTCTTCTTTAAAATAAGGTTTCTGTCACCATTCAACACGGTGAACAGCAGAACACTGACTTATGCACTGCAGGCCTGTTTTCCTTGAGTTGGAATAATGGGTGAGCCATTAATGAATACTAAGAGCAGGGCTGTTCTGTTTACACAGTTGGCAGAGCTGTGACTTGTGAGTGACAGAGCCCTACCTCAAATGGAAATTACCTACATTCTGCAGTTGAAATACTGCATTATGTGCGAAGGCTGCAGTGCTTGTTCCATGTCTCAAAACAAACAAACTGCTGAACAATGACTCATGTGCTGGGTTGCGAATGGCTGGCTTCTTAGGGGGGCTATTTTTTGGGCAGCACACAGTATGGGAAAGCAGGATCACAGGATTTGCCATGCCAGGTAAGACCATTGGCCTATCAATTTAAGTATCCTGGGCCAGATCATCAGCTGGTGTAAAGTGGTATTGTTGACTTGGAATGGAATTATGCTAGCTGAGGAGATGAAGCCTTGCCTCCCATAGTGACCAGTACTTCAGGGGAAGCCAAAATAACTCCATAATGCACCTAACTAATTATACGGTGCTGCATATGGAAGAAAATTGCAGTCACTAAGGCTACATCTGCACTATGCACCACTGGCGATGGCAAGTAAGGTATATGTAGCTTCATGCTGCAGTAAAAAGCAGGCTGCATCCTCACTGTGGTGTGTAGCTACATATCAGTGACAGACTCCAGGGGCTGGGAGGCAGCAGGAAGAGTCTTCTGCAGCTCCCTGCTGCTAGAGCCTTTCACTGCAGTGAGGAAAGGCTCTGGCAGTGGGGAGGCTATGGGGAAATCTCCCTGCCAGAGCTTTTCCCCACTGCCATAGACTTTCCCTGCTGTGTGGGGATAGGCTCTGCAGTAGGGAACTACCCAAGCTTTTCCCATTGCCACCCCCCTGCCAGAGCCTTTCCCTGCTCCAGCAGCAGGGAGCTGGTAGAAACTTTCCCTACTGCCTGGGTCTTTCCCTGTGGTGGGGCTAGGCTCTGCAGCAGGGAGCTACCCAGGCTTTTCCCATTGCCACCCCCTTGCCAGAGCCTTTCCCCGCTGAGGGAGTCTTTTCCTACAGCAGGGGAAAGCTCCTGCAGCAGGGCGGCAGTGGAACACTATACTGCTAAACACAGCAGTGTAGACGGGGAGACATGGCTTGGGCGAGAAGAGAGCCGTGTAGGGTCTGTACTCAGGTGCATACACACCCCCTTCAGTGTTGTCTTTACTCTACTCACCTCTGCCGTGCCTCACCAGCCACACTGCTATTTATACTCATGCACGGAGGGCTATGTGCACAGAGGGCTACAGGCTGCTGAAAGAAGTGTGCAGAGTAGACGTGCCTTAAGTTAGCACTGGGGGAACTCCAAACAAGTGGGCTTGTAAGGAAACATAGTAAAGGGGACTCAGAGGTGCAAGTATGCTAACGGCTTTTGGTTTCTGTGCTGCTCCTCTCCTCTTAAGTGTGAAACCACCACTCCCTTCACTGTGTAAGCATCTAAGTTTTCAGATTCGTGGAGGTGATGTTGTGGGCTCCTGGGCCTCTTGTGTTTGTAATATCAGCAATGAAACTGTCTCATCTCTTCTCTGAAGTGACAGAAAATCACAGCCCAAGGCTCTATCCACATTTGCAGCCAATCAGAACTTGTGCAGCTTGGGGTGGGAGACGCAAAGGTGGCTATAGTCTAAGCCACCTATTCACTTTCTCAGATCATGGAGCTGAACCAGCCCCTGGCTCAATTTAGAGCTGCTTAGTGCCTGTTCTAATTTCTGCTGGCTTTAATGGTGTCCCAAGGGCAATTACACTGATGAGGATAGCAGAACGCACTGTGTCAGGCACTGCCTCCTGATAATCAGGCCTAGCGGTTGGAACGTGGGTCACGGCGAGGTGTAGGGTTGGGCCTGGGCCAAGGGAATCGAGATCCAGGAGTAGGCCAAGGTCAAAACTGAGATCAGAGTTCATAGACAGGGGAATCCTTAGCTGCCCTGATAGGTAGTGTCAAGGCAACGTGCGGCTCTCTGCTGACAGTGCCCATTTCAGTAGGCCTTAGCAAAAAACAATTCGTACCAGTGTTCTGACAGCACATTGAATTACAACATATTCAACCAATGAAACACGAGACAGACTCCTCACATCATCAAAACAAATAACCTTTGGTTAATCAGAGCCCAGGAGCACCAGACACATACCTAACACTGACTTTTTCACCTTTTTGTTTCCTGTGGAAAACTTTCATAGAATCATAGGGTTAGAAGGGACCTCAAGGGAATCTTGACCCATTTATCTCAAAACACTTTAAAATCCCGCCTCTGGTTTCGTCTTGGGGACCAAAAGGAAGGACTCCAGGGACCACCTGTGTTCCATGGACATTAGTTTGAAAATGACTAGTCTAGCAATTCTTCCTTTGTGGCTTTTACAAATTAAGCCTTTCTTGGTGTCACATAAGCTATAGCAGGGAATCTCTTCTGTACCTGTGATGAACAGCAGAGGAAGGATGCTGTCCTATGGTCCTGTTTTCGACAATGAGGAGCCCTCTGCTACCCTTACGGAGTGCGGGAGGGTGGGGGTGGAGCGCAGAAGTTCCCTGAGAATGGGAGTGACTCCTTGCGAACACATAAATATTGTGTATTATTATTATTATTCTAGTCCTAGGCCTGTGGTGACGTCCAGAGGCCGTGTAACTTGAATGGGGGAGAGACATACCAGTTTAGTATTGATCTTTAATATTTGGATGCAAACTTTTTTTTCAAGTTTAACATTTGGGTTTTCTGTTCTTTTGCTTTAAACTTGGCCCAACCTTTCCTACAATCCCAAAAAACATCACTGAACTATGATATCATATGGAAGCCCTGTGGCCTTGCTTCTTTATATGTGAATTTTTGGGATCCAACCAATTTAGTGTGGCATAAAAAACTCCTGTAGGTTGTGGTGACGTTTCTTTTCTGATAGGTTAACTAACATAAAGCAACCCAACACACAGGATGTGTTCTTCAACAGATTACAAGGGAAACTTGCCCACAGGGAAGTTTTGTCCTAACCCCCTATTGGCTAGAGGTGGTTTTATGCCCCAAAGCACCAGGGTTTCTCCCTTCCAAACTTTAAACAAGCAAAAAGTGCTGCTGGAAATAACTTGGATTACAACACCACCATACCAAGTGAAAAGCTCAGGGCATTCTTTCCCCAGCATCTAAAGAAAAGAAGAAGAAGAAAAATCCTGTCTGGATGCAAGGTCACAAATTCAAAATTCTGATTTCAGGATGATTAAACCTGTACCTAATCAAAAACCCATAAGTCAGGTATGAAAGCAACATGTAGCTCGCTTTTCCTGTACAATACTGTAGCTGCCTTTTGATGCTGTTTTCGGGAACTTGCCAGTTCATTTTCGAACGTATTTGTGAGGCATCAACAGCCTCAAATTACAGCAGTCTGAACAGCACAGTAAATATTTACACAAACCTGCTTGTGATGGTTTGAGCTGACATGCGTTACCTTTTGTGCTGGAAAGGGAGTCTGTATTTACAGCCAACCAGCTAATGAACATGATCCCAGCCATGCCTTAATACAGACGGCTCTTTCAATGTTTGTGGCTTTCAAGTTACAGGGAGCATAAACTTTAATAGCCTTTGTTAGGAGGGTCACCTTCAATCCCCTCGATTTTGTTTACAATCGGTCTGTCTTTGAGCAGTAAATGGTCAACTAGCATTCAGCTGTTTGGCCTCCAGAAACGTGTCCTTGTAGGTTGTTTTGTTTTTGTTTTAAACAGCCATTTTTATTTTAAGTTTACAGTAAACGCAATTCTGTGATATGGATTTTTTTAGTTCGGGTGACATTTCTCTAGCCCCAGCCCTTCCAGCTACCTGACTGGACTGTAGTCTGAGGTGCAGCTGACATGAAGACAAGCAAGAATGAAGAAGCACTGTAGTGGAATGAGAACAGCAGAGATGCTGTTGAGGACAGGAGTCACTCTGTAGACTAATGAAAAGGCACTGGTCCAAATGCAGCACAGACCAACCTTAAGACCAGGTTTCCAGTCTGATTGATAGATCTGACTGGATTCCAGTTACTCAAAGGAAGAATACTATAGAACTGGTGAATATGTTACAGATAGCCTTGTAGACCATTATGCAAATCTTCTGTGCTTAGTCATCAGTTAAACAGCTTCTAGTTGCCCCCTCCTTTTGTGTGCTAACCTTGGCATACAAATAACTTGTGATAAATGAAGCTGAAGTGGACAAGTTAGAACATCAGTGGTTAAAATTTTGCTGATCAGTTATAACATGGAGAAATTTTGAAGTCCTGTGTCATGGCTGTAGTGGAAGCCTAGAAAGCTTTTTTCTTCTCCATCATAGCAACTATGAACTCCCAGTTAGAGGTAACGCTCCAAGTTGTAAGCAGCCTGGTGAATCAGGACTACCTCTACTCAGAGACAGAATCCACACTTTCTCACTGTGAGCAATATTTCCCCTCCATCACGGATGCGAAGGTCAGGTTTAGATTAGATTGTGCAGCACCATGGTAGTAAAGCCTGTGTCAGGTGGAACTAAACACTGCATCTTTCCTAGATACATTTTCTATGGTTTTCTTCACTGAGATTCAGAAGATATTAGGAGTTCTGGGGCCTAGAGCCTTTGAGGTAGACCCATCTCCCTCACAGCTAGTAAAATCCAGGCAGGTTTGTGTGCGGCTGGGCTAGGAGCAGTGATGGAAATGATTGACTTCCTACAAGAGGCAAAGTTGACAGGTACTCAGGCTGTTCTTCGTCTCCTCAAGAAACAATCTCCTGACACTGAAAATCTCACCATTTACCGCCTTTTGTACTAGGCATTATACAAACCAGAGCTAAAAGACAATCCCTGCCCCATGTCTAACCTTCCATTTTGGGGAAGGGTATAAATATGTTTGCGACAATGCAGGTCTGGTATGAATTTAATTTCTCTGATTTCCTCAGTCTTTTTCAGCCTGGCTTTTGGTCTGTGTATGCTCAGGGGACTGTGAGGGTCTAGCTGGTTGAAGATCTACTGATGGACTAAAGTCAGGTATCCATGTTGATTTATTTGCTCCTTCCAATCTCTCCCCAAGTTCCACATCTGCTGTAATGGCTATGAGGTGTCACTGGCAGAGCGGAGGGGTTGAGGTGGAAAAAGGGACTATATGGCAAGATATTTTTTTTTCCTTTTTCTAAATGACTCTCTTTATGTTGGGGGGGTTTCCTTTGGTTCACCTTGAAAACTTGCAACTGACTTTTATTTTTGAAGGCCCACTTTGCGAAATCCCTGATATCTCAGCCTTCTCCGACTCTTGTTATTTTATGAGACTTTAGCGGAAGTTCAGTGGTGATCGAAAGATCAGAAAACATCGACTCTCCCTGCCATGGAATGCTTGTCAGTCACCCAGGCAGGCCCAGGCAGGCCTGCAGACATGTACCTGGGAGTTCTCCAAAGCTCTACTCAGCCCCCTTGCTCAGCCTTTCCCTCAGATTCATTCTTTTTTTATAGTTGTAGTGAGAGACATAAAAGGACCTCCCTGTTAATAGGAAATTCCCTTCCTGCCTCTATATAGAGTTATTACCCATGCACTGCTCTTACTGTTCCTGGTCTGTGGCTAAACAGAGATTTCCTTTTTTTTTAGACCATTCTAAAAGGAGATCTAGTTATTGAGATATTGGGCCCAATTCTGATTTATACTCAGGCCCCTTTGTGCCACTCTGGCAATGTTAAAGGTCTTTAAAAGGGACAGATATTACCCTCTGAAAATGCTCCCTGTGTAGGGGCCCCTGAGTTAGTGTAGAACTGGCCTAGCAGCTCTATACCAGCTCTGCTCCCAGCCCCCCAGGTTGGGGGGCAGGGATTGAGGTCTGAGCATGCTGCATCATGTTATTCTGTTGTCCAGGGCCCATAATGGGTCATGGGAAGCTGACCATAAGTTAAAGCAGCCCTGAAGCTGCTCTCATTTACACCAGATGCCAGGCAGGGGCCTTGCTGCCCCAGATTATAAAGAGCAAAAAGGTGGAGAATCAGGTTAATATTTATTTACTAATTATTAAGATATGAGCTAGGTATTATTATTATTATTGCTATTACTTCTTAATATAATTGTTCAATGTATTACAAGCACTGGGAAGGAATCTATGCCAGGGCTGGGTTCTGCTTTCATTTAAGATAGTGTAAATTGGAAATAACTCAAGTATAATCAATGTTAAACTAGACAAGAGAGATAAGAATTGGTCCCAAATATCATGGACTCTTAAAACACTAGCCCAACTTTGAAGAAGATCAAGTTTTTTGGACTCCTTTAAATAATCTTCTGTATAAATCAGGAAAGAATTGCTCACAGAGTTTCTCCTACCCTTCAATCCAGCATCACCATGAAATTAGAAATTAGCCCCAATGGAGTAAACATTCTGAATCACTACAATGAAAACGCTGTGTTGATGGAGGTAGATTAGATAACATTCGTGTCCCAGATGGCTTCAGATAAAAATAATATATTCTGATTAAGGCGCAATGAGACCATTTTTTAGGACATTTGGATAACTTTTGTAGATTTACAATGTAGATGCTCTTCCTTAAAAGCATCTGCATCTCAATTCCATATTTTATATATATAATCATACAGCCTGGATAGAGTGGTGGAGCTTGTATAATGCTATAAAACAATCACTTCCTTTTGGTTTTATGCAAACTTTGTGCCTAATTCTGCCTCTTTACATTGAATAGTACTTGTGCTGTGGAGGTTAGAGAGGGTCAGAGTGCAATCCTCATTCCCCTGAAGATCTGGAAGAGAGAAGATGTCACTGAGTCCCCTTTCTTTAGAAAGGGTGGATGGATTTCTCTCACTACTGTAAACAGTAGTGGGCTTAGGATGAGGAGCTCAACTATGTCCGGGAGAGAGAGACCTCATAACACTGTACCTGGATAGGCCATCTGTGTCTTGTCTCTGAAGGACCCCTGAGGAGGTATAAGAATTAAAACACTTTTGGTGCTCAGCCTCTGACAGGATTAGGCCCTCGACTGCCATTACAGTCAATGGAAGTTAAGAGCACTATGCAGCTCACTGTGGGGGTCAGCAGCATCTCACACGATTGGGCTCATCAGCACATAAGGTTTAAGAAACCAAAAAAACCCAGATCTTATGTGCTTGGTGAGAACCCCAAAATGACCAAGTTTAGAGATCAGCACTTTAAATTATCAAATCAAACTGGAGACCTAAGTGGAGACCAGAATTTTCTTGATTTTCAGCTGTTTGAAAGAAGTCAAGAGAACCCCACACTGAGAATACTTCTGAACACAGAGCTGGGAAAAACATGAGTAAAGGGGTAAATTGAACTCAGGACTGTACTTCAGAACAGCCGCTTGCAGCCATGCTGAATTATGTAACTCCAGGAAGGGATGTCACTTAAAATGGTGTTTTGGAGAGTGTTGTCACAGCAGTTCCATCACTTCTGAATGGCTGATGCACTGATACTATGTATGTTATATGACTTTTACAAAGCACTGATTTTATAATACCTTGGGCAACAAGGGTGCTACATAATATCAACGTTTATTCCATGCCATTCCTGGGATTATTATCATTGTAGAGGCCATTCTTCATGCATTGCCATTACAACATAGCAGCTCCTCTGTGTCTGGTTGGCATGCAAGTTAGCCAAGTATTGGGGGAACCAACAGGTAACCAGGCAACTCAAATATTTCAATATCTTGGCAATAATGCTTATCTGTTACATAGCACTTCTCATTTGTAGATCTCAAAGAATTTTAGAAAGACAGGTAAATGTTGTTATCCCTATTTTGGAGAAGAGGCAAATGATTTACCTAGGTCATGCAGCAGATCAGTTCTACGGCTCCTGGTGGGGGTCCTGGGCTGACCACAGTGGCCTGGGCTCCATGGACAGCTCTCAATACTGCCCAATTCTGGCTTTGCCGGGGGCAGGGCCGCAGGGGACAGAGAAGGAGCAGGGGACAGGGCCATGTAGCAAGGAGGGGAGGCTTAAGTGCCACCCCTTAAGTGCCGCCCCTGAGCCTTGGGCAGGTGCAAAGCAGTGCAGCAGGGAAGTCATTCAGCCCAGCACGAGGACTTGAACTCTGCATTTCAGGATTGTCCCACCCAATTTGGGGTGGTGGTCACACAAGTTTGAGGTGGATCCTCCTATCACACATGGTCATATGAAAGACCATATCCATGTATTTAAAATTGCCATAGTATGTTGCTTATCTTAAGAGAAGAAAGTGCTTTAACAATATTAGTCCCTTTGCTGTAAGAGTCACACAGAAAACCATGCCAGCAGCTGTATTCAATCAGCTCATCAGTCTGACAGGCTGATTTTTTTAAAAAAAATCCCTACAATGAATATTATTGCATTGCCTGAAAATCATTCAGATGATCAAACAATGTATATTTAATGCAAGTGCAGAGATCAAATGGTACCCAATTCCACAGTATAATTGGAGCCTGGGAAGATCCAGTGTTATTCCTCCAAAAACACTGTTTGTCCCTGTCCCAGCTCTAGCTCTACATGGAGTACTAGTACCCACACAACAGTAAATGATGTCTAAGTCAGCTTGCTGCTTCTCTCCCTGGCATAGGAGGAAGGGCTTGTGTTTAAGATGCTTGTCTGAACCTTAGAGAAGCTGGATTCCGTTCCCAGCTCCTCTGTGGACTTCTTCTATGATGCTATGCAAATCACGTAGGGCCTGATTCTGCCAGCCCTACGGCTGAGTAGTTGATTACTCTGTGCGTAACTCTACCGACAGCAGAGAGAGTTCCTGCAGAGTAAAGTACTATTCAGTATGAGTGAGGGTGACCAAACTGGCCCTAAACCTCATTGGTCCTTAGCTGTAAAATTGGATCACTAATACTTCCCTATCTCCAGGTGTCACTGAGGATAAACTGATTCATATTTTGGAGGTGATTTGCACTGTTGAAAAGCCAATAGCTTCCCCAGCTCCAGGTCCTTGCAACCCCACCTGTTACAGCTCATGTGTTCATTCAAATGACGCCTAACTACTCAACCCAAAAAACTAGGTGGACACTACTTTTAGAAGGCAGCATCTTATAGACCGTGGAACCTGCAGATAGGTGTTAGGGAGGAGGATTTTCCAGTCATGAGTGCATACTGGCAGCTGGGGCCACTGAGGGTATGTCTACGCTGCAATTAAACACCCCTGGCTGGCCTGTGTCAGCTGGCTTGGGCTTGCACTGATGGGCTGTTTAACTGGGGTGTAGACATTTGGGCTGGAGCCCAAGTTCTGGGACCTTCCCACCTCACAGGGTCCCAGAGCCCAGGCTCCACCCCAAGTCTGAATGTCTACACCACAGTTAAGCAGCCCTTTAGCCCAAGCCTTCAGAGCCCAAGTCAACTGACACGGGCCAGCCGTGGATTTTTAATTTCAGTGTAGACATGAAGGGCCAGGGCAGTTGCAACCCATTGCTTGTGCCAAGAATGGCCTTGTGAGAGTTTATAGTTAGAGCTGTGGTTACCCTTTCCTCCCCCAGGCTGCAGGAGTTTGGTTTGTTTGGGGTATTTGAAGCAGCTCTTGCAGTATTTTCCCAGGTATTTGAATTAGGAGTGCTTAGACCAGGAAAGTTAATCTCCATAGTATTTCATTTGTTGGTTTGTGAAACTGAGATCTTCTGCCCGTTGGCTTGGTCTCCTTTCAGTTGTTTTATTAAAGGGATGGTCTCCCTAGGATGCAGGGGATTGGTGAGGAGGAGAAGGATAATCTTGTGGGTAAGGCACTAGAGGGGGGCTTAAGTGATCTGCATTTAGTTCCTGACTCCTTGTGTGACTTCAGCAAAGTCATTTAACCTGCCTGTGCCTCAGTTTGCAGTCTGTGAGATAGGGATAATGATACTTCCTTTCTCCTGTCATGTCTGTGTAGACTGGGGTAAGCTCTTTGGGGCACGAATGGTCTCTTACTGTTTGTGCAGCATCTGGCACAATGGAGGACAATGTCAGAGGGGCTGTCTGGGTGCTATTGCAACACAAATAATTAATAACTGGCTCAGTGTGGCAGACCTTTGCCCGGAGAATGATACTGCCTGAACTCCAGTATTGTAGTGCAGTGAACCACTCTGAGTTATAGATGAAAGGAGCAATCCAGTTCCCACTAAAGTTAATGGGATTGTTTCCATTGACTTCAATGGAAGTGGGATCAGGAACTTGCTGAGCATAGGGGATTCCCTTCCTTTCCTGTCCCTCCCTCCCCCTTTTGACTTAGCCAGCAAAAATGCATTTTTATGCTTTGGAAAAGTCCCAAGGCAGCACACTCTCCAGCTCTCCTACTGTCCTTGTAGCTCAGTGTACCATACTGGGGGAGGAAGAGGTCACTGTGCTGAGGGTGCCCTGGGCTGCTGACACATAAACCTCTGCAAATTTCCATCTGCACTCAGATCACAGAAAGGAACTTTGTAAAACAGGAAGTTAAGCAATGTGTGGAAATCTGCTTCCCCCACCCTCCTCCTCTACGGCTCTGGATAGTTTTGTTTCATTTATTCTCTGTGACCTCTCATTATTTCCTCAGAGAAACAACGGTATATGTGAAAATCCTTATGTTGGCCAGACGATATTCTGCCCTCAAATGGGAAGCAACAATGTGAGAGAGATGGTGGGCTTGATTCACATCTCACACCAGTTTTACGCTGTTGTAGTTGCATTGGCTTCAGTGGAGTTACTCCCAGTTTACACTGGGGTAGGTGCCAGCAGAATCTAGTGCAGGCTTTTTCTTTAACTCATTGCCACTCCCCCTTGTACAGGCCTGTGAAGCCACCCACTCTTTTAGGGTCTATTTAGGGCCAGAATGTGACCCAGCTTAATATGGCATAGAGGGGAATACCGGGGGCAGGCGGAGGGGATGGGAGAGTCCCGCCCTGCTCATTGTAGAGCCATGTTCACACTTCCTGCATCATGGTTGTGGTGCTGGGGGAGATCAGGGACTGCATGCCCAGTACTCCCACCAAAGCAAGTGGCCAGAAAGGGCTGGGAAATGAGGGGAGCCTTGGCTCTGAATCCCTAGTAAGCTGGTCAGAAGAGTAAGCTGCACCTGGAAAAGGACATAAATAAGTTACTTATCTCTGGGAGCAAAGAAAGAAACACTCTCTGAGGGTATGTCCACACTGCAATTAGACAACCGCAGCCAGCCCATGCCAGCTGACAGGCTAAGGGACTCAGGTTGAGGGGCTGCTTAATTGCAGTGTAGATGTTTGGGCTCTGGCTAAAACCTGGGCTCTAGGATCCTGTGAGGTGGGAGGGTCCCAGAGCTCAGGCTGCAGCCTGAGCCTGAATGTCTACATCGCAATTAAACAGCCCTGCAAGTCTGAACCCCATGAGCCCAAATCAGCTGGTACAGGCCAGCCGCAGGTGTCTAATTGCAGTGTAGACACCCTGAGTTCCCTCTCCATGATCCTCCTAGGGCAGCACAGCTGTGCACTGTCTCATGTATAAGCTAACTCCAAAGGTGCCTGCTAGTTTTTGGTGTCTGGATGGATGCCCTGTGTCTGGCTCTGGTTTGAATTTATAGTTGAGCACTCGTTGAGGTTGAGTTGGAAGTTTGGGTGCAGAGTAAATTTGAGGCCTGTTCAGATAAGGTCTTTTTTTAAACTGAACCAGTTCCCCCATTTTTCCTGTATACCCATAAAAGAAAGAAGGAATGGAAGGGAAAGCATCTCCCTGTAGCTGTCTCTGGATACAGATAACTTACTTGATGAGTTAAAGATACCGTAGGGGTTTGATTCTCCCACTGCCTTGCCCCTGGTGTGGTCATTCACACCTGTGCAGGGTGTAAAATGGTATACGTGACTGGAGAATTCTGATCTGATAGGAATTTATCTCAACTCTGAAGGAGGACCAATCACTACACAAGGTGCAAGTCAGCCTTTAGATCTCCTAGCTAGAATGTGAAGTGATAGAAGCCCCTCTCCAGAGGACCAGTGACCGGGATCACTCAATGCCACTCTCACAGAGGGGATCGGGACTTCGAAGGTGAATCAGCCAGTTAGGAATCAGAAAATGTTTTCAGGAGCATTAGCTAAAGGGAGATGAAAGCTATTGTGAACATTGCCCTAGCTAGGAATACTGATAACCTCTTCTGGCCTTAAGAGAGCTCATCTCCATCCCAAAACATTCCTAGCAACAACTGAGTTTTTTCCATAGAGAGAGTCAGAGGATGACACACAAGAGGAAAGCAAACAAAAGATCAGGAAATGCTACATGTTAAATCAGGGATGTAGGAAAGGTGAGTCTAGAAAGGAAATAACTGAAGGGAAGAGGGACAAGCATCGAACTGTACGGACAGGGATAGACTGAACAGAAGAAGCAAAGAATGAAAGGGACAAAATAGGAAGAGCAAGAAATAAAATACAAGAGGGGGAAACTTGATGAGAGCTTTGAGCAGCTGCACTGGAGCAGTAGAGGATTGTTTGGGAACAGTGATAAAATGCCAGGTGTGATGTCTGTGGGGAAACAGATGAAGCTGCTCAACATAAATACGGGTTTAATATAAATGATAACGCTAGCAGTTAGCAGAGCTATTAGTCAAATGTGCAAGACAACTAGTCCATTGGGGGGAAGATTCAGGTTGTGTGTCTGGTAGTGGGTATAGAGAGGACAGCGTCAGCTTCAGCAGAGGGTATCATTGGCTAAACCATTGGTTATAATAGGTGTGTTATTTCTGAAAGTTTGCTTTCCAAATTCTATCTCACTTTAACTGCCAGTGCAGCAGGATTATTAGTTCACACCTAGACTAAGGCAGCTTTTCAAAAGATTGAAGATGGGATGCTAATCAGAACCCAGTGCACAGGCCCTGTTGAAACTGGAGGCTTGTTTATCCATGAAAGGAGAAAGGCACGAAAACAAAACACAAGACAGCCTCATTCTCTAGTGCCCTGCACCTTGTGTGGTCATTTTCACCAGGGCAAAATAAGTGTAAAACTCTACCATGCTGATTCAGCTGTGTTTTACACCCACTGTTCACTCACTTTGCACTGGTGTAAATTACTGCACCAGAAGCAGAATAGTGGAGAATCACACCCACATATCCTTTATTTTTAAAGCCTAGTGTCTCCTTCACGAATCCCAAATACACATCCTCATGCTGCTGGTATCCTCAGTAGAATCTTTCACTAGAGATTTTCCTCATGCGCTCTTAATCCCATAGCAAATATTTTGCTAGCTAATCATTGCACACAGAACTACCGCCTGATATTTTGTAACTAATAAAACTCATTTTCACAGCTGTGCAACAGATGGGATTTAAATGAAGAGCGCAATTGCAGCATATGGCCACAGCCCTATGTTGGAGACAGAGCCCAGACCCACCATGCCGACGGGAGTTCTGGGAAACATTATGCTCCAGGCAGTGTTGAGATCCATGTGCTCTGCTGTCTTTGGAGAGGATGCAGCATCTGCTCCCCACTGCACCCGCCAGTTCTGATGGCCAAGGCGTGTGTGTGCATTTGGAAGGAGCAGCAGCCCATGTAGTCCATAACAGCAGCAGCACATTCACCACGGTCTGACATTGGTCAGTAAGTGGGGAGCTATGAAATCTGCTTTCCTGCTCAACACTGACTGTTATCCCACCCTCCCAACACACCACTGCGCCATTTGTCTGCTTCATCCACTTGTCACATCCTGCCTGACGCAAAGAGTCAGCTCCTCAGCTGGTGCAAATCACCACAGCTTCATTGAAGTCAATTGAGCTAAGTCAATTTGCACTAGCTGAGGATCAGACACCCCCCCCCCCAACGGGATTGTCTCTGAGACTTGCAGGGGCCACTTTAGCTACATGCAGGCCTAGGCGGAGGGCGGCAGATTGGTGGTGGCGGCATTGGATGAGGTCGGGGAGGGGCAGGACTGCCCAAGGAAGGGGAAGGCTGCCAGCTAGAGCTATAAGAACCAGGAAACACCCTCCTGGGCTGCCAGGGAAGTGCTTCCACCCCTTCCCCAGTTGCTCCCACCCCTGCTGCAAATACGTTTGCGGCCACAGCTTAGGCACTGAGTGGCTCAGGGCTGCTCCTGGCAGCACCACAAGCGCTGCTGGGGCTTTGGCCACAAGCGCAGTGCCCCACCCGCTCCATGTCATCACCCAGCCTGCACCTGCTGCTCTGTGCCCAGCCCCCACAGCCCAGCTGCCTGGGCAGCCCTTGGCCCCTGCCCTGGCTGCTACATCACCGCTGCCACTTCCACTGCACCATGTCTGGGCTCGGGACACAGTGCCATTATGTGAGCTCCGAGCCTGACAACGAGGCGCTCATTCGGAACGGTGCGAGGGTTGCTGGGGGGCCAGGCTGGAGGAGCAGAGTGTGGGGGGCTGGGTGGTGAGTGGGTGGGCTGGTATTGCTTAGTGCCGGGGGGATGGTCATGCGGCGTGGGCTGGGGGTGCTGAGTGCAAGGGGCTGGGCAGGGGTTGTGGGCTGGGATGGGCTGGGGTTGCTTAGCGTGGTGGGCTGAGCAGGGGTGCAGACTGTGGCTGCTGAATTCGGAGCCTGGCAAGGGGTGTGACCTGGGCTGAACTGGGGGTGCAGAGTGGGGAGGGTGGAGAGCAGGGAGCTGGGCAGGGAACAGGTGGCGTGTGGCTGGACTGGGGGAGCCACATACATGGCTAGGTCAGGGATGCAGGGACTGAAGAGACTACCCCCCACACACACTCTGTCCAGTGGGAAGGAGCCTGACACTCCTTGAGTGACGGGGATCAGCCCCCACCCCCTGCAGCCCAAGTGACTTCATGCAGGGCATCAGGGGACCAGTCTGTACTGCCTGTTAACCAGGCTGGGAGCTGCCCCCTGCCAGTGCTGGGGGTTGTACTACACCTGGATCTGTCACAGGACCCAGCCCGCTGCCCAAGGTTTGGGAGTGGTGGTGGCAACAACAGCGGGGGAGGCGCTGGGCGTTTGCTACAAACTTCTAAGGTGGTAGAAGGTGGGCCGAGGGTGACAGTATGTCTTGAGTGGCCCCTGGTTATTTGTCTGTACAGTACTTAGCTCAGTGGGGTCCTGACCCCTGATAAAGATTTCCAGGTACCACTGTAACTAAGTGCAGTCATAGTGGATACCTGCAATTCACACAGGGTTCAAAAAAGGCTTCTGGGGTTTATCCTTTCACACTCATGTTGTGCAGGTGTCACCTGTAATTACAGTGTTACTGTGTTACAGTACAGAATTACTGCTTAGTTATGCCCATTGTAAAATGAATTTCTTTGCATAAAAATAGCTGCATCAATTCCAGAACGACGAGGGGAGAAAAAAAGTAAAACCATCACCCTAAAATCTGAATATAAAATTAAAACAATTAATAAAAAGTAGGAATAAAACTATCAAAGTATTGAATTGTTTTTATGTTTGTGTTCATAATTGTACTCACATTTTCTCTTCAGAAACATATTTTTTTCTGAATTCAAAATATACACAGTCTGGTAAATGGTTGCATTTTGATTGTGGAGTACCTGGTCCTGATTTTCCACTCTTTTAATATCTTTTTTACATCAGTGTAAATCCATTGAAATGAAAGGTGTTAGTCCTAAATAGAGAATACGGCCCACTGTGCCATGTGGGGATACATCTGTCATTGAATCCACCATCCCACTGGTGGGCAGCTGAGTATGGGAACCACTACAGTCTCATATTCAGGGCCTGATTCTGTGGTCTTTACCTCACGCAAAAATCCTTTTGACTCTCATGCAAGGTTTGCAACTTTTTGTGCTAGGACTGCAACATTGTAGCCTCGCTACTATTTTTAACTAAGTGCCTTTCACACTTTGGGTATTGCTACACTAAAAACGTAAGTCGACCTACCCTCCTTCGGTAAGTGGAGTGCGTCCTCACCAAGAGCTGTAGTGTAGACACTGACATAGACAAGCAGCCTTACGTTGACCTAACTGTGAAGTGGAGACCAGGCCTTAGACAAAAGTGATGTAAATTTCCTAGCAGAGATGTGTCCAAGCCACAAAGTTCAGATCTGGATCCAAATGTTCAACAAGGTCAGTGTGTTTGAATTTGGGGTTGTGGGCCAGACCCAGTCCTATTTCACTTACAACTAATAATAGACACTGATTGCTTTCTTATGCTAAAGGCCAGACTGGGGGCTATTATTTAATCTCATTTTTCACAGTCTTAGGCCTGGTCTACACTGGCGGGGGGGGATCGATCTAAGATACGCAACTTCAGCTACGGGAAGAGCATAGCTGAAGTCGACGTATCTTAGATCGACTTAGAATCACTTACTTCGCATCCTCGCAGCGTGGGATCAACGGCCGCTGCTCCCCCGTCGATTCTGCTTCTGCCTCTCACCTTGGTGGAGTTCCAGAGTCGACAGCAGAGCGATCGGGGATCAATTTATCGTGTCTACACTAGACGCGATAAATCGATCCCTGATAGATCGATCACTACCCGCCGATCCGGTGGGTAGTGTAGACGTGGCCTTAGTTCCCTCTGATCTTTGTAGCTTTTCAGTGGGTGAAGTTGCAGAGCCATTAGGCTCTTACTCCACTGAAGCCCCCAGTGTCTCGCTTGCGCATCACAACATTGTGATTCAAATCTTACCACACAAACATAACTTTAATTTATGCTCCCAAACAGGCTTAATCCATCCCAGACATAGTTCATTGCTTACTTGCGCAGATCTCTGTGGACCACCCATTATGTGCCACTGTTTGCATGCAGTCTAAGCTATGCGTCAGTGTGGAAGTTTAATCAGAACTACAGTAACATGGGCAGATCAAGAAGAGCTAGCTAGAAGCTTCTTTCTGTCTTTCCAGAAGAGTTGCCAAGTGTTGAATTTTGTATTAATGGTAACTACCTCCTTGACACTTGAACTCAGTCTGCTTTAAACTGTACTTGTTTTAAACTGAAAGGCTCTATCTGTTTCTGGCCCAAGGCCCACAAGGTCTGTTAGGGTATGTCTACACTATGAAATTATGTCAAATTTATAGAAGTTGGTTTTTTAGAAATCGTTTTTATATACTCGATTGTGTGTGTCCCCACACAAAATGCTCTAAGTGCATTAAGTGCATTAACTCGGCGGAGTGCTTCCACAGTACCGAGGCTAGCGTCGACTTCCAGAGTGTTGCACTGTGGGTAGCTATCCCACAGTTCCCGCAGTCTCCGCTGCCCATTGGAATTCTGGGTTGAGATCCCAGTGCCTGATGGGGCAAAAAACATTGTCGCGGGTGGTTCTGGGTACATGTCATCAGGCCCCCGTTCCCTCTCTCCCTCTGTGAAAGCAACAGCAGACAATCGTTTCACACCTTTTTCCCTGAGTTACCTGTGCAGACGCCATACCATGGCAAGCATGGAGCCCGCTCAGATCACTTTGGCAATTAGGAGCACATTAAACACCACGCGCATTATCCAGCAGTATATGCAGAATCAGAACCTGGCAAAGTGATACCGGGCGAGTAGGCAACGTCCGCGCAGTGACGAGAGTGATGAGGACATGGACACAGACTTCTCTCAAAGCACGGGCCCTGGCAATGTGGGCATCATGGTGCTAATGGGGCAGGTTCATGTAGTGGAACGCCGATTCTGGGCCCAGGAAACAAGCACAGACTGGTGGGACCGCATAGTGTTGCAGGTCTGGGACGATTCCCAGTGGCTGCGGAACTTTCGCATGCGTAAGGGCACTTTCATGGAACTTTGTGACTTGCTTTCCCCTGCCCTGAAACGCATGAATACCAAGATGAGAGCAGCCCTCACAGTTGAGAAGTGAGTGGCAATAGCCCTGTGGAAGCTTGCAATGCCAGACAGCTACCAGTCAGTCGGGAATCAATTTGGAGTGGGCAAATCTACTGTGGGGGCTGCTGTGATGCAAGTAGCCAACGCAATCAAAGATCTGCTGCTATCAAGGGTAGTGACCCTGGGAAATGTGCAGGTCATAGTGGATGGCTTTGCTGCAATGGGATTCCCTAACTGTGATGTGGCCATAGACGGAACCCATATCCCTATCTTGGCACCGGAGCACCAAGCCGGTGAGTACATAAACCGCAAGGGGTACTTTTCAATAGTCCTGCAAGCACCGGTGGATCACAAGGGACGTTTCACCAACATCAACGTGGGATGGCCGGGAAAGGTATATGACGCTCTCATCTTCAGGAACTCTGGTCTGTTTCAAAAGCTGCAGGAAGGGACTTTATTCCCAGACCAGAAAATAACCGTTGGGGATGCTGAAATGCCTATAGTTATCCTTGGGGACCCAGCCTACCCCTTAATGCCATGGCTCATGAAGCCGTACACAGGCAGCCTGGACAGTAGTCAGGAGCTGTTCAACTACAGGCTGAGCAAGTGCAGAATGGTGATAGAATGTGCATTTGGATGTTTAAAAGCGCACTGGCGCAGTTTACTGATGTGGTTAGACCTCAGCGAAACCAATATTCCCACTGTTATTACTGCTTGCTGTGCGCTCCACAATAGCTGTGAGAGTAAGGGGGACGTTTATGGCAGGGTGGGAGGTTGAGGCAAAATCGCCTGGCCGCTGGTTAAGCGCAGCCAGACACCAGGGTGGTTAGAAGAGCACAGGAGGGCGCGGTGCACATCAGAGAAGCTTTGAAAACCAGTTTCATGACTGGCCAGGTTACGGTGTGACACTTTTGTTTGTTTCTCCTTGATGAAACCCCCCGCCCCTTGGTTCACTCTACTTCCCTGTAAGCTAACCACCCTCTCCTCCTCCCTTTGATCACCGCTTGCAGAGGCAATAAAGTCATTGTTGCTTCACATTCATGCATTCTTTATTCATTCATCACACAAATAGGGGGATAACTGCCAAGGTAAACTGGGAGGGGTGGTGGAGGAGAGAAGCACCGGGAGGGGTGGTGGAGGAGGGAAGGACAAGGCCACACAGCACTTTAAAAGTTTAAAACTTTAAAACTTATTGAACGCCAGCCTTCTGTTGCTTGGGCAATCCTCTGGAGTGGAGTGGCTGGGTGGCCGGAGGCCCCCCCACCGCGTTCTTGGGCGTCTGGGTGTGGAGGCTATGGAACTTGGGGAGGAGGGCGGTTGGTTACACAGGGGCTGTAGTGGCGGTCTGTGCTCCAGCTGCCTTTCCTGCAGCTCTACCATATGCTGGAGCATATTAGTTTGATCCTCCAGCAGCCTCAGCATTGAATCCTGCCTCCTCTCATCACGCTGCCACCACCTTTCAGCTTCAGCCCTCTCTTCAGCCCGCCACCTCTCCTCCCGGTCATTTTGTGCTTTCCTGCACTCTGACATTGTCTGCCTCCACGCATTCGTCTGTGCTCTGTCAGTGTGGGAGGACAGCATGAGCTCAGAGAACATTTCATCATGAGTGCATTTTTTCGCCCTCTAATCTTCACTAGCCTCTGGGAAGGAGAAGATCCTGTGATCCTTGAAACACATGCAGCTGGTGGAGGAAAAAAAAAGGGACAGCGGTATTTAAAAAGACACATTTTATAAAACAGTGGCTATACTCTTTCACGGTAAACCTTGCTGTTAACATTACATACATAGCACATGTGCTTTCGCTCCAAGGTCGCATTTTGCCTTCCCCCACCACGTGGCTAGCCCCTCACCTCTCCCTCCTCCCCGTGGCTAACAGCAGGGAACATTTCTGTTCAGCCACAGGCAAACAGCCCAGCAGGAACGGGCACCTCTGAATGTCCCCTTAAGAAAAGCACCCTATTTCAACCAGGTGACCACGAATGATATCACTCTTCTGAGGATAACACAGAGAGATAAAGAACGGATGTTGTTTGAATGCCAGCAAACATACACTGCAATGCTTTGTTCTACAATGATTCCTGAGTATGTGCTACTGGCCTGGTGTGGTAAAGTGTCCTACCATGGTGGATGGAATAAGGCTGCCCTCCCCAGAAACCTTTTGCAAAGGCTTTGGGAGTACATCCAGGAGAGCCGCAAATGCCAGGGCAAATTAATCATTAAACATGCTTGCTTTTAAACCATGTATAGTATTTTAAAAGGTACACTCACTAGAGGTCCCTTCTCTGCCTGGCGGGTCCGGGAGGCAGCCTTGGGTGGGTTCGGGGGGTACTGGCTCCAGGTCCAGGGTGAGAAACAGTTCCTGGCTGTCGGGAAAACCGGTTTCTCCGCTTGCTTGCTGTGAGCTACCTACAACTTCATCATCAACATCTTCCTCGTCCCCAAAACTTGCTTCCTTGTTGCCTCCATCTTCATTGAAGGAGTCAAACAACACGGCTGGGGTAGTGGTGGCTGAACCCCCTAAAATGGCATGCAGCTCATCATAGAAGCGGCATGTTTGGGCCTCTGACCCGGAGCGGCCGTTTGCCTCTCTGGTTTTCTGGTAGGCTTGCCTCAGCTCCTTAAGTTTCACGCGACACTGCTTCGGGTCCCTGTTATGGCCTCTGTCCTTCATGCCCTGGGAGATTTTGACAAATGTTTTGGCATTTCAAAAACTGGAACGGCGTTCTGATAGCACGGATTCCTCTTCCCATCCAGCGATCAGATCCGTACCTCCCATTCAGTCCATGCTGGAGCTCTTTTGCGATTCTGGGACTCCATCATGGTCACCTCTGCTGATGAGCTCTGCACTCAACTGCAGCTTGCCACTCTGGCCAAACAGGAAATTTAAATTCAAAAGTTCGCTGGCCTTTTCCTGTCTACCTGGCCAGTGCATCTGAGTTGAGAGTGCTGTCCAGAGCGGTCACAATGGAGCACTCTGGGATAGCTCCCGGAGGCCAATACCGTCTAATTGCGTCCACGGTACCCCAAATTCGACCTGGCAAGGCCGATTTCAGCGCTAATCCCTTTGTCGGGGGTGGAGTAAGGAAATCAATTTTAAGAGCCCTTTAAGTTGAAAAAAGGACTTCGTCGTGTGGACGGGTGCAGGGTTAAATCGATTTAACACTGCTAAATTCGACCTCAACTCCTAGTGTAGACCAGGGCTTAGTCACACTGGTCAGTCCAAGACTGACCACTGGCAAAGATGTCACTGTCTTTGTTCCTAGGCTCCTAGGGGTCAGCTCATGTCAATGACATTCCCTGCTGCATTGGAAAATTATTTCAAAGTTGAACTGGGGAATCATTATTGGGTGTCAGGGAGCCAAAGGTATCATTAGTAGGCTTCAAATTCTGGGCTGAGATCCCTGGTATGAGTGACTGACAGTACAGAACAACAGTACAGCCCGTGATGGGATAGCACAGTACAGTGATGCGACAGTACAGCAGTACAGCCAGTGATGGGACACTAGATGGGGAGGGCTCTGAGTTACTACAGAGAATTCTTTCCCAGGTGTCTAGCTGGTGGGTCTTGTGGACATGCTCAGGGTCTAACTTGCCATATTTGGGGTCGGGAAGGAGTTTTCCCCAGGTCAGATTGGCAGAGATCCTGTGTGTTTTATGCCTTCCTCTGAAAGATGGGGCACTTGCTCGTTTAAACTAGAATGGTGAAACTCTGTAACTGGACATTTTTAAATCATGATTTGGAGACTTCAGGAATTTAGCCAGAGGTTAGGGGTCTATTACAGGAAGGGGTCGGTCAGGTTCTGTGGCAGGAGGTCAGACTAGATGGTCTTAAAATCTACAAGAATGTATCTCACGAGTAATGAATAACCTTTAAAACATAAGTGAGGGCAAGTATCTGTTATTTTAATCCATTGTTTCAATCCCTTCCCAGCAGGGTATGTGGTTCCAGGCAGAACAGTGTTTTAGAAGTAAGTATTTATCCTTCACCCCATACTTCTTTTGCTGTTTGTCCTTTGTGCTAATTACAAATAAAATCATTAAGATCAGTCCTCCTATCCATACTCTTGTGCACTGCCCATTCCATTTGTGGGGTGAGGCGAAAATCAGATTACACAGTAAAGATCACAAAGACCAGATTAACAGGGAATCTATCTCTGCTAATATTTAAATCAACAAGCATTACAAAGCAAGTAATTAAAAACACAGAAAATCCTTCCAGCCATCTTAATCACAGCACCTATAAAAGTCATTCTGCAGGACTGGAAGGATTCCTCCCAACTAAATATTGATCCCTGGACACATTCCATACTTAAGGCATTCAAATTTGAAAAAGTATATGGTTTGAAAAAACAAGAAGCCGAACATTTTTATACATTTCGACTACATGGTGGTCTGATTATGACTTTTTGAAGGAAATAATATCCACTTCATACTGCAAGTATATGTTGTAGTGTACGGCTGTGTGGCCCAATCCTATCCGGTGTGTATGTGTAGTACACATATTAAACAGGCAATAGATGATGGGAAGGTAATAAAGGCTTTATTGGTGAGTCTGGGAGGGCCACATTACCCTAGAGAGGCTGTGACATGACACCCTACAAATATTGTCCTGTAAATATGTTGTTTCGTCTACAACAGAAACAAAAAATGTATTTCAACAACAAAGTGCTGGCACACTGCGGGTTGTATTATTCAGACTAAGTAATTGTAGCACAGTAGCACCTAGAAGTCCTGACCCATTTTGCTGGGCACCTTCCACACACATAAGAAAAAGACAGTCCCTGCCCCAAAGAACCTGTGTATATGGGCCCTTAGGTCTGTGGATGATCTGGGCAAAAACAGGCTGAGGAGTGGTTTTGCATAGATCGTTAAAAAAAATTCTGTTTCACACAGTTTTGCCGCAAAACAAGCTAAAACTCAGGGTTCTGACTGAGTTTTGCAGAGATCAAATATCAGTAGAATAACAATATTTAATCTCAAAACTTAATTGTCTATTCAGTAAATTTGTGTTTAAGTCTTAGGGGTCATCTTGTGAACAATATGTTTGAGTGCTGCAAAGCTACCAATGACATACATAGGTTAATTTTACTTCAATAATAGGTTTGTGCAGGTAAAGCACTCTCTCTGCATGTAAAAGCATGAACGATTTCAATGTATCCATTAAGTACAAGTGCTCAGGACATTCATTAAGGAAATCCTAAGAGCTGCACTGACAGTGGGAATTGAAGAATGTGATTATGGGCCTCCAGGAACATCTGGTGTTTGATTTGACATCAGCATTTGGGATTGCCAATGTTAGTTTGTATGTGCAATTGCCTATGGAGATGGAAGAATGTCAAATGTTCTTGGGCAATCATTGAATCACAGAAATGTAGGGCTGGAAGGGATCTTGAGGGGTCATCTAGTCCAGCCACCCTGCACTGAGGCAGGACCAAGTATATGTAGACAATGCCTGGCAAGTGTTCTTAAAAACTTCCAATGATGTGGATACCACAACCTCCCTTGGAAACCTGTTACAGTGATTAGCTATCCTTATAGTTAGAAAACGTTTCCTAATATCTAACCTAAATCTCCTTTGCTGCAGATTAAGCCCATTACTTTTTGTCCTACCTTCAGTGGCCAGGGAGAATAATTGACCACCATCCTCTTCATAACAGAACTTAATATATTTGAAGACTGTCATCAAGTCACCTCTCAGTCTTCTTTTCTCAAGACTACACATGACCAATTTTTAAACCTTTCCTCACAGGTCAGGTTTTCTAAATTTTTATCATTTGTGTAGCTCTCCTCTGGACACTCTCCAAATCTTTCTTAAAGTGTGGCGAACAGAACTGGACACTACTCCAGCTGACACCTCACCAGTGCTGAGTATAGTGAGACAATTACTTCACGTATCTGAGACCTGGTCTACACTACGAGGTTAGGTCGAATTTAGCCGTGTTAGGTCAATTTTATAATGAATGCATCTACACAACCAACACCATTCCGCTGACCTAAAGGGCTCTTAAAATTGACTGCTGTACTCCTCCCCGATGAGGGGAGTAGTGCTAAAATCAACCTTCCTGAGTCGAATTTGGGATAGTGTAGATGCAGCGCTGTGCAATTCGATGGTATTGGCCTATGTGACCGCTCTGGACAGCACTTTCAACTCCGATGCACTAGCCAGGTACACAGGAAAAGCCCTAGGAACTTTTGAATTTAATTTCCTGTTTGGTCAGCATGGTGAGCTCAGCAGAACAGGTGACCGTGCAGTCCCAGAATTGCAAACGGGAGACACTGGATCTGATTGCAGTATGGGGAGAAGAATCTGTGCAGGCTGAACTCCAATCCAACAGAAGAAATGCTGATATATATGCCAAAATCGCACAGGACATGGGTGGAGAGAGGCTACACCAGGGACACACAGCAGTGCCACGTGGAAGTCAAGGAGCTCAGGCAAGCCTACCAAAAGACAAAGGAGGCAAACGGTCACTCTGGGTCAGAGCTCCATACATGCTGCTTCTATGATCAGCTACATGGCATTGTAGGGGGGGACCCTACCACTACCCCGCCACTGTCTGTGGACACCTGCAAGGGGGGAATCTCACACAACACGGAGGAGGATTTTGTGAATGAGGAAGAGGAGAGGAGGAGGAGGAAGAGGAGAATGCTCAGCAGGCAAGCGGAGAATCCGTTCTCCCCAGCAGCCAGGACCTTTTCTTCATCCCAGAGATAATACCCTCCCAGGGCCTATTGTTCCCTGACCCTGAAGGCAGAGAAGGCACCTCTGGTGAGTGCACATTTGCAATGACACTACAGGGTTTAAAAGCAATAGTGTTTAATGTTTGATTTACCCTGAACAATTGGGATGCATTCACGGCCAGTACAGCTAATGGAAAATCTGTTAACGTGTCTGGGGATGGAGCAGGAATCCTCCAGGGACCTCTCCATGAAGCTCTCCTGGAGGTACTCTGAAAGCCTTTGCAGAAGGTTTCTGGGGAGGGCTGCCTTATTTCATCCTCCAGGGTAGGACACTTTACCACGCCAAGCCAGTAGCAAGTGGTCTGGAATCATTGCAGCATGAAGCATAGCAGCGAATGGTCCTGGGTTTTGGTCGCTTTCATGCAACATTCAGTCTTTATCTTTCTGTGTCAGCCTCAGGAGAGTGATATCATTCATGGTCACCTGGTTGAAACAGGGAAAGTTTTGTAACGGAACAGTAATCCCCTCTGTTTGGTGATCCCCGACACATTAGACCACGGGCATGCTGGGCTGTTTTCACTTGGCTAAAAGGGATCATCCTGGAGAATAGCCACGCAGGGCGGAAGGGGTGTGTTACATATCCACCCCAAAACCGCAGCCCCTCCTTTTAAATGGCAAACACAACCGGCATTGGTTGCTAGGGGAAAGGAGGGCACTGCAGTTTGAAACCATTCCCACATGCTGTTGTGCCTTTAATAATGTTTCTTTGAGAAACTGTTAATGCTCTTGAACTCCTTTTCTCCTAGATATTCTTCCGATGGGACCTTACCTACTAGTTTTCTGTGTTTGCTAAAGTCTGTTTTTTCAAAAATCCATTGTCCTTATTCTGCTGCTCTCATTCCTTCCTTTAATTAGAATAATTAAATCTAGTATTTCATGTTCACTTTCACCCAAATTGCCTTCAACTCCTGTTAGTCAGAATCAAGTTTAAATGGCTGTCCCCTGGGTTACTGCCACACCTTTTGACACAGCAATTCTTGCTGGAATCACATCGCATGGTCAAGGAAACCAAAGCCCTCCCATCAATGCTATCTGCAGAGCTATGCATTCATCTCCAGGATGCGTGTGTTCCTGCTTGGATCCTTACCTTCAACAGGGAAATTCCACCAGTTGGTTATCTTTTACTATTCAGATTGTCTTTCCTCTCACATTTATAAACTCTTCTTCCCAATTTAGGCCCGCTGGCTTGTCTGAACTGATATTGCAAAGGAATTCTAGTAGAACTGGGTTTACAATCCCTCTTGCATGAAATCACATTTTTCAGTGCTCAACCCTAAAATTGTAGTCCTTGCTAATAAATACATGGATCTATCTTTAAGTATTTGTGTATGCAAAATCCAGTTCCTTTGGCCTTATGCTTGATAATTCCTCATACAAATGCCAAAGTAGGAGGTGGGATCAACCAAAACCAAGACCTGAAAAAAAAATTTCAGGAAGTTTGGATCCAGGTTTGGTTCTAAAATATTTGACTTGGATCCTCTCTATTGACCATTGTTTGAGTTGATCATTACTGAGGGTCAAAGATAGTAACTGCATTGCCACTGATGACCTACAATAGGCATTGTTCAATTCTCGCTTAGTGGCACAATGAGAGCACTTGACTAGCTGAATGTTCCAATGCCTCTTTTTGAAAGAAAGATGTTGCTTCAAGCCAAAGTGATAAAGATCCCTCCATTGCTGTTGGTAAAGGGAAACATCTTTGATTATTTTTCAGATTAAGCCTTTATAAAAATGTAATATCTCCATAGCCTGGATAAGCCCTTGCAAATGTTTAGATACTTATAATCAGAACTGTATTTGAAAATACCTGACTCTTCTAAAGTCTTCTATCTTACTTCTGTTCCCCTATTTACCATGTCCCATCTTTCTAGCTAGAGTGCTCTCCCTTTTCCCAACCCCATTTACTACAACACTCTTTCATCCAAAATAGTACAGGACCTCAAAATCAGGTTTGGGATAAAGGGGAGTGTTACTGGGTATGTGATTCACATCGAACAATGTTTTAGAGGGAGTTGACCATTGAAATAGTTTGGAATACATGTGTTTTTCTGCATTTCTCTTCCTCAGCTCCCCGATCTGCTCCTCACATCCATTCCCCTGTCTTCTACAAGTATTGCTAGATGGATCCTCCTGGTGAGGAGTGGGTATCTTCCATTTGCCATTCCTCCACCTATTCTGCTTCCCTTTCCCCTTCCCACAACAATCTTCCCCCTCCTCAGCTGTTAATAGAAGGAATTACCTGTGTATAAGGTACTCTTCAAATCTCACCCTCTCTGTCTTCCTTCCTTCTGGAACAGTTTTTTTTTTCCTGCCCTTAGCAATCAGGCTCCCTACATGCAGAACAGGGTTTTATAAATATTTAGCAGGTGATGTGTTAGAGTGCAGTATGGCTACCGACCTAGGAGCTAGCAGTGAATTTGTAATAGTCACTGCTGCAGGTGCTATGTAGGAGCAGGTACACAGTATTGAATTCCAGCACAACTCTCTTCTAGAGGGTTTGCTTGTTCTTCTCAAATCTGTTTGTATGAGAAAAAGGCCATCTGTGAATTTTGGCACATATTAAGTTCAGGCCTTGATTCCTTTCTGCATGGAGGTTTTATCCAACCCAACGCAATAAATAACTGTCAGATTAAGCACAGCCGTGCAAATGTTACTGTACTTGCATTGTAAAAGCTCTCTTTTATGTGGGCGTCCTCTGAAATAAGGCAACCATTCCTTGGCCCTCGGTTACGCTCAGCCCTGTTCTAATCACCCTGTTTCGGATGTACAGCTTGCTGTGAAAAACAAATGACTGGAGCTATTAAATGCAGTCTTCTTGTGAGTGTGCCCAGCAGTCATATTGTAATGGCTATTACATTACACACAGTGGTTTGCCATAGACCGAGGAGGCAGGATCAGCAGATTTTTGACAAAAACACAAGCCCTGCACCTGCAACTCAGCCTAATATCATTTGTAGCTAGGAAATTCTTTCAAAAATGTTTGTAATGGTCTCCCAGGTGACTAGGCCCAGATTACCAGCTATGTGTGTGTGTGTCACCTTCCCCTGGGACATCAGAGGTCTGAAAATATTTCAGCGGCTTCTAATGCTGGATCAATCACTCAGTTCATACAGATGAGTCAGGGTGCAGCTGGTACACACGTGCACCAACCAAAATGTAGTCCTCTTGTTCCTCTGAGTATATCTACAGCCATCCTAGGAAGATCCTGATGTTACATACAATGTGATCACTAAAAAGGCAGGCACAGTTAGACATATATGAGTTATACTGGCATATTTTCACGTATGAGTGAGCCTGTCTAAACTGCATGCTTTGGTTTTGTGCACCAGTCACTGTAATGGTGAATGTAGATGTGCCTTGTAAATGGTCATCTCCATACATGGCTGGTGTGATTTTGTGTACAACTTAGGCGCACAAATCTGTGTACAATTTATGTGCATTCATAATGCTGAGATTTGCAAAGAAGCCCAAGGAATTTGGACACATAGCTCCTGTTAAATTCCTTAGTCAGGTCTGAAAATCTTACCCTTGCATTTCTGAAAATCAATCCCACAGTGTCTGGCAGGGTGTTAGTCGGAAGCCTTACTGGGGAGCAAAGAATCTCTGCCAATAATCCTTAGAAATGATGATAAGAAATCAAATGGAGCGGGTATTCACCCACGAAAGCTTGTGCTCCAATACCTCTGTTAGTCTATAAGGTGCCACAGGACTCGTTGCCACTTTTACAGACCCAGACTAACATGGCTACCCCTCTGATACAAGAAATTAGATGTTGCACAGGCTCACCCACCCCCCCCGATCTGAGTAATCGCAAGCTGATGCCCCCGTCCCAGATCAGATAAAAAACAATAAACCAAAATACCTGTGTTGCAACTCAGGCGCAGCTTGAATTAGGTTGTAAATAACGATCTAGGCAGAATCCGTCATGGGTGGCTAGAGAGGCAAGCTGGTGCACGACTCCTGGGGCATTACAATGAAAGCTACATTGCTTATTGCTGTGAGCCAGATCCTGCAAGGTGCTGAGCACATCCTGAAGGTTACTGAGTATCCTCAGCTTCCTTTGAGACTTCAGTGTGCTCAGCACCGGGCCTCATCTCTGCACCATACAATATCAAGTTCATTTTAGGTTCATCACAGGAACCCAGAGATTTAATCTCAGGAAGCCCATGGCCCCTGGCTGTCTTGTGTATCAAGGCTGCTGCTGTCACAGAGCTAAATAAATGAACAACCAAAGCAATGGTACCACATTAGGAAATAAAATTATGAAAATCCAGTGTCTGTAAAATAAAGAAAAATAAACTATTGTCTAGATTTTATAAAGGTCATAGATTTGTAACAGTGTTGTCTTCAAAATGGCTACAAATGCCTTGCTAATCATTCAATAGGGTTTTGAATGGGAAATGAATTAAATTGTTATCAGCCAAATTCTGATCTAGGTTAAACTGGTGTAAATCTGGAGTAACTCCATTGCTTTCAGTGCAGTTACTCTGAATTCACATTTGCATAACAGAAACACAAGAAATGTAACATGTTCATCTCGGTTTGTATAATACATAGTTAAGAACATAAGAACAGTCATACTACATCAGACCAAAGGTCCATCTAGCCCAGTATTCTGTCATCCAACAGTGGCCAGTGCCAGGTGCCCCAGAGGGAATGAACATAATCATCAAGTGATCCATCCCCTCTTGCCCATTCCCAGCTTCTGGCAAACAGAGGCTAGGGACACCGTCCCTCTCCATCCTGACTAATAGCCATTAATGGACCTATCCTCCATGAATTTATCTACTTCTTTTTTTAACCCTATTATAGTCGTGGCCGTCACAGCATCCTCTGGCAAGGAGTTCCACAGATTGCCTGTGCATTGTATGAAAAAAATACTTCCTTTTGTTTGTTTTAAACCTGCTGCCTATTAATTTCATTTGGTGACCCCTAGTTCTTGTGTTATGAGTCTGTTAATTGTCTGTACATAGTTCACGAAACTGTGTTGCAATTGGTTATTAACAAGGTGTTGTGTTTTATTTTTGTGATTTATGGTCAATTTCTCAGATGGAATAAATTGGGGGTAGCACCATTGCAGTCAATGGGACTACGTCAATTTATACCAGCTGAGAATCTGCCCTTCTGATTGGCTGTTCTGATAAAAAAGAATTTGTTACTTTAAAACAATCTGCCTCAGTGTCTCCTATTTTAAAAAAGACACTTTCATAAGTATACAGCAAGAGAGATGATGTAAATACCTACAAAGACAGATGGCTGTTATAAAGAGGACAGTGATTAATTGTTCCCCATGTCCACGGAGATAGGACAAGAAGTAATGGGCTTGAGCTCCAGTGCTAAAATAGGGATATGCCTTCTGTCTATGGCCCCACCACAGTTACGGAATCTCATTGCAGCATAGCCATCCACTATGACCTGCACATTTCCCAGAGTCACTACCCTTGATAGCAGCAGATCTTTGATTGCGTTGGCTACTTGCATCACAGCAGCCCCCACAGTCGATTTGCCCACTCCAAATTGATTCCCGACTGACCGGTAGCTGTCTGGCGTTGCAAGCTTCCACAGGGCTATCGCCACTCGCTTCTCAACTGTGAGGGCTGCTCTCATCTTGGTATTCATGCACTTCAGGGCAGGGGAAAGCGAGTCACAAAGTTCCACGAAAGTGCCCTTACGCATGCGAAAGTTTCGCAGCCACTGGGAATTGTCCCAGACCTGCAACACTATGCGGTCCCACCAGTCTGTGCTTGTTTCCTGGGCCCAGAATCGGCGTTCCACCGCATGAACCTGCCCCATTAGCACCATGATGCCCACATTGCCAGGGCCCGTGCTTTGAGAGAAGTCTGTGTCCATGTCCTCATCACTCTCGTCACCACGCTGATGTCGCCTACTCGCCCAGTATCGCTTTGCCAGGTTCTGGTGCTGCATATACTGCTGGATAATGCGTGTGGTGTTTAATGCGCTCCTAATTGCCAAAGTGATCTGAGCGGGCTCCATGCTTGCCATGGTATGGCGTCTGCACAGAAAAAAGGCGCGGAACAATTGTCTGCCGTTGCCCTGATGGAGGGAGGGGCGACTGACGACATGGCTTACAGGGTTGGCTTACAGGGAATTAAAATCAACAAAGGGGGTGGCTTTACATCAAGGAGAAACAAAAACAACTGTCACCCAGAATGGCCCCCTCAAGGATTGAACTCAAAACTCTGGGTTTAGCAGGCCAATGCTCAACCCACTAAGCTATCCCTCCCTCTTGTATTTCAGGCAGGACTTCATGGAGGAAAGGAGGGAGGGGGGAGCAAATGAATACAAAACAAATCTGGTCTATATCTTGTTTTGATCCACTCCCTCTATTTTTTACATCTTTGGCTGGCAGCAGATGGTGCAGAAGGACTGCTAGCCATCCACATCTCTTGGCTGCTCGACAGAAGATGGTACAATAGGACTGCTAGCCATCCTCATCTCCTGCCTGCCCGGCAAAAGATGGTACAATAGGACTGCTAGCCATCCTCATCTCTTGCCTGCTCACCATAAAATGGTACAATAGGACTGCCTGCAGGACTAAAGAGAGTGACCTGGTCGAGTCACTCCTAATGTAGTCCCTGCACCCATGTCTGCCCAGGTGCTCCTGACCGATGCGGCCAGGAGCACCTCAGACATGACGATGACAGCTACCAGTCCTATTGTACCGTCTGCTGCCACAAGGCAATGGGCTGCTGCTGCTGTGTAGGAATGCAGTACCACGTCTGCCAGCACCCAAGAGACATACGGTGACAGTGAGCTGAGCGGGCTCCAGGCTTGCCGTGGTATGGCGTCTGCACAGGTAACTCAGGAAAAAAGGTGCGAAATGATTGTCTGCCGTTGCTTTCACAGAGGGAGGGAGGGAGGGCCTGATGACATATACCCAGAACCACCCGCAACAATGTTTTTTGCCCCATCAGGCATTGGGATCTCAACCCAGAATTCCAATGGGCAGCGGAGACTGCAGGAACTGTGGGATAGCTACCCACAGTGCAACACTCTGGAAGTCAACGCTAGCCTCGGTACTGTGGAAGCACTCCGCCGAGTTAATGCACTTAATGCACTTAGAGCATTTTGTGTGGGGACACACACAATCGACTATTTAAAAACGATTTCTGCAAAACCGACTTCTATAAATTTGACCTAATTTCGTAGTGTAGACGTACCTTAAGACACTCCAACCGGTCAGCTTTTTAGAAGCACGCACTTTATTGGCCTTACCCAGCACTGACTGATTTATAAGTGACACCAAGTAAAAGAGATAAACATAGAGGTACTTACAAGCAAATACAAGTGAAAACACGCTTATAAAAATCTAAAATTTAATCTAGCAAGATACAGTCATTGTTCAAGATAGTTTCTCTTTCCTACAGTCTCCTTTCCAGCTTTTACTGGCCAGGACCCATCACAGAGATGAAATCACTTGTTTTCTTTGTCTCCTAAGGTGAAGAATAAAGATGGAGTCTTTCTCTGTTCCTTATATCCCCAAAGGGATGCCTTTGTCTTTCAAGTCAGGAAGGCCTCCTGGGGATTCAGTCTCCTGTGTCTCTCTGGGGTGCAGGAGCCATGTTAATTCTTTGTCTCTGGAGTTCAGGACCAGGATAACCCCTGCTGGTTGAGCTCAGTGGCTTTGCTTACTGCTAATATGTAAATTGAGGTAAATCTGTATTCCTTTGTCAAGGACAGACATGTTTATCACCTTTACCTAAGCTAGGCTGTCTTGTCTTAAACGTGTTCCAGCAGCGTCATACAGAGGGAATTCATAACTTCACATATAAGGTTAACACATGCATTTTACAATGATATCAATAACCAGCATGGTATTAGCTTTCATATGATACTTTACACACTGCCTTTTGGATAAATAATGTGACAACAGAGTGTTGGGTGCAGTCACTGGTGGGCCAGTGGGCCAATGGGGCCTGTTCACAGGGGCCCCAGCCAATTGGGGACCCCCCAAAAAATGGGCACTCCCTCGCCTGGACGTGTTCTGCCCACCCGCCTGGTGCTCCTACCAGAGGGTTGCCCCACTCCGCGTGCCCAGCTCTCCTGCTGGGGAGCGGGGGAAGCCCTCACGCCCCAACCCAGCTCCCCAGCAGGAGTGCCGTGGGGAGCGGGGGGGGGAAGCCCCTGCACCCTAACCCCATTTCCCCAGCAGGAGTGCCAGGTGGGTGGGAGAAGCCCCCACATCCCAATCCTACTCCCCGGCAGGAGTGCTGGGCAGGTGGATCTGTGTGGGGCAAGCCCCCATTCCCCAACCCCATTTCCTCGGCAGGAGTACTGCGGGGGAGGCGGCAGGGAGACTACAGGCAGAAGGGGTGGGGAGGGGTCCCACTTGCTCTGGCCCAGGGCCCCAGAAACCCATAATTCCCCTCTGGGTGCAATAAATTGGTTGGGTCTGATAAGAGACAATGTACCCTATGCCTGTGGGCATTAGGGTTCTTGGGATCAAAGGGAGCTCATTTCCAAAGCATTGGCTACTGGAGCTTTTAGATTGCTAATTCTGATCTCCGTGGATCATCAAAGATGCATGGGACAGATTCTGCCACTCTTATATGGGATACTGCCTTACTCCTATAGTAGTTCTGTTGTAATGAATTAGACTACTTTAGGCAGAAAGTGCTACTCACTGTGAGTAAGCGTGGCAGAATCTGGCCTAAAGTTATTTTAAATGCTATCTGACGTCAAGAACTAGTACTAGCAAGTATCTTAAAAGTACCTAGTCAAACTTTTAACATTTAAAGAGAATTTGATTGTAATCGAATATGCATCTTAAAACAGGCGTGATGTGTTCAGTCATTTAGGTCCTGCTGTAAGAATATGGGTGGCTGCATTCTCCAAAAAATATAATTAACCCTGTATTATGATCATCGAGCTATTGACAAATAAAAGCATTTATAGTCATTCCAAGGACTTCTTGTTAAGCGAAAGCTTGCAGTCTGACAATATTTTAGGACATGGAAGAAAGATGTCAATATACTTGGTCAATGGTCAATTTATATTTTATATTAGGAGACCTATTCAAGGAAATTCTCTTTCTTTTTCTCTATCATCTGCTTATATGACCTCCTCAATGAGCACTTTGAACCACCTGGCAGAATGTATTTTATTTGGATTTAATATCAAGAAATTATGTGACACTTAAAACCAGATGTCCTGGGCCAGATTCTTAGCTGGCAGAAATCACCATAGCGCAGTTTCTGCCAGCTGAAAATCTGGCTCTGTTTAATCAGTTAATCAGTGCAATCATTTTGATGGAAACGTGAGGTGGATTTGGGTTTTGCAAGTATGAGGCATTTAGCTTGGGTGCCTGGCTACATGATTTAATGGTGACATGTAAATGAAGGATAAAGGTATTTGTAGTGTCTTGAAGTAATCACATGATTCAGGATATATACTGGTTTCCCAAATGTATCAGGGAAGAATCTTTTTTCCTCCACGAACATCATTGCATAATTGGTGAAATGCATTTTAGAAGATTTTCATCTCTTTGAAGCATTGGGTATTGTCCCTAAATTCTTAATCATGTGGCTGTGTAACCAAGACACAGTCTGGGTTTCTTGCAGGAGCAGCAATGGCTTCATCAGAAGAGCTATAGAGGGAATCCTTACTGCTGGCCAGGTTCTGCTTTTTCTCAGCTAGAAGCTGCTTTTCCAAGATCACTGTCTTTCTGCATCAAACCACCAAGAGCTCCAAATCCTGACTTAAGAGTGACCTACGTAGCTAAACACCAAACACAAATGGTTTGTGCCCTGTCCTACATATACATGAGGTATAAAGATGAACTCACAAATTTTTTAAACACTCACCTGCTTGTCCTTACTGGAGGAATTTGGCAAGATCTTTGGAGGGCCTGATAGTGTAGCCCGAGCTGTAACTTTACTTCCTTTCGATTATGGTAAGTAGGGCGAGTAGGGGATGTTGATTCGTAGGTTATGAAGACTTTGATGATGCCTTGGCTATGCTGGTAGATACACAGGAAATGCAGAGTATCCAGTCACATGATTAGGGCTTTGTCAGTTGGCTAATGCCCGGATTCAACAAAGCACTTGAGGATGTGCTTAACTTTAAGTATGTTTCCTTCTCAGTGACTTCATGTGCAATCCAGGTTTCCTCTGGTCACACTTTCCCAGTCTCTAGATGATGCCTGAGTCAAATCCAGGAGTAGAGTCTCCTATGGAGCTTCCCTCACACAAATTGCCTCTCTTTACCAAAGGGCCTCTGGAAGGATGTAGTAGGGATAAGCTGGGGTATGAGGCCACCCTGAGGCATCCATCATAGAGTAGCCACCAGACTACAGATCTTGGACAAAGGCTTCTGAAGGGGAACCCATGTACAGGATCCTCAGGCCTACACCTGCATGTCCGGTTCTAATTGACCCCTGCCTAACCAATACTGCAACCACTTTGTGACATTTAGGGGAGCTGGCTCCAGTTTGTTTAAGTTACTGATGATTTATTTAATTTGTTGATTATATATGGCTTAGCCGAATTTTAATAAAGTGCCACATCATTCAAGAAACAGTCTGGCAACTACATTCTGTCACAGTTCTGCACTGGTCAGAGATATCATTTATTTCCTAGAGTTTCCAGGTGGTGGCACCAGGCACTAATTGAACTCAGGGACACCAAGGCCACAGTTCTAGTCCCTGTAATGTTTGGTTTCAGAGTAGCAGCCGTGTTACCCTGTAATGTCATACCTAGGATTTGAGGGTGGTTAGTTACACATGACTCCCTGGGGCTTAAGTACTGTGTTGAGTAGGGATGATCGTAAGCATGCACTGAAAGTTAAGTGTGTGCTTAAATGCTTTGGTGAATTAGGGTCTAAATCCACAACCCTTGGTTGATAGGCACCACAGTGCAAATCTTAACAGAATAAAGCACATATACAAAGATAAACAGACAGTTGAAGGATCAGCATCCCCTCTGCCATACTCCTGGTTATAGCCTAATGCAACATCTCTATTCAAGTCTTCCAAAGATTTTGCCAAAGCCCTCTTGCAAAGAAGGAAGTGAGATCCTGGTACTTCTAATGTAAAAAAAAATAAGCCAAAAAGCTGTATTATTCATTATGTGTTTAAAATATTGAGACTCCTTATACATAAAAAGATACAGTGATGCAGACAAAATATTTGTGGTTTGCAGTTCACTTTTAAGGGTGTGTTTACATTGCAGTCAGAGGTGTCACTGCAGTACCTGTAGACCTACCCAACCTAGCTTGAATCTAGGTCGCTCCGATAACAATAGTAGGAGTGAAGCTACAGCTACACTGCTATTGTTGTTCAAGCGAACTGGATCAATGCGGTTACAAGTGCCACAGTCCCACCTATGATTGCAGGGTAGACAGCATCCTGAGCGTGTGTCTATCTAGCACCTAGACACCCACGGCTGGCCCATGCCAGCTGCTTCGGGCTCGCGGGGCACAGGTTCCGGGGCTGTTTCACTGCTGTGTAGACTTTAGGGCTCGGACTGGAGGCCGAGCTCTGGGGTCCTCCCACCTCACAAGGTCCTAGAGCCCGAGCTCCAGCCCAAACCCGAAAATCTACACAGCAGTGAAACAGCCCGACAGTGCAAACTCCATGAACCTGAGTCGGCTGGCACGGGCCAGCCGCAGGCTTTTCTTTGCTGTGTAGACAAAGCCTAAGAATGCAAGATTGATCCCGACACACCCTATTTTCCCTGGGTTTTACAAAGGTATCAAAAAAGAGAGAGATCTTACATTCCAAATCAGATGTCCTGCATTAACTCGGCATAATATGGTGAGTGAAGGATAGAATAGTAAGCTCAGGGCTTACCTGTATCCCCATGCTTTTCGTCAGACCTTGAATATTGTCTGAATGTAGCATTTTATGGAACAATTTCTTTGTGCATATGTGTGTGAGAGAGAGAAATCATGGAAAAGGGTGTTAAAAGGAAGAACGTAAACTGCAGTGGCTATTACAGGTCCTTAGTGCGTAATGTGTAAATTGATCCTTATAATAATATTTAAAATTATTATTTACCAATTACTTACATGATGATGGGGTTTATAACATAAGTGATGCATTCAGCTGTTGTTGTACATAAACCCTTACGGATTAAAATAATTTATCTAAGATTAACAATGGAGTTTCAGGCCTCTGCCTGCTGATTAATAACCATCTGAGAGGAGCTGATGGCCCAAGGTGCAGCCAAGGACCATTAACCTCGGATTGTCATTAATCGCAGGAAGAATGTCCTGTACCAAGGTCATTATTGCTGTTATAAGATGCAAATGAAAAATAACATAGGTGTATGGATTTTTTTTTTTTGTTATAGCTGATGCACATTCAATCGATGTGCATGGGGCATGACTAGAGAATTAATGACCTGTCCTGCATACGAACCAATCAGCTGGAGATTAAATCATCTTTCAACATTCCATTTAGTTTACACTCTAAATTAAATGAATGCTTGAGGCACTTTAAATAAAGTGCTTCTGTAATATCCAAACAAAACAGACAAGTGTTAATATTGTGTCAAGTAAATTTGACTTTCAGTGTTGAATTTGAGAAGTTTCTCAGTATTTCTTATGGAAAATATCAAATTTTAAAGTTATTTTATTTCTTTGCAGACTCTTGTGTCTCAATTTAGATGTTGCCCTGTTTGCTTAGCATCATAAGGTACATGTAGCCAGGAAAGATAAGATAGACACAACTAGCCAGCAAAATATACACCAGCATAAGAGGGAAAACTAAATTTAAGAAATAACGGATATGTTTTTTTAAAAGACGGGAAATACGCAAACAAACAGAAAAACGTTTCAAAAGCAGCTTCAAATATTAAAGAGGAGGTAAGAGATTCCACATCATTCTTACAAGATTATCCCACGGGAACGATATGCAACATATATGGGTGTATATATGTTAAAGTCTGGAGTGCATTTACTGAATGGTATTTTATAAAGGTGTTGTTAGCCACTCCCTAGTTAAAGTTGCATTCATTATTTAGTCAAAATAGGGGTTAAATTCCTTTCTTAGGCATGAAAAGAAATGTTGATTAAAACCAAAATTCACCATTTATTCTCGACAATAAAAGTTTAATTTTGTGGAAACTACAAATTTGTAGTTTAGGAGTCCAAAGGATCTTAAAATTCCTCCTCTTTGAAATTAAGGACAGGAGTCTAACATATGAAATGTACTATTTCATGTTCAACTTACTATAATACTGAGATGGACTACTTATTCTTTTACAGTGTTCACACAACCTTATAATGCTCCAGAATGTTTGCAGACAATGTGGAATAGACACTTTTCATAGGTGTGTGTCTGTCTTGTCTGCTTATCTGCTTCTACCTGAATCAGAGGCTGGCAGCTGGAGAGACTGCCTCATCTCCAGAAGTGGGGCCCCTGAGCCCCTGATTTTCCTGTGTGTTTCTGTAGATCATGAACTAGATGCTAGAGGTTACAACAAGCAGAATCAGGTGACCATTCAGCACCTCAGTATGTACCCACTGAAAGTGTGTAAATGAGAGCTGAGGACTGTCCAACATTACAGGGTCCGTGGATATAGACCAAATAATTCTCCACGCAGACAGACTAGCTTCTCAACCTTCTATTGTCCTGAGGGTCATCCGGGCACTGCTTTTCTCCATCAGCTGCTCCCACACAACTGCTAGAGAGGTTCCCTATATTTGGGAAACAATATCTGCAGGAGCCTTGGATGCTGAGCTAGCCTCTTTCCCAGTCCCAGCAGGGTGCTGTTGTGTCACTCCAGCCTGACAATCTCATCCTGCAAAGGGGTCCTGCAGTTTCAAAGCTGGTGCTGCTGCCACAAATCTCAGACTACCTCTCTGCACCCACCCACGCCCCACCTTTTCTTTAGTTGACAAGAGTAAATGAATATTTCTGACGGTTTTCAGATTCTTTAAGATCTATGCCAGGCTGGGTCCACATCTGGACCACCCCTGGGATCTCTATGACATGCAGCACCTCTAACTTTGTCTTTAGCTCTCCCTCACAGAAACCAACATGACTATGTAAAAAATGTGGCTTTTGCATGGCTGCTAGCAACTGACTTCCATGGACCTATCTCTGCCCTTGAGCTGCAGAATGGGACCCAGTTTCTTAGCCCGGCACCCCTATTATATTTTTACCCTTTGGCCCCATCAGTTCTGACCCACATTTGTTGACCAGATCCAAATACTCACCAGGGTCAAGCAGCCTATCTAGCCTACACTGCTACAGTTTCAATAGGCTGTGGTGAACAAATTGCCTCTTCCCTACTGCAATATCGCTCTGTTGATTGGCACTCTATAAATATGACACACAGACCAGGAAGCTCTGTACTTGAAGCTACAAGGAGCAATGAGTAGTACCCTCCCCAGATCCTTGATGTTGGCCATGTAGTAGGTGCATAAAAATGAAGAAATACTCTGATTATGCATCCAGAGGAGATGTAGCGCAATCAGTACCTACACTGTTGGGATAAACTTCATCACACCAGCTACATAAAATCACGATGGAAGGCAGTGTTTTCCCAGAAGACTTGTCTACATAATTTATTTTCTTTGATTGTATTTATTTTTACAATCCAGTAACTTTAAGTAGCAGGGTCACTCTCCTGCACTGCTCTCATAGAATCATAGAATATCAGGGTTGGAAGGGACCTCAGGAGGTCATCTAGTCCAACCCCCTGCTCAAAGCAGGACCAATCCCCAACTTTTTGGCCCAGATCCCTAAATGGCCCCCTTAAGGATTCGACTCACAACCCTGGGTTTAGCAGGCCAATGCACAAACCACTGAGTTATCCCTCCCTGAGGGATGTGAATGGTGTTCTGGTTAGGTTACAGATAAAATTTTCAAAAGCATATGAGTGACTTAGGAGCTGATGTCCCATTTTCAAAAGTGACCGAGGCACTTAGGAGCTTAGGTCTATGAAAGTCAATGGGAGTCGGCTCCCAGATAGCTTAGGCACTTTGGAAATGTTTACCATATGATGTTACTCTACGTACAAGACAAAGTCATTGTAGAATTTAGAACAGCCTAGTACTGCCTGCTGAAGGATAAATGAGATAAGATTTAAGAATGGTCTGACTGGCGTAAAAAGGAAAAACATTGTCCTTTCACCTCTGATATTCCCTCCCAGCTTGATTCCAACTTATAGTTCTACATGAAATACTGTAGGTTAAGTGGTTTCAAATCCATCCCTTGTCAGCAGTAAAGGCCACACCACAAATCAACCACATGCACTCAGCTTCTCTTACACATCTGCTCCCAGTCGTTGAACGCCAGTCTGAGTTTACAATCCCCATTTTTGGAGGCAGGGAGAGTGGGATTGTTTCTTAGGGCTCAGAATTAGTAGGTTAGTTACTGAACAAACCATTGCAACTGTAATGTGGCCCATGTACAATATTTTTAGATCTCTATAGGTCTCCCCAGGAAGCTTTTTGTTTGAGGTCACCTTCTTATAGTTTTATACGTTGTGTTTCCTGGTTTGGTGGATGAATGGTGGACTGGGCACTGGTGGTAGATTAAGCTTTTATAATTTACTGTGGTGGTGGGTCCAAATAGAATTTGTGTCAAAGTTATCAGTGCCAGCTTTATAGAGCGTAACTGAGACAGAAGCTCACAATCCATCTCTTATTGTTCACATATGTTATAGAACTAAATCCAGGTCCATTCCTCTGGTGTGATTTCAAGTGGTCTGATCCTTTGCATCACAGCTATACAGTAAAGATCTGGAGTCCATACATATCAATATAAGACTACCTGAAATTTTTAGTCAAATACATTCCAGTTTTCAAATGTCTGCTTAAGTTTCAGTATTCCATATTGGAAGGTTCAGACCAATACACATGGTAGGCACTGAAATACCTATTTTAAATAAATACCCAAATGCATGGCAGGTATGCAAGTGCGTGGGCACCTCAATGCATTTCAGATCAGTCTACATAATTAAAAAAAAATCTGAACGACCAAAGGCAGAGGTGGGCCCCTGAGTTTGAAAACTGACTCACAAGACCAAATTCTGCCCTAATATGCATGCATGCAGCTCACATTGCACATGAAATGGAGGGCAGAATCTGGTCCATCATGTTTGACGGGGTATGTGTGTGTCTGTGTGTGTGTGTGTGTCTGTATATGTGTGTCTGTGTGTGTGTTAGTCCTGTTACTTGACTTAGAACTAAGACCTGGTTACACTCAAAAGTCTTAGATTATGCCCCAGTTGTCTTTTATTATTACTGTGATGATCTGCTAAACAGGGGACTACAACTCCCATCAGGCCCCTCCTCACCACATTCTCCTTTCCTCTGGCCAGGTAATGGGAAGGTCCTAAGTACCAGGAAGTAGCTAGGCTCTACTTGTGAGGCAGCAGCTACATGGCAAGCTAGGAGCTGCAGATAAGCTGGAAGCAAAGAGGAATCGCGCCCCCACCCCACCCCTGAAACCGTATGTAAAGCAGCGTGTGGAACAGGCTGTGGCTACTGGACGTTACAGATGGGTGCAGGTCTGCATGGATCTTATGGGGGAACGCCAGCAGTTGCGCAGGGAGCTAGTGCAGAGGGGCCCCAAAGAGAGACACTAACTGAACCTGGCATGGAAATCTGCAAGTGCCTATTTACTTAAATAGAGACTGGACTAGAGAAGGCACCACAGGCATGAGCCCTTAAAAAGCCGTGACAATCAGTTGGACTGTTCCAGGGGCCCAATTGGAACTGCTTTGCTCATGTGAACTGTAATTGTTTAAGCCTCAGTGCCCAGGGTATCTGCCACCTTTCCTTCCCCTGCCACCCTAGTAATATATCCTTTCACTTAGCCATGTGTCTGAGTGGTTATTGGGACCCACCAGGGCCTGTGCCTACAAGCCATAGGCATGCTACTGGCACCTTAGGGCTTTGGTGTACTCCAGTCCAGAGCAACCCCAACAGTTACATTATTATTATTAAAATACATTACCTGCAAACATTCTGGAGCATTATAAGGTTGTGTGAACACAAAAAATGCATTGAGATGAGGCACCAGTTATCACATGTATCTCAGATATACAAACCAACATAGGGACAAATTCCCTGCTGGTGTAAATTGTCAGCACTCCGATGGAGTCAATGGAGCTGAGCCAATTTACACTAGCAGAGAATTTAGCTCATAGTATTTCAACATATGTTTATATTACAAGAATTATTAACTAAGCATCACACCTCCCTTTAAGGCAGATAATGGATATACTGAGATTGCATCTCCCGCTGCTGAAACTCAGCCATATCTGGCGCTGAACACAGCAGCTGTTCAATAGTGCACAGCAAAATTCCTCAAGAGCTGGTAGGGAAAAAAATCAATTTTTTAAAATTTCAACAAAAATTCTTAATAAAACATGTTGCTGGTTTTTTCAACAAGCTTATAGATGGTTGAAATGTTTTGAAAATTCAAAAAATGTCATTACAGTTTTTCAGCATTTGTTGACCAAAGGCTGCTAAAGGCTAATGTTCGGGTTCTAAATTACATACTTCCATGCCCAGGGTGAATTTTACCCATTCTAAAACAAGTGTTTGATATTGTTTTGTGAATTTGACAAGATCAAAGACTTTTTACACTACAAGTATACAGAGTATTGCCTGTAACAGTGGGGGGGGGGGGAGGGCGGTAATTTTAATTGTCTGTTTACTTGGTTTTTTTTCTATATCAAGTACAGAATATAAAAATAATACTTTGACTTCTATAGTACATGTGCCTAACAACACCTGTATGATATGTGTAAATATTTATTATCCCTGTGTGAGACAATGTAGACCCTGCCAGAGGTTGATAGAACATGGGTGAATCCTCTCCATCTGGCTAGAAGAAAGACCATTGCTGCCTACCCTGAACACAAGGATTTACAGGGGAGTTGCACTGGCACAGTTGTGGGAAATTAATTCCCCCATCGTACCATGAGAGGACTGTACTGGTAAGAGTCATGGTTGAGTCTGGCAGTGAGAATCAGGGTCTCTAAGAAAGGGGCTAGGATGAGCCATGTGAGCCTTGAAACAAGCCACTCTTTAGACCTTCATTTTGAGCTTTGCCTAAGGGAAGAAACCCTGTTGTGTCTCATCCGTAAAGAGGCAGGATGTTCTCTACCATCAGAGACATGCAGAATCCGTTCCTGGTCTGTTTAGCTTGTCACAATCCTTGTTTGGAAAATTGAGTCACAGAGAGGCTTAGTGACTTACCCTTTGTTACACTGCCAGTCAGTGTGGCAGTGGTAGGGACGGACACGGGGATTCCGACTCTCCATTACCCTGTCCTCATGGAGTCCTTTACACTGGTGCAAAGTGGGTGTAAGATGCTACCATTCTGACGTGCACTTAGCTCTCCTTTTTTGCTTGTGTAAATAACCACCTGAGGTGCAAGGCAATGGAGAATCAGGCCAACAATCTCCTGACTCGCACTCATTTCTGTAAGCACTAGAAGAAGCTTTCTTCAATGACCCACAGAACTCTTGTATATAAATTACTTAAAATTGTATATGTAGCTATCTACAGGCATAATCCAAAGCCTACTGAAGTCAGTAGGCATCCTTCCATTGATTTCAATGACCTTTGGATCAGGCCTTAACTGTATGGTATGAAGATGCAAACTCTCTGTTAACACTAAAGAAACTTAATATATAACATTTGTGTGAGCTCTGTGAGTGTAATCTTTGTTTGTTACAATAGTCCATGCTCAGTTTGTCCTGGTAGGTGGGGAGAGCACAAGGCATTCAACTCTCCTAAATGATTCTTTCACATTAAGGCACCATTTTTTAACTCAGCACCGTTCTTGTTTTACAGGATTTTCCTCTTCTAAATATTTGGCTGCACTTTTTCATGAACAGAAAGATATCTCCTTTTTTTAACCAAGTTAAAAAAGTCTGACTCATTCAGCAAAACTCGTCTTTCCCCTGTCGCTCCCTCCAGCCACATGCCCCACCCCCACTAATTAAATATCTCAGCTCCCAGAGCCTTAGGACCTCAATGGTTCAATAACAGCCTGAGTCAATGTGTTACAAAGCTGCTTTTTAATTCATTCTTCATGCAAATGATATACAATTAGACCTGGTTAATCTGCATTCCTTTTGCAAACTCTATTGTTAATAGGATTTAAAAAAAAAAAAGACCTTCAGATTAGCAAATCAGTGGTACATACATGCTATCAGATCGGTTACTGCTTAAACCTTTTGGATGGCCAGACATATGGCTGAAGCAAGCAGGGATTATAACAAGGCTTTGAGAAGTGTACATTTTGATTCTTGGGACAACTGACTTTAGAAGCTTTTCACCCTGTTTTCCTACTGGCATTGCTTGTACCTCCTTAGATAAAGAAAGGGCAGGGGGGGGAATTTCAGCTTGGGCCTCTTCGGCAGTGTAGGGGAAGGATGAAGACTTTAGGCTTTTGTGAGAGTGGTGGTGGGAGAGGGGGTTACACATGGGCATTCTTTCTGAGCTGAACTGGATTTTTAAACAAGTGAATGGACTGAAAATGGCAGATTGGAATGGGCAAAAATAAAGAACACTAATGAGATACATGGAAAAACAAATTCCCTGCTCAGGAATGCAGGACTTAATGGCATACTACTATCTTCTATATCACGAAGCAAACTAGAGTACATTGAAACAGATGTTTAAGCTTTGTTTCTCAGTAATGTGCTATGATAAGTCTTTTAGGGAAAAATGCTCTTCCCTGATTCTTAAGAGTGAATGGAATAGAAGGGCTCTGAGGCGTCCAGCTTCTTGGAGTGGTGGGAGAGAGGACCACATGGCATCCTTTTGAAGATTCCTCATGCTAGATTACTAAGAAAAGGTTGATGGGATTCTCCCTCCAGTTGGTATCACTGAGAGGCTGTGGCAACTCCTTGGGAGATTCTTACCACTGGGTGGCGACAGTGTTAGAGTAATGAGACCATGGAAAGATCGATCAGAGGGAAGGAGTATCATCCATGTACCCACATTCACTGTTGTCCTTCCTCTTTAATTTTCCAGTGCCCATTGTTTGTGAGAGGTGCCAGATTGACAAAGCTGGGGTTTGAAATCCTTTATCCACAGGACAGCAGCAAGACAAGGTACTTCGACCTTTCCCTCTGTTCATTCAGTATGAGTCCATGCTCCCTGGCCACTTAGCTTTTAGCCCTTTTGTCAACAATGGTGCCAGTTGTGGTGATGGCTTTTGTTCACTAGGAACTGGAATGAGATCACCAACTCTGTTCATTTGGGCCACCAGATGATATTGACTTTCAATCACTGCCAACCATGGCTAGATTTGCACCAGTGGCCAGGAGGCAAAAAGGTTCTGTATCCCAGTGTGAATGGCGCTGAGCAGTCCAGTCCCTTTTTGTCACACCCATCCAAATAAATACCCATGATTTAAGCACTAGCATATAACAGCCTTCTGCAGTTGAAAAGTGTTCTCTTAAAACAGGCATGGACCTTCCAGTGCTACATGACGGCTGCTGAGATGCCTTGACAGCTCCTCTCGCTTTGCCATTCCCCTGGTGTGATGCATAGCAATGAGAAGCACGCTTGCAGGGAAGAGTTTGCATAAAATGGGATAACATGGAAATATGCCGGCATTCCTGAAAAGCATTCAGGCTGCATCAGCCAACAGAAATGGCTGCAGGCTTAGAAAGAGCACGCAGTGCTTCTCAGGTCTCATGGATTTGGCAGTCATGTCTCGATCGCACAGGGAGAACTCTGCTGTCTAGTGAATTGGTTTGTTTTCCCTTTTTCCCCCTTCCTTCTTTTAGCTCTTCGGTTAGAAGGTATAAAAGGGGTAGGACTGACAGGGTGTTTCTGTTGATACGATCCCTTAATTATATGGAAAGATGTTAAGTTTAAAAATACAGCCATCTTAAGAACATAAGAACAGCCATACTGCTCAGACCAATAGTCCCATCTAGTCCAGTATCCTGTCTTCCACTGTGGACAGTGCCGGATGGTTCAGAGGGAATGAACAGAACACGGCAATTATTGAGTGATCCATCCCCCTGTGGTCCAGTCCCAGTATCTGGTAGTCAGAGGCTTAGGGTCACCCAGAGTGTGGAATTACATCCCTGACTTACTGCTTTAAGTACAGGGGTGAGTTTCCATCCCACCGAGCGTACCCTGGTTGCTGCACTGCCAGCCACTGAAATGACACACCAGCCTGGGCAGAGCCAGAGACCAGCCTATCACCTCGGACATCACAGCAGTATTATTAGCAGCGGTACCAAAATTAACAGCAGCACCTACATGGCCCAACCAAGATCAGGACTCATTATGCTTAGTACTGTATAAATGTCCCTGCCCTGGAGAATTTACAGCCTAAATAGGAAACACAGACAAAGGGTGGGGAAAGGAACAGAGGCATCTGGAGAGCAAGTGACTTACCCAAGCTTACAATAGGATAGCGACAGAACTAGGAATAGAGCCCATGTTTCCTGACTCCCCATGTTGTACCCTAACCACTAGACAATGCTACCGCTCAGTGGGCCCCATGGCTTCCCCCACTCCATCTCAGGCAGCACCTTTCCCTGCCCATTCACTCCCCATACTGTTCATTTTTGCATGAAATACAGCATGCTGGATTTTTTTTTTAAATGTAATTTCTTAAGCCATGTGTACCCTTGAAGCCCAATCCTGCTGCCTTTGGAGTCAGTGGGAAAACTGCCCTTCATAGACAGAGTACCAAAGTCCGAAGAACATAAAAACGGCCAGACTGGGTCAGCCCAATGGTCCATCTAGCCCATATCCTGTCCCGCCTATTTCCCCCACATGAAACAATGATATTTAAAGCACATGGCAGGAGCTAGCACATTTTACATACATATCTATTAATATATTCAGCATAAATCTTGAGTCATCAAGGCCAGCACAGGAAACTCGATAGAAGCCCCAGGTCCACATCTAACTTCCTTATAAAATTACATTGTTCTAACATAGATAGATAGATAGATAGATAGATAGATAGATAGATAGATAGATAGATAGATAGAGCACACAAACATTAACATATTTTAAAAATTATTAGAAACTGATAGTTTGACTAGTTGCATTTGATCAGCCTTGTGCTCATGTTGCAGTTATAACATGAAAGTGTCAGGTCCTCAGTTGGTGTCTGTGCTGATATATACCTGATGAGACTCTGGCCCCAAAGCTGTATTTTAAGACTCCCCAGACTCATCTGATGCTCAGGCTGCCATTTTGATACCTCAGGTACAAGTGTATTACATCATATGATGTATTAAAATAATGAACATTTTATACTTTGATAACGTGTAAAATGTATCACGCACACTGTCAGCTAGACACCCGGGTGCTTCGATCCTGCAGTAATAGTGCCTGAGGCATGCCACTGATAGATAAATAGGGGCTGTTTTTTCCTGTGAGTCTGCACAGGCCATAGCCCAGTGCAGCCCTAAGCTCAGGTGGGACCTCTAGATGCTATTGTAATACAAAGAATGAATAGTAAAAGAACTCTACTTTAAATATATGTGGGTCTGGAATCTCATCCTGTATCTCAGCTCCTACAAGTGTATCCTTAGACTGTGGGCTGCATTGGCTGCAACGTGTACAGGAGTCAAAAGTGTAAGTGATGGCAGAATTCAGCCCAGCCAGATATACCATCTGTAGTTCCAATAACTAGTAATTGCAAGGTCAAAAAATTTCTGCCCTAAATTACAAACCTTATGTATAAATCCAGAGTAATTCCACTAAAAAAAAGTGGAACTACTTTTGATTGTAACTGGAAGCAGAATCTGACTTATTCGTTCTAGTTACAATCACAAAGTTGATTCTCTAGATGTCCTAACCTTGTAACAAGACAGTGAAGCCTGAGGGTGCATGAGCAGAGATCTGAACTGTTTGAAATGTATTAATGCAAAGGTCAAGGAGGGTTATCTGAGGAGCTCAGAGGAATCAAGGATGTGTGAGGGCTTGCATTACTTGGGGTGTGGATATTCCAGTATTCATAAAACCTGATTAACTTCTCATCCTCACCAGTTTTACATGAGTATAACTCCATTGCCTTTACTAGAGCTACTCCTGATCTATTGGTGTGAGAGGAGAATCAGGCCAATAATGGTTATTTAAAAAACCCTTCAGATATAGAGAAAGGAGAATCCCATTATAGGTCTCTCCACCTCTCACTGCTTCTTGGGCCACATTTATGGCACTTAATGTCATTTTGGCTCGGAAATGCCAATCCACGATTTTCATTATGTTACATGCATTTTCAGTGCCATGGTTGTTAGGGAATGATGGGAAAGCTATGTCCTCTCTCACTTCCTCTATAATGTCAGATGGGCAGTGCAGTTCATGAAGTTGAGATAATTGGTAACAAAAATACAAAAGCTTTATGTATAATGATGGTGAAAGAGTAGTAATAATAGATAGCCTGGATTAGTGGTGGCAGAACCTCAAAAGGTCGGAGGTTCAGTTCAGATAATTACTTAGCATTTCACGAGCTTGACTAAGTATCTCAGGTCTGCAAACTTTGCTCGGATATCTCATGTGAACAGGTTTTCTTCTGAGATGTTCATTATTTCTACAATAATTAATTCAAGCTCCTTTTCTTCACTTGCAACACTCTGCACAACTCTGTCCGAATTCACATCTGGTTTTATTTCTGCATATTTATCCCTCCTCCTGAACATCTCTCCTCCTGGAAGTCAATTGGATTAGTTATGGGAGTAACTTATTAGTATGTTTATGGCACTTTCACTCTTGCCACATGCACATGCTCAGGTCTTTAATAATAATAATAATTAATAATAATATTTAATACATTTTTTACCTATTTTAGTTCCAGGTAGAAATGTTGCAAAACAGTCTTTGTTAAGAAATCTCAACCATCCCAGCCAGAACCCCCAAGTGCAGAAACAGACAAAAATAGCAAATAATTCTTTGGAAAAAGTATGACAAACTTTGTAGACCCTCAGAAAAGGTTGGGTTTGGGTTTGAATTTGGGGTGAAGTTTCAGACTGATGTTTGGCTTTATCTATATCAATTCACTAGTCCCTATTGAGGAAGGCTTTCCAGAGTCCAGAATGCCTGTTTTTATGAAGGTGGCACTTAGAAATGACTTTCCAGTATAATTCCAGATCAAGTTAGAAAATACCCATTTGGAGTCCAAATCTCCCTGCTGCAGATGCTGTGCTCCTCTTGCACCTCTGGTCTCTCTTTTGTCCTTATCTTTATTTACCACTGATCCTGCAATCCTTGCAAAGACAAAACTCTCATTGACCTTTATAAGATTTCTGCCTGAGCAAGGACATCAGGATCTGGCCCATACTGTGACAAAACAGAGCTGCTCAGTTCACAACCTAAAGGATGGGAGGGCTGGAAATGGATCATTAGTGGAAACCAATCTTGCAGCCAGATGCGACCTGAAATCATTCTTGCATGGGAATGTCTCCCAGAGCCCATCTCCTGCAATGTGTGCGCCATGCATGTCATCAGCTCTGTCACTTTTCTGCAGGGAATTACTAATGGGTTGGGATCTCTTCTTCTCCCTTCACTGCCCTTTCAAGCCGGTCACGGCCATCCTCATAAATCTGCCAGGATGCTGACAGCCAGACTGCAGGCTCACAGGGGCTCAGGGGACTTTGAGTGATATTCCTTCTGTTTCAGCTCTTCACGAGACAGCCATTGATTTAGGAGGAAGAGTTTCCTTTTACTTGCTTGAATTAAACAAAACAAAAAAGGGGCAAGGGAGGAGGTCGGACAGTGCCACCATCGTCTTCTGTGTTGAAACTTCGGCAAGTGCAGGAGGCTTCCCTGGAGAACGATACATTCTCTACACTGAAAGGAGCAAGCAAAGACCAAAGGGAGAAATATACCAGAGCACTCCACTATTTTCCCCCTGGATTTGATGGCATGTCACACTGACTAAAAGCTTTGCCTTCATACAATGTCTTGCAAGGGAAGAACAATGTATTTAATTCATACGCATGTCCATAATGAACAGTCATAGCAGGTAAAGAAGTCTCAAGTCAAAACAAATTTTCTGTTGACCTTGGTCCTCTGAGGTTAATTTCAGCTAGGAATATCTGTAGCACTTTTATTGCACCATTGAGCCCTAATCGTTCAAGCATCCATAAGACATTATATCAGTTATATGGATGTTTTTAATGGCACTGTCTTAAGCCGAAGGAAAGCAGCTTGATCTTATCTGAGGAACTATGGTAGGGCTGCTACGATAAAGCTGGGCTGAGCAAAAATGTTATGTACTGTTGAACACACATGACCTGGAAATCATAAATTGGGGTATCTGTAGATGCTCCTTAACTCATTTCAGCTTGGAGATCCAAATATATTAATCCTAAGGGAAGCTGAGAAGATCAGTGGAATTGCAGTGAGCTGTAGCTCACGAAAGCTTATGCTCAAATAAATTGGTTAGTCTCGAAGGTGCCACAAGTACTCCTTTTCTTTTTGTGAATACAGACTAACACGGCTGCTACTCTGAAACATATCCTGCTTTGTCATTCATAATAAGGGAGAGACAAAGTAGGTGAGGTATCAGAGTAGCAGCCGTGTTAGTCTGTATT